>NC_050736.1:1200000-1800000 GCF_014529535.1 Bradysia coprophila | reverse complement strand
GCAAAACTAATTTTTATTTAAAGCTAACACATTCGTGGTCGGAATTTCGGTAGTATATTTTAAAAAAAGGATTCCGATGAAAAGATATCATCTAATATAAAATACAAGGCACACAAATGTAGGCTACAATTTTAGCTAAGTACCGGTTCGATTATTTTTTCAAATTTAGACATCATATTTATCGGTCTAAAGTGTTCACATTTCGAAGCAGAAGCAATTTTTTAAACTATAACAATCATGGAGTTCTTCCAACAATCAGAGAAAACACCCGTGGTCACCACTTTATTGTTTCGCCGAGACCATTTGAACCGTATATATTGTACTACGGTAAGGCACATAAAATTGACTATTGAAAATTCCAACTTCGCAAATTTTCAAAAGTGCCCTTCTGAAGATTAATACGTATACAGAGTAAAATTAAGTTGATGGGGAATTGCGCAAGAAGTAATAGTTACTTACATGCTACATGCGTCGAAAACCGTACTTTTCATGTTTCAAGCACTACTTTCGACGCCGTTAGCATGTAAAATCCATTACATAAATCGAGATAAAAAATGAAGTCTCGTTTTCGTGTGTTTATTGACCTCGGCTTCGCCTCGGATCAACAAAATTCACAAGAAAACTCTACTTTTCATCTTTTTATCCCTAGTCATGTAAAATACTATTACGTATCTGTTGTGGACGGTATATTTTAGGCAATTTCGCGAGTAGCCCGAACGAAGTGAGAGCGACAAGCGAAAGTACCTAGAGAAGAAGAATATTTATTGCCTACTAGGTTGCTTACATACACAGCATATCTATCGGTTATACAGATATTAGAATTGCTAACAATAAGTTGAATTTAGATTTTTTTTCTTTAAATTAATTATAAATGTGGTTATGGACTATATGAACCGCCCACAACAAATGAGTATACACTTTTCATGCTGAGGGCCTAAATTACAAGGCATGAAAACGTCGCATCAATTTCTTAACAAATTTCGATTGTTAATTTGAAAATGTGTTTTTTCGACGGAAACGCGTTTTTTTGAATGTGTGTGCAATTCTGGGGAAAATGTTTAGTTTTTTAGTGTTGACTAATTATAACTAATCACTGATAAGATTAATGTACTAAATTTGACAAGTCTTTATGAATTAAATACAGCTGAAAAAATTAACTGGAATCAGCTTCTGAAGTTTAACAATAGAAAATGAAAATGAAATTGATCAAAAAAACATTTAGAAAAGTGTCAGTCAAGGGACCAGAAGATGGGACCTAGTTAATATGCTACTTGCACGAGTTGTCAAAACTATTTTATTCGGATTATTCAGGTCCTAAAACCCACGAATACAAATAGATACCAGATACCATAATATGAGTAATGTATTACATATAAACGATCGCACTAGTCTGACGTCAGACTTTCCTCATAAAATAATTTTCTTAATAGTATATTACTTCCGAGGTTCCAAGTTGTGTATTTGATAAGTGGGGTGTTACAGCCCGACCCGAAGGGGAGGGCTGTATTCCCCACTTGTCAAATAACAACTTGAAACCTCGTAAGTACAATGCTTTACGTGATTAGGCAATGTAAATGAAAATGAAACATGCCGTAACACGTAAATGAATTTAAATAAATCGGAAGGGATATTTTGATAATGTGTAATGGTAAATGTTGTTTACTTTTACATCAACTTTCATTCAAAAATGGTTTAAAGTGATTTCATGATTTTGCAGGTAGCCTATTAGAATATATCAAAATATAATTCGAGTATCAACCGTATCAACTGTTTCTATTTCTATTTAAAACAATTTTTTTTTGAATTAATAACAAAAAGGTGCACCCATTTCATATCTACCATCAGAGGTATCCATTCTTATAATGAGTGAGTTTATCATGGTGAAACTTACACGTTTGATGATATTTCATTTATACCACCATGTGGAATGCAAAAGAAATTGCAAAATCGAGGTTCACGTACGTCTGTTCTGTCTCTGTCAAATTAAATTTGGTTTCGAAAGGAGCTTGGAGTTTTCGGGAGACATTTTTCAATTTTTTTAAAAAAGATTCGCGTTTATTTTGTGAGTCTTTTGGTTTATCCGGCAATATTGACTATTGCACAACACATTTCAATAATTGGTGAGTCCATAATTTCATTACTTTTGTTTAAATTCCAATTCTTTCGATCGGGACCGTCTTGTACACGTGGTTCGTAAAAATGTCCGCAATTGGTTTTTCTTCTCATTATTCGTTGCGGTTGAAAATGTGATTTGTTGCGACAATTTTTAATTTATTTTGATTTATTATCGATCCGGACAGCTAAATAAAAATTTAATTTCGCTCCGTCATCAAGCATTTACGTATATCGTATAGATATCGTATATCGTCCTGGCGAAGAAACAAGCCACCGCGCCATTTTAAAGTTTTCTATGCAAGCCGCAAGGTTTCCATGTAAATTTTATTCTCATTAATTTTTGGTAAAGACATCAACGATAATTAATTGTTTAAAATTATGTCAGTCCACATTTTGCGGCGTCGATTGGAATCGCGTAACCACCGTAACCACGGAATGTGTGAACAGATGTTCCATAAATTTATTGAAATGAATACGTAACCACCATCCCATGTACTATATATTCTGCTTGAGCGAAGAAAATTTACATGAAGTGAGTGATGTAAATGTTATCTCTTAGTTAATGGTACCGTATTGCGAACCACACCACCGAGAAAGTACTCTTAATCCATAGATTATTTTCAGCATTATTGTTCGTTTATTTTGTTAATGACAGTTTATGGTAAAGATATTTGGGGCTTACTTTGGAGCGTTGAATTATAAATTCAGCGTCAAACAAATTTTTCTTTCCTAGAAATAGGTCATCGTTTGGCCAAATCATGAGCTCTGTGACAAGCATTTCGATTTCATCGAATTCTATTCGTCCTAGCATTTTCTTGCATTTTCCTTCGTATTTGATGAGAACGATCGATTGGCCCTGCTATTTTCTTTAAAGAAATTCCCTTTATGCTGCAATTGTTTTAACACAAGTTCCCGATTTTCCGTCAGAAAATGTCTTCAAGCACCTGTTATAAGTGCCAGCGACCTGGTCATTTCGCAAGGGAATGTCCCCAAGATGGTGGTGGCGGTGGCCGACGTGAAGGAGGTGGACGAGATGGTGGCGGCGGTGGACGTCGTGGTGACTATGGCCGTAACCGTGAAAAGTGTTACAAATGTAACCAGATCGGCCATTTCGCTCGCGAATGCAAGGAAGATGCTGATCGCTGTTATCGTTGCAATGGTAGGTGTTGTGCTAAAAATTTCACTTTGTCCTGTAACAGTTACTGACCCGAAAGCCATAAGACTCACTGCTTTCCCATGATGTAAACTAAAGGAAAAGCCATTCGACTGACATCGTTAACATCGGAAAAAATTTGTTTATTTTCTAGGGACTGGTCACATTGCTCGTGACTGCAGCCAGTCGCCGGACGAACCGTCTTGCTATACATGCAACCGAACCGGTCATTTGGCACGTAACTGTCCAGACGCTCCGAGTCGTGGTGGAGAACGTGACCGCGGAGATCGCGGTGATCGTGGAGATCGCGACAATGATCGAAACATGTCTTGTTACACTTGTAACAAGAGCGGTCACATTTCACGCAACTGTCCAGATGGCGCCAAGTAAATTAAAATTTCTGTTCTGTCTGATCGAATTTGCTCGACTAACGATTTGAAATGTTTTTTTGTTCGCAGGTCTTGCTACAACTGTGGCAACAAGGGACATCTCAGTCGTGAATGTACCCAGAATGGTGGCCGAAATTAAGAAGTAAACATTCATAATGCCAGCATTATAACCATTTTTCGTAAAACAAAAATAATAAAAAAAAGAAAAAACAAAAACAAATCGTAAATTAAACGGAGCAACAAATTGGCATGACCGATATCACATTGGTTCTCTTCGTTGAGTAATATTTATTTCATCTTCCCAGTTTGTTCACATTCAAATTGCTGTTCCGTTTAATTTATTTTGCATTGTATGTGTTCAACATACACCGTAACATTTAAAAAAAAAATGGGGAAAAAAATTGAAGAATTGGAGATAGTTTAAGTTTATCGATTAGGGCTTTTTATTTTAATGGAAACGAGAAGAGAATGATTTATTACACTCACTCGCCATCTAAAATGTACTAACCTGTTGGATTGAATTTATTAAAACAATTTTGTACATTTCGGTGGTTGGTAAATTTGTTTTTTATAGTTGCAGCGCAGACATAATGATTGTTACTTAAAAAATTATTTTTTTTTTGCATTGATTAATTAAATAGAAGACAGAGGGAGATGTAATTATGAAAAAAATATCTAACGACGATAGTACGGTGAAAACAAACAAAAAATGATAACGAAAAAAGTAATAGATGGGAAAAGATAAATAATTGTTTGGTGGTTTTTTAAATAAGACTGATGCGTAGCTCAACTCAATACAAAACAAACAAAAAATAGTGTAGACACGGAATTGTATCTACTCCGAGACCTACTCTCATTTAAAAACTTTTTTAATAGAGGAAAAAATAATAATTTTTTTTGTAATTTTACTTTTTTAAATCAATCAAGAATCGATTTCAAAATCATTTTTTTAAACATTAGTCTTGTTTGAACATCAAATCAACACAAAAAAGAAAAGTAAAAAAAAACATTTTTTGTTCATTAAAAAATATAAAATAAATTCCAATAAATTTGTCGTTTAGTTTAATTAATTCCAAGAACGCAGTCCTGCCTTTTGAAATTGAAAAGCTAATGAAAAAAATTTACAACAAAAGAAAACCAATTTTTTATCGAATTTTCATATGCATTTTAGAAAAAAATACACTTCTGAGTCTAAGACACACTTTCTCATTACATAAATTTTTGATTCAATATTTTTATACTAAGCCAACGAACCGCAACTTGTTTGCAATTCGTAAAACTTTTTTCATTTCGACTCCGATGTGATTTTCTTGGAAATATTTTTTTAATTTTGTTTTTAAATATACTTTTGGTGGCGCAAAGAAAAGAACATTTTGATGGAAAGTATGAAGAGAGAAAAACACATCGATTTAAAACTAATTAAACTTTTGAATTTCAATCATCGACAGATCATATTTTAACATGTTTGTTGAATTTTTAAAAACGAAAAGACCGTGGTTAAAAGTGGAAGAAATTTATTGAGAGTACACTCGAACACACAACACACAAGAAATGCTTAAGATTTTAAAAGTTTTTTTAACTGATGAAAGAATAATGAAAACAAGATGAAGTAAAAAAACAAAACATTAAAAATGACATTAAAAATTCAAAAATGTGATCCTTATCTTATTATATTCCTAATGAACAAAAAGTATAAAAAATGTAACGATTTGTGGGGAGACAAAAATAAAACAAAAAAATCTCAATTCTGAAAAAAAGCTGTTTTAATTGAAAAGTTATCGATCCGTTACGAACGGAGAACGTATCTGATAATCCTAAATATTTTAAATCAGTTAGTATTTGACACGCTTACTCAAAAATTAGTCTTCGTCTACGCTATTTCCACTTGAGTTGAGTTAGTTACCTTGGTTCATCCTTGGTATATAAGTCAAAGTAATGCAAGTAGTGGCCTCACCACTGACAAAGTTCATCGTACACAAAGTGCCGGAGGCAGAGTGCGAATGTGAATGAGTGTGCTTGACGAGAGGAAGCGCACAATTGTTCTCTGGTGTACAATGAACCGAGTCTAGGAGAGAGAAAAGGGAGGATTAGGACTTGATCATTCGTGATCATTCAAGTCAAAGTCCTCACGTTCAAATAATCTCATGGGTGAGCCCACAGGGGCAAGCTTGTTATTGCGAAAGTCAAGTCAAGTCAAGTCTACGCTATTTCCACTTTCGATCATCCATTGTATTGGGATGTGTTGAGAATCAAAGGAATCAACACAAGGCACTTTATTTTTGCGGTTACGCTCGTAAATGGAGAGTTATGTCAGAGTTTTTATCTGTTTTTGTATGACGTAAGTTAAGATAGTTCTCCTTTTCATTACTCCAAGGACAACTAACTTAACTTACGAATCAGATGTATGGCGATAAGTTGATGCAATCACGAACCACTGCACGCTTAACGATCATCTCCACAGAATACATCGGTCCATCCACCCTGGTGTACATATTCCTAGGGATTGTCCACTCTATACCAATCTCAGGTTTCACACCTTCGGGTATAATGAACTTCAAGATGAGGATCTACCACCAGATGGCAAGTGTCTTAACGACTTCTTCTGAACAATAGAGAATTTCCCTGATAGAAGAACAGAGTAAGCTCAGGGAGTAGGGAACAAAGGATCTTTTATATGGGTTCCCACTTCTCAATTGAAGAAGCCTCGCAAAAACGCTAATCTGTCTATCTAAGGTGGTTTTGAAGTTATTTTCGAAGACTTTTTTTGCCATCTACAAGAGCAAGATTCTCACGGGAAAATTTACATAATTCAGGTAAGCACTGTACAGTCAACCTACTGATTGGTATTAGTAGTTTATGCACTTGTTTGGATCTTTTTATTTTGTCTAATGTGAAGTTTGCAGCTCGAGCTGCAATTGCACAAGTGCACTTAAAGTTTTAAACAAGGACTTAGTCTATCCATACTACTCTGACACGTCACAATACAGTTGTTTGTTCACCGACGAAAAAACGAGAGCAAAATGTCATTTCGAGGGTGTTGTTACCCCAGAAAATGAAATTTCAACATTTTTTCCCGAGGTATACACAACGTTTCGCACATCAAAGGCTCCCGAAATTTCAGCTGAGTTGAGAAAATGACTATTTTCTCGCCTAATGTTGTGATTTTTTTTTATGCAAACGTATAATAGGAAATTCATATATTGGCACTTCTGCTAACTTTTTAGACCACTAGGAAATGTGCCGTTTGTACACTTTGAGTATCTAGCAGGGTGTAAGGACGAGGACGAAGCATTTACCCACGCCTAGAACTAAAAATAAAAAAAAAAATTGCCATCACCCTCTGAATATTTTCTGTGTTAATGTTAGGAGCAGTGCTTTGTCGCTATACACATATGAGGTGTAAATATGTTTCGCACATGGTATATGTATCGAAATATACAAAATGTTTCGTACGGGAAACGTTTCAACGATCTGTTACGTGCTGAACTGGTTTTCAGGTAAAAATAACATTTACCTGCTGATCAATATTTGAACAAACATTTTTCGAGAGTTTCAGTTTTGAGAGTCAATTGTGTGGATATTCAGATTTGTATTTCAACAGTCGATGGTAAATTCACAGTACACAGTTCATGAAAAATGTTTGAAAAATAGACACTATGCAAAATGATTGAAAAAAATGCGGCGCGAAGTTTAAATGTGCGACTGATGTTTTGTGTGATTTATTAGCTGGGATGCAAAATATTGATTCGGATGCTAAATCTTTGCAAAACAGAAATGTTATAGATACACAAAGTTTTTCATTGAATTTTCGTCAATTAAAAGTTTGAATACTATTGAGCCAGTAATTTCGTTATTGTTTTACAGAAAATCTACCCAAAGTTATTACATCCATTCTTATCTCCACTAAAATTGAAAGAGAAAAATCGCTAAATGATTTCTCGATCATGCTTTTCGCTAAAAGACCGCATCATAAGTCACAGCTTGTTGATGATCAAAAGAAAAACCTTACGAAAAATGTAATTCTTAATTTATTTACATAAATAAACTCTAAATCTATAATACAGCACGTGATTGACTTATTTTAACGAAAATAAAGCGTTGGATGCAATCTCATTTGCGACGTTCAATATTTACGTCGATGTCTTCACAAAATTTTTATCGTTTACGATATTTGTCGCTGGTTGATTCGTCTCACCGGAACCGTTATTGATGTCTTCACCATCGACTGTAGTTTCATCGGTTGGTTCCGTAGCACTCGGAGAATTTGAAGTCAAAGCATCGCTGTCGCTGAACGCACAAGCTTCGTTCACAAAACGATTGAACAATTCCGGCTTATCCGCGAAAACGTGATGACCAGCACCGGAAATGACCTAAAATGTGTGTTTCGTTACGTTAGTTGGCTGTTGTATCTAATATAAAGTCTGAGAAAGTCCAGTTTTAAGTCGGTTTCGCCTTTCCGAAGACCTTTTGTAGATTGTTGATCTAACAGGCAAAAAGACTGTTGATCTAACAGGCAAAAATCTACTCAATGGTAAAGTCCAGGATAACATCACCGAAATCGTTAAAACGAAATGTGAAAAGAACATCCCTACCTGCACATTCACATAATTTGATTCTCGAGCAGCTTTAAGCAAGTCCCAAGATGATTTATCTATCCATGATCTGGAGCCGTACAGTAAAGTAATGGCTTTGTCATGTCTGACTTCGTGCATTCGTCCCAACATCGGATGTTTTGCCCAACCAAAACCATGCATCATCGAATGAAAAGCACTTTCACCGCTGTATAGAAAGAGAGCGAGAGAGAGAATGGTAAACACTTTGCATTTTCGTAAAATAAAAGAGAATAAAATCGCTTACGTTGGACTCTGTGCGTTACATTGATGTATGTACTGTGCGACCACATTAACATTTTCCTCATCACCTTCAATAACTTCGGTGAATTTTCGAATGATGTCCGGTCTCGTCTTTTCCACGACCCATTGACCGTAGGGACCGGCAGCTCTTAGAGCCCATAATGGATTCAGTGGTGCTATCATTGTGCCAATGGCTCGAATCCATAATGGCGCTTTGATTTCTTTCGGTTTCTCTTGAAAGCCCCACGGGTCGGCCAGTATCAGATGCTTTACTCGATCTGGGTATGAGATTGTGTAACTAGTGGCTAAGAATCCACCCATCGAATGACCCAATAAGATCATTTGTTGAATGTTCATTTCACGGCGCCATTCTTCTATTGATTTCACTAATTGATTCTCAGCGACGACGGCATCTTGGGTGAATGTTGGACGGGAGCTTCTACCGAAACCTTGAGCGAATAATAGAAATTGTACTTTAGACTTGCTATCGCTAAAAAATTGCGTGTGGTGACTTATCAGAAAAAGTAGTCAGATAAGTCCAGTGAGATAACGAAGAACTTCAGCACTTCTTTGTTTCATTGCGTACGCAACGAACACATGTATTACGAAAAAAAAAAATTAGAAAAACAAAAAATTACGCGATCCTGACACCTCACCACATTCCACTATCCAATAGACTCACCTAATATATCGATCGCATAAACTGGTCGATTCACAGCCAATGAATCCAAATTCAAAACCCAAAACGCAACACCAGCTCCCATGCCGTGCAGCATAACCAATGGTGTCTTTGGCGATTCTGAATTTAACGAAATTGTCCATATTTTATCTGCTTCACCAACAACTGGTCCGATGTCAACGTAAAAGCCTCTGTATGCCGTTTTCAAAACTAGGGACAAATTGAAATTAGTCTTTTCTGTCCGACGAACCAAAGTAGCAAGTGAAGCGGAATACTAACAGGATAGAATCCTTTTTTCAGCCGTTCGTAGCATCGTTCCCGAAGATGTAATGCCAGTCCAATTAAGCCAACTCAAAAACCATCTAAATATCGAAAGACTTTTGTTATGCATTATGTGTATCATAACAGCTTCGATTGTTGTGATTAAATTAAATTAGACAGAAAAAAACGACACGACTGTGATGAGATTAGTTCAGTGATAGTAATTCGTCTTACTAATCAAAATGAAAATATAAAGCCACTGTTTATCATGCAAAGTTTGTCGTGTTAGCACAAAACAAAGAGTGAATTATTTAGAGAAATTCCAAAAATGCGTTATTTTAACATGAATTATACTTGTGAACAGCAGCGTACAACAACTGAACTGATAACCGACCAGAAAAAAAATAATTATTACACACTCTAGTACTGAAGGCCAATTTCAAGGCCAAAAAAAGTGTAGTGATTTCAACGTCATTTCAATGAAATCAACAACATAACTGTGGTGTTCAGATGAAATTTATAAATAAAATTACCGATTATTTGCACTACATTCGGTTTTCGGTTGGATTTTTACCAATTCGCTTTGTTGTTCGGTCATTATTTGAGTAACGCGAAAATTAATTTAAATTTTTAAAATAAATTTTGGGACATACACTGTATGCTAATTAACAAAAATGAAAAACTATAATTTACGATCAACAGATTAGAATTGTTTTTTCAACTCTTTCTTTGTATAACCTCACCACTTACAGTACTGGAGTGGTGAAAAGACGACTAAAAACAAATATCATGATGATTGTACTGATTAAGTATTGCGAACATAATCTCTGAATAAGTATGACGAAATATCACATTAGAATTGTAATTTATATATACACGAGTGTAGTGTCGAATTAATTTTCCCTTTTCAAAATCCAAAAATAATAGTTTTGACAGAAGCTCCTGTCATCGCTGGTCATTCTCCGCGATTTAAATTCGTTCGTGGTCGAAAATGAACGGACGCCGGTTGGAAGCGATGGTTCACTTATTTTATGTGTTTATGTGGTTGGTGTCCAATTTTAAGCTCACCTTACATGTGCCAAAAAATAAAATTCTATTTCTAATTGAAAACACCCAAACACAATCCGTGAAGAATTTCTAGCAATGGCTGTGCCTCAGCCGGTCAACATTGATACGTTTGTTTGATTTGTGTTTATTGAGCTGTTTCCATAATATGCGGTTATATCTGACGAAAATTAATCGATAAAATGCAGATCGTACTAAGAATGCAACAGACTCTAGCTGAAGGAAAACGAACTCTGGCTATGAATGCTAAAAAAAAACTAGCGATAGAGTTCAACCATATATGAATGAGAGATATATATGACATGTAGAAGAAAAACATAGGTCAAAAAAACCTCAGTTGGTCACACTGATTTTCAGCTAGTGTTCCTTGTTAAATTTCATAGTTAAATAAAGCTACGCTAGATGACGCTAGATTGTTTCCATACAACACTAGCTCAAAATCAGTCTTACCAACACAGGTTTTTTGTGCCACGAATATTCAACTTTCACTCTTTCATACATGGTTCCAATGGTTCCACTTTCATTGCATGGTTCCACATGATACCGCAATAGTTATTTACGTATGTGTCTTGCAGTCTTGATTGATTTTTGTCAATTTCGCGCGTTACACCCTAGTATTGAGGGCGACATGCGAAAGTGCCTTAAATGAATCGACCAAGACAGGTACGTATGTAATTTCTCATGTAAAGGGCCAATCCGAAAAAAAAAAAAATTCACGCCGTAAGTGTGCCAAAAATTTGAATTTTAAGTGAACGATTCGATGAAAAAGTGAACCGATAAATACATTTCAACGCTTTCATTGTATGAAAATGACACTACGTTAGAAAGACCTTCGCACTTTCCATTTTGAATTTCGACCGCACTTACGGCGTGAATTGCTCTCATGTTCGGCCTCGAAGCATGAACAAAATTGAATAATTTCCCCGCCTCAATTCACAATTTGTCAATATACTTACTCAAAGTACAAAAAACAATTAATGGTTCCCATCAACGCACTTCAAGCATGAGTGGCACTCTAAATAGAGTACTGAAACTCGACAGTGTATCGAACAATTTTTTACACTGCAAATTTTTATTCGAAATCCCGAGCGAAAAAAAGAAGCCAAAAAGTATGCCTTCCGGACCAGAAAAAGCATCTCATTAGCCCAATATCCCAGATTCCCTGGAGTCAGAGCAGGCCATTTAAGTATAAACGTAACGTTTCTTCAGTCAGTCAGTCAGCTTTCAGCGTGGCATCATCTCTACACGAGAAGACCGTGTTCATCTCACGAAATCGTTAAAAAATGTTGTAAATGAAATTCAGAAGTAATTTTATTTATCAGTTCACATTACGAGCAAATTTGTAGCATACATTTAGGCGGAAAATATTCGTTTTTTGATGATTTCTCTGAACTAAATTCTTTTTTTTTTAGTAAAACCATTAAAGCACGCAAAAATGTGTTACTTTTAAAGGAAAGATTGGCTTGTGGGTGATAACTTATCCCACTTGGAAACCTTTGCAGATTGTGTAAATCTATGTAATCTGCAAAGGTTTCTCCAAGTGGGTTAAGTTATGACTCAGAAACCAATTTTTACTTTAAAAGTAACACATTCATGCGTGCGTTAATGGTGTAGAGAAATCATAAAAACTCTCTATTTAGGAATATCTATGTAGGGCTTCTCTTGTTAGGTTTTCTTTATCTGGATTATCTCACGACAACAGTAACTAACAGTAATGTGTAACTGGTAAAATGTTATTTCATTAAATTTTCCAATATTAAAATTTGGTCATCTTACTATCCATTGGTTTTCATATTGTGAGCTAACACTTGGAGCTAACCAAATTTGGATTGACATCCATTTTGAAAAGCCATATAATAAGTATATGAAAGAAGTAGTATCCTTCAATGGTGTAAGAAAATATTTGGTGATATACTGAAAATCTCAGGTACTTCCAAGTCGACAAGAACGAAACCTTAAACGTTTTGAAATATCAACTGTGACTTTCAGAAACTTACCTATTCCTCGACTTTCACTGCTTCTATTCAGAATATTATTTTGTACTACACCAAGCGCTTTAAGTGTTCAATGTAATATATTTAATGGAAGATTAACAAGCGAAACGGTTCCAATAATAAATCAGCATAAGACTTAGTGTTGCACCTTCGTTTTTTGAATATTTGCAATCATACTCATCGGAAGCAATTTCGAATTAATGAACTTCACACTACCGAAGTGAAGAGTCAACTGGGTTTCATAATAGCTAAACAGCCACATCATGTAACTTTTCTCGTATTCTCCTTCCGGAATCGGTGCATCCAATTTCCAGAATTTGTCAGACACTGTCGGTGTTTTTGGTGCAGGACGTTCCAATAGGCGAAGATATCTGTAGTACCAATGGCTCAACTCAGTTTCTCTTTTCGCAATGTATTCAGTCCACGTGGGTAGAAGCGGAATTTCGCGAGGAGGATATGAATTAATTGCTGGACCGGAATTACCGGGAATTCCGTATCGCCTTTCGTGTTCTTTTTTCATCTCTTCCCACAAATCTTTATCTTGCAAAGGTAGTTTCGAAAAGTTGTCCTCATCATTGATGTCCACGTACGCCTCTCTAAGTGACATAATTCCAATGAAGGGGTTGACTAAGCCTAAACCTCCTCTTTCCAAAGGCCAGTACGCCCAAACATCAACAATGTCGGCTGACTTCAGTTTTTCGAATCGCTCTTTAAGTTTTTCGACAGGATTTCCGTCTTTGGAACCGAATAGACCCTCGTAGATGACCCTCAGTGAGTCGTTGATTTGATCTAAATGTTGTTTGCCTGACACTAAAGCCGACTTACCAAAATTGCGGATGAAGAACTCCAAGTATTTATTGAAGATGTTGATCCACTCTAAGACGCACTCCGATTTGTCCAATAAACCCTGCATTTCCTCCAAAAATATTTTGATGGCCTTCTTATCAATAACGAATGTTCCATTAGAGTATAGTTGCAAGTAAGACTCGGAACGGGTTCGGGTTGACCTGATCAGTTCAGGTTATGACCCGAACCGGTCTTAGACCCGAACCGGAACTAAGACTTCGGGTTCAACCCGAACTTGACCCGAACCAGAATTTTCGATTTCGGGTTCAAACCGAACCCGACCCGAACCCGAAGTTATTCAATCCGTACTTGGCCCGAACCCGAATTTTCATTTCGGGTTTGACCCGAACCTGATCTGAACCCGAAATTTTCAAATAGATCAGGTCCGGTTCGGGTGACCCGAAAATTTTACACTAAAAAATGCCAAAAATTTCGGGCTAACCCGAACCGGACCTGATTTATTTGAAGATCTCGGGTTCAGGTCAGGTTCGGGTCAAACCCGAAATGGAAATTCGGGTTCGGGTCAAGTAAGGGTTGAATAACTTCGGGTTCGGGTCGGGTTCGGTTGGAACCCGAAATCGAAAATTTAGGTTCGGGTCAAGTTCGGGTTGAACCCGAAGTCTTAGTTCCGGTTCGGGTCAAGATCAGGTTCGGGTTCCGGTCTGACCGAACCCGACCCGTTCCGAGCCTTAGTTGCAAGTAGCCCCAATGAATGTTCTTTTGAGGTAGTGGTGAAGGACCGCTGACAGTGGATTCAATTGAATTTGCCAATTGTGACAATGCATCATCGGAATATACGGTGACCGAACCACTACGATTTTCATTTATTTTTAGTCCAATCACTTCGCCATACCCTTTCATCATATCCCACGCATTTTTCACACTCGTCGTGTTGTCACTCCAATACCAAAATTCATTATCAATTCGATAGATTCTCATTCCATCACATTTCTGATTGACGTAAAAATCAAGAAGGAATAAAAGAGTTTCTTCGAACAGAGAAGATAAGACGTGCGACGTTGGAACCCCACGAACAACTGCTTTCGGTTCTTCCCCTTGACCAAAACTAACTTTAGGTTGAAGGAACTTTTTAAAGAATTGAATCCATTGCGATGACACACCGAAATACTCGAAGACCGTTAGAACTGCATCATGAACAATGGATGGTCCGAATGATTCCAAATCTGCTTGGACAATGACAAGTGGTTTGTCCGAGTGAATTGCTTGGCTTAAACGTATTTCCGTACTGAGAGTATGAAGAAATTCTTGTTTAAAGTCAATTTTCGTTGCCGATATTTTGGTAGGTTTACGATAGTGATGAGTCGTCACTGGAATATCACCTCGAGACATAGAAAAACGACTAGCACTAGCACTATACCTACGTGCTTCTTCACGATCGGGTGTCACTATTGGTATTAGCTGTGCGTACTCCCTTTCATTATACTCTTCGGATTCAAGTCGAACATACTCATCTTGAGATTTGCTTTCCTGCGACGATATGGAGTCCGGAAGCGTTGACAAAAATGTACTTTCATAGAAAGTTCGTCTTTGTGACTCGATGGATTCACCAAAACAGAAGGTTTTAATCCAAGCTTTCGATTGATAAATGGAGAAAAACTGACGCTTAAAATAGGAGGCCCATTGCACACCTACATATTGCAAAAAGAGTGCAGTGATGATATCTTCATTAAAATATGATTTATACTCCAGCTATTCCACGGCGTACTTCCACTGATTCACTAGACGAAGGCCAGTTCCAGCGGTTCAGGTTCTTCAGCCTGTTAGTCAATAGAGATGCCACTTCTGCCAGCGCTTCAGTGTTTTCACGAAGCTCGTTTAGGGCCGTTTTCTTCTCCAAAGACAAAAGATCTGATGAACGCAGTCCCTTTATACAACATTGCACGTCGTACGACGAGATAACAATACGATCGAGCTGGAAATGACCTCTGGTCTCTTTCTGGATCGCCTTCATAACGTTCTGACCTTCAATATTTTTTTCAAAATTGAACACGTCTGCTGAGAGAAAGTTTTTAAAATTTTCTGTAGAAAATCCAGTGGACGGTTGATTGACCATTAACTCTTTTATGTTATCTGTTACCACTTTTCTATTTGACGCAGCTTCCTCTCCGTTTGCATTTTTCTGATCTTGAGATGTTACAACTTCCGGTGTTGTTTCACTTTTAGAGTTCTTCAATTCCTCAGTTTCTAACCATTCACTTAAGAGCGAGCCATATAAATATGAGTACTCGCATTTCCGCAATGAAAATTTGATCTCCTGTTTCACTTTATCCACCCATGCCAGAACCAGTTGGGAACTGATCGAAGGATCGTTTTTAGTGTTTTGCAGGACGTACCTTAGATTTTCTAGTAAGGTAGAGTCAATGATGTCTTTTAATGGATATTCGTTGAGCGCTTTGTATAGAACTTGCAGCGCAACCGTTGGTGTAATAGATGGCTCATCGACTTCTTTTAAAACAGGATTGAAATAATTGGTACTGAGCTCTTTCTGAACTTTTAGCTCCTCCAATTTTTCTTGCGTCACCTGCTGTACTATGTTCCGAAATGAAGCGCTCATTGTAACTTCGGTTGAAATTGTTGAAATTTCAAAAGCCCAAATTGATTAGGTAGCTGATGATATTGACCTAGAAATTAAATTGACTTCATTGTAAGCTGGAAACACTTTATATTTTATCTTTATATTCGTACCGAGAAGTGTCTCACAAGTAACTGCAACGTCACAATCCACGTAAAATAATTTCTGAGGAATGCCCAGCACTGGTATACGTCGATCTAATGCACTGTGACAATATTCTGTAACATTCTCATTTATATACTGTTAGCACTCCAGAATGATTATGTTATCTGACCACATAATTATGTTCGTCATACCAAAACACTAAATTCTCCTAATATTATAATCAAAGTTTTACAGAATTGCAAAAAATATGCGACATTTTATCACAGGTCCCGCATCCGTATAAAACATTCCCAACCACTTTCAATTTTTCTTGAACCTCTGCATTGATAAAACGTATTGTGAGGAGACGTAGTACATTCCTGACGTGGTAAAATTTATCGGTTTTACATCGTTCCAGCATTTGTTTAATGCTTCAAGTTTTGGTTCTTTGTACTTTCATTTATTTTTCGAAGTACCTTTGAACCTTTTTTAACATCAAGAGTTCACGTCTCGGTTCGATTGTTTGAAAACTTCTTTCGAGGATTTATTTAAAAACAACTGGCCAAAATTGGATAATTCCAATTGTGGTCAATATCCTAATAGAGCATGGAACGACGTACTAGTTTACAGGAAAAACTACAAAAGAGACTGGTTTTCATAGGAGAATAGAGTTTAGAAACTAAGGGTAAAATCTATTACAATTTAGTACTTTTCTTCATAAAAAGACTGCTGTCACTGAATAATTTTTTCATGAACAAACTTCACTGGTGTGACATTTCATGGGAATCAATCAATGTGAAGTTGTTACACAAAAAAATAGTCCAGTGAAATTGAAGTGAAATTGAAGTGAAATTGAAAAATGTGGCGCCTCTACAGGCCAACCGACTAGGTGAATAGCTGAATACAGCTACGCTACAGAATAATAAGCCACTTTCGACCCTAGGGAAAACAAAAGCATGTAAATGTCTGATACATCACTGATAGGAAAAATGAAAGATACTAAGATATAATCTTCACTGAATGTATAGAAACAACGCTTTTCAAGCAAAAGTAATCAAATCATAGTCGACAGCTGCCAAATAGAGTACTATTTTGTATGAAATGGTGTTTTACACTGTTTCACAGTTGTATGACACACTGTCCAGTTTCAGTATACTTTTTAGAGTACCACTCATGCTTGAAGTGCGTTAATAGAACATTTATACAGTTGGGTTTCCGAATGTGACTCCTCACCTAAAACCGGGATAACAAACTGGTCTTTGAAACAAGTCGAGTGTGTGAATTTTTGAGTAGACTGATTGTTCTCTATTCCAACGGATATAGCAATTAGCTCGAATTATTGAATGTGACTCCTCACGTTAGAATAATGTACAAGATTATCTCTATTGGCTAGAGTCGAGTCCCGAATGCGCCGTCCCAACTGAATTGTCAATTCATTATCGATTCACAGATTCAGTAGTTCTTTTTTGTTCTTGTTTCATTTCTCAGTAAAGCATTGTCGAGTGACCGAACCAGTTTGTTAAATCGCAACACGGAGATGGATTAACTTCTATTCTAGTAAGTTCGAATGATACTCAATTCTTATGATGGATAAGTCAATTCAATTCTCAAGCTTTGGTCACACATTTCCGACGACACCAAAAAACATCTAGTAATTCGATAAAGTGCAACTAACCGAATCACTTAATAATATTTAACCACAAGAACTAGATACGAGAAAATTTCATAATTTAATTCTTAGCTCAGCCAATACACTCTCTAGCAAACAAACTCTCAGTTCTCTGTGTCAAATTCACACCTTCTTTCTTTGTATTCTACAAACACTATTCTACATTTTGACTGACTACGCTGTAAAATAAATTCTAAAAGTTTCTTGATTGTTTCACCCCCTTAATAAAAGCAGTTTGGTTGCTAGAGATGGTATTAGCTCAACACTTACCAACATGAACGTTTCGTTTCAGTATTAATTTGTGAGAAACCAACACACTTCAAGCAAAAGGGATCAAAGTCAACAACTGCCAAAATAAAGCATGGTTTTTTACAGTTGTGTGACAAACTATCCAGTTTCAGTACCCTATTTAGAGTACCACTCATGCTTGAAGTGCGTTGTTGCAACACTAAATTATCAAATTGTTTGCTATAGAAATAGATAACCGAACGGAAATTTTGAATCTAATTTTTAATAGCGAAGGATGGATTTGAATTGGAAGAATATGAAAAATCCAAGCCAAAATTATCGTTGGAATCAAAGGAATTCATGAATGCCATAGAGCATTACCCTCTCTAGCAACCAAATTACCTTTATTAAGGTGGTGAAAGAATCAAGTCGCCTTTGGAATTTACATGTACATTACAACGTAGTCAGTCAAAATGTAAAATAGTGTTTGTAGAATACAAAGCAATAAGGTGTGAATTTGACACAGAGAGCTGACAGTTTGTTTGCTAGAGAGGGTATTGCATAGGGGATCAATTTGATTACATTAGAGGAAAATCCTGTTCATCAAAGTGATCTTGCCCAGCCGCGGATTCGAACACGGGACGATTATGAGTCGAGAGCTCAGCGTCAAAGCCATGGGTTCAGACAAAATGATATTTAGTTCGAACGCTTTTATGTTCTTTAGCATGCTAGCTTGAATGTGTAGTGTGGTATATGTGTGAAGCATCTGAACATAGATATTGTATTGGGCTTTGTGTATGAAATGAAATAGGACATTCGATGTTTTTAACGTTACGAATTGGCAACGGACCATTAGAATAACACATGAATGAGTGTTACATTGAAACTTGACATTCATGAATTCCTTTGTATTTGGGACCATTTCAGTAGTTGGTAGTTGGATAGTTCTGGCTTGGAGTTTTCTGTGCGTACACATTCTTCCAACCGGATCCGATTCCGTTCTTTTCAATCAGCATTTGTCATTTGAAAATCCCACAAAATATGGTTTATTGTGGAATAAGAGCAAAAATTGACAGAATTGACAGCTTGATTTTCGCTTTCAATAATCGTACCGCAATTAACATAACCTCTTCTGTTGCTTCCGATTATTCTTATTCCGATTAATAAATACTGTTGACATAGAACTGTGTAATTATGCTAAAGGTAAGCTGAAATTTCTATTCACCATAACAATAGTGTTTAAGCAGAACACCGACAATAAGATTTCAAATTTTCGCAGAAAGCCGTAGCTTTAGTTACTGGAGGTGCCTCCGGCCTAGGCAGAGCAACGGTTAACAGATTAGTGCGTTCGGGCACGAAAGTAGTTGTATGTGATTTACCAACATCGGCCGGACATAGCATAGCCGAAAACTTAGGTGGTGACAACGTTGTCTTTGTACCAACCGACGTAACTTCAGAAGAAGATGTCACAGCAGCACTTGAAACGACAAAATCGAAGTTCGGCCGGCTAGACGTGTGTGTTAATTGCGCCGGCACTGCAATTGCATTTGAAACCTACAATTTCAATAAAAACCGTCCACATCAGGTTAAAGATTTTGCTGACACAATAAGAGTGAGTTTGCAAGTTGTGCCTCTTGTCCGAGAGAGTTATTCGTAGATGATTGAATTACAGGTGAACGCCATTGGAACATTTAATGTTATACGTTTATCGGCTGGACTAATAGCTGAAAACAAACCGAATAGTGATGGACAGCGCGGTATGTACAGACACTACGAGAAACTGTTTGAATAGGTGCTACAACAAATTCTATTTCGCCACAGGAGTCATTATTACAACATCGGCATATTCAGCCTACGACGGACAAAGAGGACAGGCAGCATACTCAGCTGCAAATGCAGCAATTGTTGGTATGACATTGCCGATAGCTAGAGAATTCAGTTCGCACGGTATTCGGGTCGTTGGGATTGCTCCAGGCCTGATGGATACACTAATGTGTGTTAGTAATATGTCAGAGGATTTCAAAGACTTCCTGACTGAAACGGTGGTATTTCCACACCGGCTCGGACACCCTAGTGAATACGCTCAATTAGTTGAAACAATAGTGGAGAATCCATTATTGAACGGTATCACGATTCGACTCGATGGTGGATTTAGAGGATACGATGGTTAACATAGAATTTTGTATGCAAATTCTTTCAGTTGAGCTTTCAACTGGTGAAGTACCACATTTCGAAGTGTACGAAAGAATTTTGGTAACGTCGATGTATCTCAAAAAGTACAAAGTTGATGTTTGATAGTAATTGTAGGCCGAAAAATAACAGTGAATATATGACTACGCAACGTGATGCTTACAAAGTATTATTTCTTGTTTTCTTAAATTTTGAAGTCAGAAATGCCGACAGATTTGAATCAAAATAAACTTAGGATGGACGACAAACATCAGCTGGCGCTAATTAGCTCTTTAATCAACAATGTCCTCAATAAACTTACTTTCAAATTGTGTCAATTATCCAGGTGCGTTGCCTTTAACGTTTAGATATTCTCCCCCGTCTCTTAAAAAAAAAAATCCTCGCAACAAAAATTTAAATTTGCATTTTATTATAGTCAAGTCACATCTAAAAGCGTTCAATATTTCAACAATCTTAACGAGTTAAATAAAACTGTAGCTGCTACAGTGTAGCACACTATTTTAATGTTGCACCTTTGTTTTTTGTATGTTTGCAATCATACTCATCGGAAGCAATTTGGAATTGATGAACTTGACGCTACCGAAATGTTGCACCAACTGTGTCTCGTAATAGGTGAACAGCCACATCATGTAATTTCTTTCCGCTTCGCTTTCCGAACTAGACGAATCCAGAATATAGAAACGTTCCGATACGGTAGGTACTTTTGGTGCAGGACGTTCAAGCAAATAAAGGTATCGTTGACACCAATAAACAAGCTCTGTCTCCCTTTTCGCTAAGTATTCCGTCCAAGTAGGTAATTTAGGTTGATGATGGGGAACAAGTCCAAATTGTATTGGAATACCACCAGAACTGCTGTTACCAAACTTTCTTTCATGGGCTTTTTTCAGCTCATCATAAACGTCTTTGTCTTGTAATGGTAACTTCTTGAAATGATCTTCGTCATTGATTTCCACGTATGTTTCTCGATACGACATAATTCCAATGAATGGATTAACCAAACCCAAACCTCCTTTTTCCAGTGGCCAATACACCCATGCATCAACTATATCGGCTGTTCTGAGTTTATCGAATCGATCTTTCAACTTTTCAACTGGACTCCCATTTTCCGAACCAAAAAGGCCGGCATAAATCATGCGCAGCGACGAAACTATTTGATCCAGGTGCTGCCTTCCGGACACCAGAGCACTTTTACCAAAATTACGAATGAAGAAGGCCAAGTACTTATTGAAAATGTTAATCCATTCTAAGACACAATCCGATTTGTCCAATAAGCCTTGCATCTCAAGCAGAAATTTTGTGATGGCCTTTCGATCGATCTTAAAAATTCCATTTGAATGCAGTTCCAGATATCCCCAGTGGATATTTTTTTGCGGAAGTGGAATGGGACCGCTCACTGTTGACTTTGTTGATGTCTCCATTTTAGACAACATTTCATCCGAGTACACAGAGACCGAACCGCTTCGATTCGTTTTAATTTGCAGACCAACCATCTTTCCGTATGTATTCATTGTCTCCCATGCTGTTGTCACATTTTCTGGCACATCGCTCCAGAACCAAAATTCGTCTGCAATTCTGTAAATTCGCATGCCATTGCATTTCTGGTTTACAAGGAAGTCGAGTAGAAACAGGAGAGACTCTCCAAAAAGTGAAGATAAAGCGTGCGATGGCGGGACTCCGCGAACAATCGGCTTTGGTGTTTCACCTTGAAGAAAGCAAACTTTCGGTTGAAGAAATTTCTTAAAAAATCCGATCCATTGTGCTGGCACTCCGAGGTACTCCAATACAGTTAAAGCTGCGTCATGGATAACTGATGGTCCAAATGACTCCAAGTCTGCTTGAACAACGATTAAAGGTTTCTCCGGACGAATTACTTGATTTAAACGAATTTCCGTTTTGAGTATATGAAGGAAAGATTGTTTAAAGTCAATTTTCGGAGCTGGTGGAAATAATTGAATAGGTTGTCCTCGTCGAAACGCTGCAGCGTTTTGAGGAATATTCGGATAGGCCTGGCTTCCAAAAGCTTGTGTTGAGTAGGCTTGAGTTGCTTGGTTTCCAAACGCTTGTGTTGACATGGCTTGAGTTGTTTGACCTCCAACCGCTAGTGTTGACATGACCTGAGTTGCTTGACTTCCAAAAGTGAAACCTTGACCAGTGGGTGCATGGTATGATGTCACTGCTGGTGCTTCATTTTCACAAACGTCGCTGGCCTCAATTTTTGCATATTCATCTTGAAATTTGTTCACTTGTGATGTCAGAGAGTCGGGAAGACAAGATAAAAATGTCCCTTCGTGAAATTTATTTCGTTGTGACTCAATAGACGAATCAAAACAGTGCGTCCTCGTCCAAGCCTTTGAATGGTATAGCGACAGAAACTGTCTTTTGAAATAAGATGCCCATCGTACTCCGACGTATTGCAAGAAAAGTGCGGTAATTATGTCTTCATCTAGAAAAGGTTTGTACTCTCCAGCCAGACCTCGTCGTATTTTAATAATTTTGCAAGAGGAAGGCCATTCCCATCTGTTCAGGTTTCTCAAACGATTCGTTAATAATGAAGCGACTTCTTCCAAAGCATCTGGATTGTCGTTTAATTCTTTCAATGCTGCCTTTTTCTCCAAAGAAAGCAGTTCCTCGGATCGCAATCCCTTAATACAGCATTGCACGTCGTAAGAAGATATGATGTGATTCTCGATTTCGAAGTAATCTTGCGTTTCCTTGCGAATTGCTTTCATGACACTTTGACCGTCGACGTTGTCTTTAAAGTTGAACAATTCATCAGACAGGAACTTTCGAAATTTATCCGGATCAAAGTCGTCCAAAGACACTTCCTTAAACATAAGAGCTTTTATCTTGTCAGTTGCCTCCTTTTTATTTGAGTTAACTCGGTCTGCGACACCAGTGGATGCGTCGGAACCTTCTTGATCGCCAGCAAGTGCGAGCTTAGCCCGCTTCTTCTCTTCCAGTTCGAGCCATTCACTCAGCAATGATCCATAGAGGTAAGAATATTCGCATTTCCTTAATGCAAATCGAATTTCTTGTTCCATTTTTTCGATCCATGCCGTCACCAATTCGGAGGTGATTGATGGATCCTCTTTTGAATTTTGGAGAACATACTTCAAGTTTTCGACCAACGTCGAATCGATGATATATTTGACTGGTATTTCCTTGATGGCCTCGAACAGAATCTGCAAAGCGTTTTCGGGACGTGCAGGATCTGCGCTAATTTGTTCCAGAACTGGGTGGAAATGGCTGGTCATAAGGTTCTTTTGAACCTTGAGTTCTTCGAGCTTCTCTTGCGTCACCTGTTGCACAATACTTCGAAATGATGCACTCATTTTGTTGTAAATGTCTTTCCGGCACTACTCGTAGACTGAAAGAAATTTGAAAATGATCAGTAAAACTGAAACTTTTATAATTATAAAGCATTTAGGTAAAATTCAAATATTTTGAGCAAATTGAAGAAGGTAGAGGGGTTTTAACATAATATTTGCAATAAATATGACCAAATATTTTCATCACGTATAATGGATTTTTATATAATTTCAACTGATAGTGTAAGATAAGACTCAATTTACGGTGTTCTCCGAAAATACGATAAGTCTAGGGGATTTCTAAGATGATAACACAAATTTCTTCAGTTATTAGTCTTAATGTTTCATGAGCAACCGGTACAAAAAGCACAAAATTTACTTCCTTAAAAATAATTCTTGGCCTCAAAATAATTCTTGGCCTCAAAATATTCAGGAGAAAAATTCGCCATAATCAGAAAAACTTTCTATTTTTGATCATGACCTAATAAGACTCTCAGAAATGGCATTGAAAGGAATGCAGAAAATTTTCAAATTCAACCAGAATGATTCTTGGTTTATCTTATCGTACTCATTTACACAAAAATTCTTTTAACATTACGAAATTATTGCCATCCGTCCGTCTTCTACAATGGATAGGAATTCAATTTTACGAAAATGCACAATTTCACAACAATAACAAATGGATATGACTCACTTTTCCTCAGTTATTTAAAGTTCTTTGCTTTAACACTTCTTGTAAACAACACCGACAACCCAAAACAAACTGAAGTTATTCACGTTGAGCGGTTCAATTTATCAAGTTCAGTTTCGATGATACAAATGATGATGATGATGACGATACGATACCAGACGTTACCAATAAAATCCTATACCACTGATGATGTCTGGTCGTATGGACATGTTTGGAATGGAAGCCTTTCGAAATATGACATTCCGTTTGACACACTGACAGTTGTGCGGGCTGTGCGAGATTTATAAAAAAAAACGTTTAGCAACCTTTTTCCGACTAAATTCTAATTTGAAGAGCAGAAAAATGAGTGAAAGTGAATCCGAAGATAGTTCCAGCACGAGCAGCGAAGACAGTCCTGATGAGATGGTGGAGGAAAGTACATCTCCAAAAAAACAGCATGACGATGAGCCGAAAGAACCTGATGAGAAGGTGGATGAAAGTACGTCCAAAAAAATACAACCAGACGATGATCCGAAAGAGCCTGATGAGAAGGCGGATGAAAGTACATCAAAAAAAAGACAGCATAACGATGATGCAGAAGAACCGGCCGAATCCGATGACGAATGGATTGGTCCTATGCCTACCGAAGCCGCTGCTGCTCCTGCCAAAAAGAAGAAGGGTATGTCTGTCGATAAATTAGTGTTGAAAAATACTCTTAACACTGAAGTGGAAATCGTTCAATTTCAGTGCTCCATTACGAAAAACTTTATTTGGAAAATCTGCCCAGTTCAGAGTGCTACGAAAAGAGCTACATGCATCGCGATGTGATCACTCATATCGTGGTGACGAAAACGGATTTCGTTATAACAGCTAGCATTGATGGTCACGTCAAATTTTGGAAGAAAATGGAGGAGGGAATTGAATTTGTCAAGCATTTCCGAAGTCATTTGCGTAAGTGTTGACTTTGTGCATCAAACGGTGTCAAATTTTGGGTAAATTTACTTAAAATGTAAAATTTTCTTACAGAACCGATCAATGCGCTAACAACAAATCCGAATGGAACGTATCTGGCCACAGCTTCAGCCGACAAAAGTATGAAGGTTTTTGATGTCATCAACTTTGATATGATAAACATGATCAAACTGGATTATATTCCAATGTGCGCTGAGTGGATACATTCGGCAGGCGATGCCATTGCAAGCATAGCTGTGTAAGTATTTCACAAAATTGGCTCAAATCTATTGTATTGAACAAAAACAATTCTCTTCAGATCCGACCACGATTCGGCAAAGATTTACATCTACGATGGCCAAGGAACCAGCACTCCTCTACACGTTCTTGAAAAACTCCATACGAAACCCGTTTGTATGATACGGTACAATGTAACATTTGATGTGGTTGTCTCTGTCGATCAAGCAGGAATTCTAGAGTACTGGACTGGTCCCAAACAGGACTATAAATTCCCATCGAAGTTGGTGTCATTCGAATCAAAGTTGGATACGAGTAAGAAGTTGAGATCTTGTCGTCTCTTCGTTTTTTTTCTCACAATTTACTCCTAGGCTTGTATGAATTCGCTAAAAGCAAGACGATTGTTAGTGGCCTGGCCTTTTCGAACGATGGGAAAAAATTTGCAACTCTCTCTACAGACCGGAAAGTATGGCTTTATCCTGATAGTCTTTAATCGTAAATAATTTACTGATAGTGCCCATTGCCCATACGTTGTAGGTCCGTGTCTTCACATTCCTCAGCGGCAAACTGATTCGTGTATTCGATGAAACCCTAGCCCGTTACTCCGACAAGCAGCATACGAATCAAGCGATTCCCAACATGGAATTTGGACGAAGGTAGAAATCCACCACTCGTCCTATTCACAATGTTGCAGCCTAATTTTACATAATTGTTTTCAGAATGGCTAACGAAAGGGATCTAGAAAAATCAGATTCCTTGGTTCACTCGAACATTGTGTTCGACTGCAGCGGACATTTTATAATTTACTCAACAATGGTCGGGGTAAAAATGGTCAACATAACAACCAATCGATGCGTTCAGATCATTGGAAAGGGCGACAATTTGCGACCTTTACATGTTGCACTGTTTCAGGTGAGACATCCCTTTCCAGTTTTTCATTATCAGTGAAGTAGACGTGACTGTAAAATTTGATTTTAGGGTCGAGCGAAACGATCGAAGGCAGCAATAACACTCGAGCAAGAGGCGTCACACAATCCAACGCTTCAGTCGCAGAGCAGTGATCCAACAATATTTTGCACAGCATACAAGTAATGTGAATTAAAATTAGTATTTTTGTGACGAAATTCCACAGCCGTTTGTGCCTTTCAGAAAGCAGCGATTCTATTTGTACTCAAGACGGTTACCATCAGACTTACAGGATATCGACAGAGATGTGTTCAACGAGAAACCATCCAAAGAAGACATTATTGCTGTACCTGAAGGACAAGGTTTGTTTTTGCTTTTAATGCTTTGGAATCGTATTATGATCTAAGAATTTATTCATTTTTGCTATTGCCTCCATCCACCTAAGAAGAAGGTACTTGTGTCGTCACTTTGAGATTTGATATTAATAGACTAAGCATTTGGTCGTTGTGTTCTACTCACCTAACATCTAACTTGATCATTAACTGTTCAAATTGTTTCCCCTAAAAGGTGTCCAACGTATCTACAATTCGGCAACCATACACACCACTCATGGAGACATTCACATGAAACTATTCGCATCCGAATGTCCGAAAACCGTGGAAAATTTCTGCGTCCACAGCAAGAATGGTTACTACAACAATCACATTTTCCATCGTGTGATCAAAGGTTTCATGATACAAACTGGTGATCCTACAGGTTGGCGGTGTTTTTGTCGATTTTTCTTTCTCGATTTGTGTTGTTAATCGAATTTATCGTAGGAACTGGCACGGGTGGCACGTCCATTTGGGGCGGAGATTTTAAGGACGAGTTCGTTTCGACGCTAAAACATGATCGACCATATACCGTTAGTATGGCGAACGCAGGAGCAAACACAAACGGAAGTCAATTCTTTATAACTGTATTGCCCACGGTTAGTGTGAACCACAATTTATTTATCCTTTCGCTTAATTACAGTTTTATCAACGAATTTTGTTCTTCATTTATAGCCTTGGTTGGACAATAAGCATACGGTGTTCGGTCGCGTCATCAAAGGAATGGAAGTGTGTCAAAACATTTGTAATTCAAAGACCAATCCCAAAACGGACAAGCCTTACGACGATATAAAAATCATTTCAATAAATTTAAGTTGAAAATGTTGTATGAGCACACGAAGAACATGTGTTTTGATTGCTGAGTTCGTCCATCAATTTTTGGAGTTCAAAATGGCCTGGAAGTTTGGATGCACCGGATAGATTTCGTGCATGCGTCCGAGATTATTTTTTATCAACTCCGTTTTGTGGGCTTCCTCCTTTGCTATGATTTCCGTTAATTTATTAGAAGAAGTTGCAGCCTTAAGCTAAGAATCAGACAAACATTTTTAAGTGAAAAACAATTTGAGTCCTGGTGAGTAGCATCAAAATATTAACAAAGTACCGGACGAGTGGTGGGGAACCAGAACGTTATGCAGAACGTCAATCAATTTTTCATGCCTTGGACACAAAATTAGGAATATTTCTCGTAATTGAAGCCCTCAGCATGAAAACTTGCATACGCATCTGTTGAGGACGGTTAATTTTAGGCACTTCCGCTTGACGCCCTTCCTTTTTTCGGGCTACAACTCGCGACATTGCCTAAAATATACCGTCCACCACGAATATGTAAAAACCGTGCCTTCATTACCTTGTCCAATTTCTCGTAATTGCTCTGAGCCCTCAACTCCTGACCATATTTTAACCGGTCATTCTTTTTCTCTTTACGCAATTCCCTTTCTATGTACGCACTGTTAGCAAACATTTCGGCAGCCTCAATAATCTCATTATTTCTTTGGCTTTTTTCTTCGAGCATTTGTCGCCTTCTAACCACAATTTGTTTCCGACGTTCTTCGTAAATGCTCTGTAAAGAACCGAGAAAACCAACAGATCAATAGACGAAAAAGTCCTACTCTCGCATTTTACTTTGTAAAACTCATCTCGCTGTTGAGTGAAATAATTTCGATTCTTCAAATATTCGTTGGTCTTTCCGCTGTGCATGCTTTCGGTAAGACTGTCCCTTTCCCGTTCAACCTTGGTCTTGTTTTCCTCCATTTTTTTCATGTAACCAAGAAATTGTAAACTTTCTTTCATGTTTTGTCTCTGAAATAATGTTAATCGAATCGAAATCTTTTCAGAAACGGATAATATCGACGGCTATAAGTAAAATAAGCGATTAACTCTGGCTGTTATTGCGTAGGGAAATGATTGTTTAAACCAGTGAAGTAATAGATCAGATTAGCATAACTAGACAATACGACAGTGGATTGAATGACTAATCTATCTAACTCTCTCTTTCGCAACAAATTGGAGAGTGAGTTAGATAGATTTGGGTTATTCAAGCAACTGAAAAGGAACAGCAGAGACAGGATACGCTTACGTACTTTAAGGGCTTGAATTTGTAAAAAAAAATTATTGAGTTACCTTCTCCATACGCGCGTTCTGCTTTTCTATTCTCAATTCATTTGTGATTTTATCAATCGCTGCTAAGTCATGCAGAATTTCCCCCTCCCTAATTGTCTTTTTGGTCCGATCATTTTCTGCTTGTTGTGCCTACAAATTGAGTTGGTGATTTAGCCGCACACGAATTTCTTATCAATATATCTAACCAATAGATCCTGGGCTAACTGAATTTGCTTCCTTTTGTTTTCCATAAATAGATCCTGTTCGCTAGGCTCATCGCCAAACACTTTTCCGCAATGCATCGTGTCAGCTTCATATTCAACCTGATCACGAATTTCGTTTTTCTCCAACATTTGCTTTCGTAAAAATTGCTGGTCGTTCAAATTTCGGTTCCGACTGACTAGGAATTCGTCGAATTCTCTCTGTGTCTAAATTCGACAGTATTACTAACTATCATCGGTCACTTGTAGGTGAAATATAAAGTCTACTGACTTACCATTTGATTGAAAACCTGTTTCTGAACTTCATCCCATAAACGTTCCCGATCAAGTTCTTCAGCTTTTTTCAAGGTGTTATCGAAAATTTGTAGCTGTTGGCAATTTTTACATTCATCTTGCAATTTCTGTCTGAGGTACGGTCGGATTTCATCGCAACTGTTTCTAAATGTTTTGGGATAAGGTAAAATGTGGTAGGAGAAATGATTAACAACAAATGACCACCAACATTAGTCGCTGCACCCTCATTTCCTCTACGAATTTCAGCCGCTGCCTTTCCCTTTCCGATTTTAGACCTAATAGTCGATTCTCTCGCGATTTAAAATTTTCCTCAGTTTTGTTTCTGTGGTTGTCAACAAGCTCTTGTTCGTACAGTGTTGCTTCCGTGGATAAAAGATCTCGGAGGCTAATTAAAATTGGAAAAGAATTTTTAGGTTTTCCGATAAAAAGTTTGTTTTTAACCAACCGTTCCCTCTTCTGTTGGAGACTTTCTTCTTTAGACCGGCTCAACTGCTTAGCCTGAAACGAGGGTGGATGGGGTGAATACATGGAATACTGGGAATGTGTGTATAATACATTCTAATTTGAACTGTATTTCCGCCCATAAAACGTATCAAGAATAGCGATGCACACGCTTTATGATGTCAAAAGCTAAAGCTAATATCCGAATTTATTGAATTCACCTAATCCGAATACACGTCTAATGAAATTATTACACACATTAGCTAAATGTTCAACATATTTCAGGATTTAGAATGATTAAAATTGCAATTTTACATAATCAACCACTATTATGCCGTTCGCACACAGTAATGAAAGGCAAAGTAATTAATCGGTTAACAAAGAAGGCATAATATGAACAATAAATAATCAATAGAATATACCAGGCTTTGTGCTTTTCCAGACTTCACTCGCCGGTCCGTGATAGCAATAAATTGATTTTGGCATACAGTATTTGCATCGGAACGAATACTTTCCATATACGAATTCTGAAATCATATCCAAAATACTTTGTGAAATTGCAGCACCGTAATTCAATGAAATGAAAACCACCTTAACAGAATTTATTTGTGCCCGACGTAGAGGCATTTTCGGTAAATAGAAATTTCCAACTGAAATTCCGATGCAAAATAGAGTTTTTGTGTTGCCTAGACTTATATTATGTAATCGATCAAACAATGTTCACATGATGTGGTGGTTACTTCCCGGTATATCGACCCATTTTTCGTGTCTATTCACTGTTAACCTTCCACTGACGGTAAAAGCATAATCATAATCTCGAATGGATGCGAATTCTTTTCATTCATTTCGTTTAACTTCAATTAAGCTCTGTATGAACAGTAACGAGCTTACTGGTCTTTGTCGCTGTTAACGATAACAGATGAACTGTATTAAAACAACGCACTTGACGCATGAGTGGTACTCTAAATAGAGTACTGAAACTGGACAGTGAATCAAATCTTGGCTCCGTAAAAAGATATGGAAAAAATGTCATCCAAAGTTTGGCAGCTGTCACTAGAAGTTACTTGAAGTGCGTTGATTAAAAACGAAAAATGCAACAAAGGGTTAAATACAAAACAAAAATTTTATTAGCATCATTTTTGCGTTGCAAAATGTCCAAATTTAAATATTTCAAATAGAATGTGGTTAATCAGAAAGTTATTAATTATATAACGGATAATTAACGCATTTTTCTTGGGACAATTCGTAATGAACTTTACGTATTACAATATACTTGGAACGTGTTAACATTATTGTTTTTCTCAATAGACAAATAGAAAATCATTTTTATCGAAACCAGCTGAATTTCCGTTGTAGCGAACAACAAAGTTCTTGCCGTCATAGTGCATTGACTGGTCTTGGGATCTGGAAAAGGAAAATTTATTGAAAAGTTTGACCTTCTAACTTTTTGTGTTATTTTACGATGTGGATTGATTAAACTTTATCTATTAACCTTATGGAAACGGTTAGTGAAAATCCATAAGTCTCTTCAGCTGTTTTTGCCGATTTTTCCGTTTCAGACTTTTGAAAGTTTTCTTTTCTTTTGGAGAATATAAGAAACCTCAATTTACATATTACAAAAGCAAGGTAAATCATCCTTAGGTCCTATTTTTGAGAATTTTAATTCTGGAAAATTCTAGAAAAGTTCCGTAAAAATTTAGAATTTTTTCAGAATTATTCAGTTCTGAAATTCACAAAAATTGTTCTGATCGGCTCTCAGTCCAATATACAACCCTTCCCCATCAGTTCCCCCTGCTGGTGAATTTTACGAGTAGCGGGTGTACTAACATAAAAATCTGTTATGTGGGCAATCACCAGCACTGCAAATGAGGTATCAATGGAAAGCTTAGATAATGTACGCTATAACTAGAATGTTAGGTTCACAATAACCGTCATCAGTACCAACCCAGAAATGTCTGAAGCTCACACTGGTTTCGAAATTTTTTGTACATTTTTAACATATATCAATGAATGTTCTCAATCCTAGCATGACCTGAAAGTACTTGACCTCAGCTTTCCAACGAGCCCACTCTCACCTGCATCGCTCACATTTAGCGGCCAAAAAATTTGTCTAAAAAACAACCTTTTCTACCTTTAAAGATCTTCCACCAGCAACTAGATGTAGCTCGAGACTATCTGAGGCCTGTTCTGAGGTCTACTGGCAAAGACCTTTCAAACCATTGCATTCTTTAGACTGTCGTGCGTGTATTAGTTCCATTTAAGGACCACAACAATTTTAATATAGCTCGATTTCCTAACCATTTTGTGAACTCATTCTTTAGAGTGTTTGAATAGAATGCCAAAAAGACTGTCACACATCGGACTCAGTTAAATTACCATACAAATTTTGACGGGTTCGATATAATCTACAGTAATTAACAACCTCTATCTTACTCACTGGCACACTACCATTTGTAGAACACATGGGCCTACGCTAAGATTGCCGATTGGGGTTCGATCAAACTCAATCTTACGCTAATTTTGAAAATGATGGGATGGCTGTATTGTGAGTAGTTCTTGCAAAAGATTTCAAGTCATGCATTCTGTTGACTTTGTGAAGAAGACTCTAACTGAAGACTACTTGATTCTTCGTTGATCTTGGACCTAATCTGTCTTACTTACTGTCATCGATACAATGTGAATTGTGTAATATTCTAATCATCGAACTCTTGCGCATACAAACCTTACGAAAAGATGTGATGAGTGCTGTGAAGATGCTGTACAATGTATGTGCGACGTTGATAATGTGAATGAAGAATTCATTGGACTTGCACGTATTTTGAATGGCAAACTCATTCGCGCCACCCTGAAAGTATACAATGTTTAAGAAGGTGGAAAGAAATCAAGAAAAATGAGACTTACGTGACAAGCCCGTCTTTCATTTGCCAGATTCGGAAATCGTTAATTGTTATCACGTCCATTCCATCGTCAGTGCACTTTTTAACAGATGCTTTTCGAATGAAATGCAATGCTTCTTCATTGCATCCAGGTCCATGCTTGGATTTTCTGATTGAATTAAAATTAAATTTAAAATAAAAATCAAACATAGTGCACACCAGTCAGTTACCCGAAAAACACAGCGGAAGTGCTGTCATGAGTCAGCTTAGTAAAATGGTTGTCACTTTGTCTAGTTCCAATCGGATCCAATGTAAAAGCTTCCAGTTCAACCAATACGCCGTTCGTAAAGGTAATGTCATTGCCACTCATCGTCGCATATCTCCTAATTAAGATTCGAAACATTTGCTTATTGAATGTGCCGAGAGCATCGGTAAATTCTAGATATATGCGCCGACTGGCACCGATTTTTTTGTTAAAAATGACATCATTTTGCGTCGACTATTGATTGAATTTGCATCGAAATCATGCCGAGGCGATCAGCGAAAATTGATCGGCGCACATATCTAGTAAATTCTGATTTGGTAACATACGCATTTTTAGGGTTTTGACTTAGATCGGTGGTAACGATTTGCACCGTGTTATTAATCTGCAAAACCATTCCATTTGTATGCTTAATTGCGGATTCTTGGCCTGTGTTCGAAAGCGCTATAACGATCTGACCAGCATTGCTCGTCAAGCGAAAGGAATTGTCAACAGTTACATCAATTCTGTATAAACACACGCAAAAGTCAAAAAGAGAGTAGTCACAATTCCTAACTCTAAATGGATTAGCTTACTGTATTCCGTGGCGTAGCGAAATATGGATTACACCGTCACTGCTTGTAAATATGGACGAGTTTCGGTAAAATGAATTTTCAACATCGTCACGGTTTTGCATTCGTGACGACACCTTACGATAATAAAGTACAATGAAAAAGTAGTAAAAGATCTCAATGAATGCGGAAACATTAGCACCTACCACAGTGCTTTGTGACATAGATGGTGGGTGATAGGTCGGTTTGTAGTATTGTCTCAATGGTTGAATTGAATTGTGATTTGTCAAAATATTTGGTTGAAAATGACGAGATGATGAGTGTCTTGCATTGATCGAACCAGCAGATTTCTTCTGAAATTTCAAATCATTTTCTTGTTAGCTCCAGACAATGTGATTAAAGGTCACAATTCTAAAACTTGCTGCACTTCTACACTTGAAACCCATTTAACAGTTATGGAATAGTAGAAAATGAGTTCCATAAAAATTGGAACGTAATATTTACGCAAAACACAGCTTCATTCTCGAGCATCGTGTTGTCCAATTTCGCAGGCGTGCTGCTTTCTTTGCAGCTACCGTTCATTTCCTAAAAAAATCAATTGTTTGGCTGGTTATCAAAATTTACACTCAATTAGCAAATATATTTAATTAATTAACCTTCCACTTCGATTGAGAATTCATTTCGCACAATATTTTAAAAGTTTTTTTTTACAATTTTTGACGAGAGAACGTAACAAATCGAACAGCGAAACTGATATGAATTTTATTATTGTTCTCTGCGCTGTTTTTGTCAAGCCTTTGGATGGGGGTATAATAGATTTGAACGTTATTGTGCAAAACTTGTTTTGAGTTGTGGAAAGTTTGAAAAAATTGCCTTGTTAGTACTAGTAGGCAATCCAATGCATTGCTGACGATTGGATATCACCGACGCACTTCAAGCAAAAGTGATCATAGTCTACAACTGACAAATAGAGTCCAATTTTTTATGACATTGTTTATTTTTGCAGTAACTTATTTAAACTACCACTCATGCTTGAAGTGTGTTCTTTCTTACACGTTGAATCAGAAATATATTTTACATGCTTACGGGTCGAAAATCGCTCTCTTCATCGAATTTCATGAACTTTCGACGCCCACATGACAAAAAATGTTATTGCAAAACTCTGGATAAAAGTTGAAACGTCTCGTTTTCGTGTATTTATTGACCTCGGCTTCGCCTCGGATCAACAAAATTCACAAGTCAACTCTACTTTCCAGTTTTTTATTCCTTTTTCATGTAAATAACCACTGAATCATAGCCCTCTAGCAATTGAGAAAGTCGAAAGACTCGAAAACAGTTTTTTTCGCTCTAGTGTGGTTATGTTGATTACGTAATTGAAAATTTGTAAACGTAGGTACATATTTTACATGCTGATGCACAGTAGTGGTTTGCAAGGGTAAACCATCTGAAAAACAGCTGAAGCCAATTTATCTGACTGACGTTCCCTGCAACTCATGAGAGATGTCTCTTCAGATTTGTTTGAAAAACTCTCAAATGCGATAGACACACTGGCACTGTATTATTTTTTCGGTAGCGAAAGTTCATGTTTAGATGCCACTGACATGATAGAAATTATGAAACTACCTCCGAATCAATCAACTCTAGACTTTTAGTAAATTTTAGCAAGTTTCGCAATACTCTCTATTTTTTAAGGTAGCAAAAGTGTCAAGTACCCTTTGGAATTTACATGGTAAATTACAGCGTAGTCAGTCAAAATACAGTGTTAAAAGAGAGTCGAAATTTTGACATATCATCCATCGAGATCAGTTGAATTAACTGGTTTTTTTCCCTTTTTACATACAAATTATGACATATCACCCATCGAGCTCAGTTAAATGAACTGGTTTTTTACCCTGTTTTTACGTTCTTTTAACACTGTATACAAAGAAATAAGGTGTCAATTTGACACAGAGAGCTGAGAGTTTGTTTGCTAGATAGACTATTGAAGTTTCGGCAATCGTAGTAAATTCGATATTTATCAACGCACTTCAAGGATGAGCGGTACTCTAAATAGGGTACTGAAACTGTACAGTGTGTCATACAACTGTGAAACACTGTAAAAAACAGTTTCATACAAAATAGTACTCTATTTGGCAGCTGTCGACTATGATCACCTTTGCTTGAAGTGCGTTGGATTTATTTATATGAGGACATTATCGCTTTCGCTGTAGATATTAGTGTTTGTAAATAAAATTGACACATAATCTTTTACTTCATTTGTTTAAACATATTTGTCGCATAAGAACGTATTCGGCAGAACAAATCGCTTATTTTAGTTGTCGCAATCTATAACCAGATAAGTAGAAGGTTAATGTAACGCTCGCTAAATATTCTCTTTTTCATAGGCCCTGATTTGGTAGAAAAACTCGTTATCTTCCTACAGCAAACGTATTGAACAAAGAAAGTGTCGTTCAATCCAGAAAATTTTGTTTAAAAAAAAAACATTTCCTTTTCGCATTAACATATAAATAGAGTCAAGCATTCAGTCACTTTCTCCATTGAACGATAGCTCAATTTTCGATCGAAGCATAGCTAAAAACCATTATTATTCATTCCCATAAGACACGTGCTTTACAATCGACATCCGAAATCGGATGAAAAATTTCCAGTACAAGGTCACGAATCACAGTCAAACCGAAAACTAAATCAAAAAAACATTTTTCACATCCTTTTGGCCCATAAACAATTCAAATGTGAAACTTTGGTGAAAACTTCCGTTGAAAGAAAGTAAGAAAAAACCCCACCATATAATCTGACGGGAAAAAAGTAATAAAAATCGTCGGCAGTAAAAGAACTTTGACTTCGCAAATATATTCTCTCTGTTCGCAACAAACAACTCAATGTTTCATTTCATCTCGTAATGTTGTTATATGTCCTCGATTTTGAATTTATCCAAAATAAATGCTTTGATTTTACTTCACACACTTTTCGTGTGACGATATATATAAATCGTATACCATTTGCCAAGTCGTAAAGCAATGAATACCATGCAAATACAACGAAAATGCATAGATATATTTCATATGTCAGACACCGCAATTGTATACAATTTACAGCATCCTGAAGTGGCTTAAGAAGACCTACCTAAATAATATCAGCGTGACTATTTTCCTTCACGTATATTTTTACACATTTGTATACATTTTGGAATATAATACGCCGCCGTACACCCGATATCTGTATGAACGAACATTTATGGTCCCGATCTATAATGCCACAAAATTGTATGAATTTCTGTAGTAGTTTTACGTTTGTCGTTTTTACGTGCTATATAAACATTCTACACCCAATCCTACACCAAATGGCTAAAACGGTATAAATTCTCGTTTTATTCAAAAGTCTTTTCTGTATTACCGCATACACCGACCATTGAATAAAACGCTTCAGAAATAGAGCCATCCTTACTATCCAAAGTATCTGGTTTTATGCTATATGTGTCATTGTGGAATTGAATAGAATGGAATTATAGCAAGTATTGTTGAAAATATGAAAATTATAATATTTTGTCTTTGGGAATATTTTACGTTCTGTATTTTGCAAATTTATTGTTTGCCTTTGTGGCTTTAAGCTTGGAAATCTTTGGCTGCGCTTAATAAAATGCAAAACAAACAAATAAAATTTTCATTAATTTTTGTAAATTGGATGAATTCAAGCAACTGTACAAACTTATTGAATTAGATGTGGAAATGATAGAAGCGTGTAGTGTATGCATGAATATGAAATATTCGTTTGTCCATAACTGTTTCACTATGTTAGATTTATTTCATCTATTATCCTATCCCTTGTCACCATCCCTGTACTGCTTGTCATATGTTATAACCAACACTGACGGAAAGAAGTGATGAGGTCTGGCTTATGTTCTTTTATAATAATATGTAGGTCAAAACAAAAATGAAATAAGATATATTATGCACCTGTGTCCAAATGTTTATTTTGACGAGTTGGTGATTGTGATCCTAAGCCGAAGGTACGGATCATGATCCAACTCGTCAAAATAAACGTTTGGACAGAGGTGCATATCATTATTTATTTGTCGATGCAAAGATAAACCCAAACTCCTCTCCGAGCTGATGCATAATGTTAGTTTAAACACACAGAGACATATAAAAGATTTTACTCACTGCACCATCGGAAAATGAGTCATTATTTCTTTGCCTTGTGCGTTAAAACTCATTGGCTTAGAGTGAGTAAAATGACTTACGTAATTGTTCGGAAAAAAAGTTCTAAACAAGGACGTAATTCAATATTGTTTGATGCACCTCCGAAAACTAGTTTTACTACACCGACACTAGCTAGTTTTCTAATTTATTTTTGATGGATTTCAGTAATGAATCGTATGATAATCAACATTGCTAGCTATTACCTCAGTCTGTTGATAGTAAGGTTTATCAGCAACTAAATAAAACATTCACTCGATGTTCTCCAATCAAAGTCTTAGTCAAATTTAAATTCTTTCTTACACAGAGTCCATAAATTCTGGTAGTAAAAAACCAAAAAAGGAAAGAAATATGACTCATATGACCCACTTCATTGCAAACGCACGGATATTTATATACGTTCATACAAAATTGATCTTATTTCACTCAGAACTATAGGAATATATATATAAATTGTCACAACCAAATAAATGTCTTTTAATTTCTTTAAAAAGATCTAAAACAATAAATTCTCCTACAACAGACGAACGAACATTTTGTTGAAATTTCATTTAAAGCTGGAACGGATACGGCAAAAAGCTAAGTGTTTATTGCCGGTGTGTTTTTAGTATGTAAATACAAAGGAATCGCTATGCGCTACTACATGTCATAGCGTCAAATAGGGATAAAAGTAAATGGCAAAAAAGAAACCCGTAGAAGCGAAAGCAGTTTAACCGTATTGTATGAGCCGGGAAAGTGAAGTTGTCTGGTTTGATGCCTCGAATTGATGGAGTCAAATGGAAACAGTTTGCCTTGGTATTTTATTAAATACGATTTGCTGAAATGAAGCGTCTGCCATTATTACAATTGTGTATATTTGTTAGATAATATCTGATTATAGAACGTTGATTGTTGACAATATAAGTGACTATATTTCTGAGGGAGTCACTACGGTATTCACATATTAATATCAAATTGGAGACACATTCAGAAATACTTTTTTCACCTAACGAGAACAGTAAACAATTTAGTTTTTGGAATTTAGATTGGTAAGCACCCTAACTATTGAGTATAGTGTGTTGTTGTATGAAAGCGTAATAAACATACATTAGCAGGAAGTTAAGTCAATATTGTTTATTATGTTTTCGTTTTGAATGACGTGACATGAACAGGAAACTGATTAATGTATCGCTAATTCCATCAATAAATACGTTCGACAAGCAAACACAATTTTGAAAAGGCTGTCTTGGGAGTAAGATAGTAAAGATAGATATAGATGAAAAATATTTCAATTAATTACACCTGAATCGATAATTTACCAGATTAAAAATATTAAAACCAATCCCGTCGTGCATGCAATGATTTATTGCCAGTTTTATCCTTATGGTTTATAATATCCCCCCAAAGGTGATTTATGTTTTATATGGGTATTGGGTATATACCGGGTACACTTCAAGAGTGGTTAAAATGATGTTCGTTCGGGAACCAGTCAGCTTTATATGTGGTCAGTAAACCGTGCTCATAATCTATTTGTTTTGATCAATTATCTTCCATAGAAAAATATTGTTTTGTGTATGGCTGATGAAGCATATAAGTATTTTATATATATTATTATGTATGTGCTACCGATGCTACCGAAGGAACATTAATGAAATGGTTTTCCGTCCATTATAATTTCGAAAATAAATGCACAGAATTAATACCGACAAACAGGGTCATTTTCGGAAAGGTAAATGAAAATTGTTTGCCTATTTGTATTAACTTACATCGATAAGATATTTCGGTGAAGTCATTTGTAAATAATATTATATATGTGAACATTACGTGCAGAATAAACGTGGCCGTGTTTAACAGTATTTAATACAAATAGACACATCACGTATCACTGTATTATTATGTCAATTCAGATGTTGGATGTGGAGTTTGTATAATAAATGATTAATATGTTAAATAGGGTGTTGAACAATTTATGCGAAAACGATGTGCGTGCATAGTTGTATAGTGTTAAATTAGTTGAAACGTTGTGTTTTGCAGGAACTTTCGTATTACTTTATTTTTAATTTAGTGAAATGTTTGAAAGTATTCACAATTTTAAATCAGTTTAAGTATTAACTGATGTATTTGCTCCAAAACATGATTTGACGTGACAAATGGTTTATAGACAAATCATGTAAATGTCTTAACGACCTCGGTTTCGCCTCGGATCAATGAGGAATGTGCTATCTTTTAAAATCGCCAATCATATCGATCACATTACTATTTTTTTCTTCATTTGTACAATGTATAGCCTAGTGTTTGACACTTAATCTATTACTTCATTCTTTTGAACATTATGTTTCAACACAACTACCTTAACATGATGAGTCGGCTTTTTTGTCATTGCTATCGATAACAGATGAATTTGTGAAGTGATAGAAGGAGACTCCTATTTTAAATAGACTTATAGCCAATATGCAGAATTGGAAATACAATACAATCAATGCTATTTATCCCACATAGGGATGGGAGACGTTCAAAATTATCGATAATATCAATCGAAAGAAATTATCGATAATCGATTAATCATATCGTTATCGATAATTTAATAATTATCGATAATTATCAAAATATCGATATTTTGATATTTATCTGAAAATTCATGATAATATACCGATATATCGGAATATATCGATAAATATCGGATTTTCGGACCGAAATATCGAATTATCGATAATCTTGATAATTATCAAAATATCAATAATTATCGATATTTCTTTGATAATTTTCGATAAAAAAAAGTCGATAATTATCGCCCATGCCTAATCCCACATGCATTACCAATGATACGATATTTACGTATGTATATGTATTATAACTTGTAAATCACATGTGGATTAAATAACATCGTTTGGATTGTATTCGTTGAGAAAACCGAAATATATTTTTCTTCGACTGTAACCGATTATTTCTTTTGGATTTGATCAAACTAATTTTGGTGTAGCGATAGATAAAAACCTAGAAAACCTAGAAGTAGATGTCCAATGTAAGGATAATATATTTGATTTTCAATATATTTCTTTTTAATCAACAAAAGTGTTCCATACTGCCACTTGTTGAATTATTTTGTTTTTTGTTTAACCTAAAACCTTAATACTCGTTCGCACAACTCCACTTTCTGTGTAACAATTAAAATCGTAATAATGGTTTTAAAAAAACTTCCATAAATTTGTATTCTCCACTCCGCTGTGTCATCATTATGGCACCAACTGTTTTATGTTACATTTTCCATCGTACGTTTCACATCAAAAAACTATTCTCTCAATTTGTTCTCTTAACAATTTTATAAAGCAGAAAAAAAAATCGCCAACGACGAAAAATAACTGCAGCTGAATATAATATACGAGAACCGAAAAAAATGTGTGTTTATAAGCTTTTTGGAAAATTTACGACCGAAGTTTAACATTTATTTTCGTACTTTAATGGTCAATAAAGCCATACAGAGCTTTAAAGTGCATTTGCCCTGTAATAACTGTAGCTACCTCAGTTTATTCAACATAATAATATGGATAGCATAACATCCTCTACGAACCCAGTAATGTGAATGTGAAGCTATTTCATATAAGCTCTATTAAGCATAGAATTTTAATTTATGAGCAGAACGATTTTACATCTAAAATTGAAATTCATAAGAAAACATTATGGGTACACGAGAGAGCATAATATATATAAAAAAAAGTTAATTGATCGCGCACAGAAAAATATAAATCTGATGTGGAGCTATTAAATGTTAATAAGAAAATGTTTCATATAGTTATCCACACAAAACACATGGGCTGCGTTTGCCAAAAAAAAGCACTAACAATGGAAGCTTAATGGATGTTTGAATTAAGTGTGCGTTGATGTAAGAATTCTTTATGAGTTGTTGAATTTATTTCGGAACGAAAAACCGAAAATAAAAAACAAAGTCACGTAGGACGTACGACAACCTTTTTTGCAATCAAACAATTCAGTTAGGCTATTCCAACAACTTAAATTCGGAATATTATATAATACAAAAAATTGTGCTCACCATGGCAAAATTATGAAGATTTTTATTTTAAATTAAAATACGAGAAAACACAACAGTATTACAGAGATTGCAATCCAATTGCGTTATTAGTACATTACTTACCAATGGGAAAAATGGGTACTTCTTACGTGCTTACCGGCTTCACACAATTGTTAAATAAGGCTACTCGATAACGTACCAATATAACAAATGCTGGAAATTGCACGTCTTTTGTGTGAAATTTACCTATCGAGGCGTAGCTGAGGTCTGTAAACACACAAGAAGTACCATTTACGCCAGTTGTTGCCAAGCAAGGTATTTTACTCAACAACTTGAGGTAAAGTTAACTTTTCCTAAAATATTTTAAAATATCGATACTTAGCGCCTATTTTTCATGTCGCTTAGGAAAAACGTTGGTCCTAGCGCATGCCAAAAGGCTTTTTTTTAGTGAATTCGATTCCGGCACTCACCTCCGGCTCGAGCTGGAAATCTCTCATTCGCTAAAAAAAGCATTTTAGCATGCGTTAGAAAAACAACTATTACCTCACGTTTTTGAGTGAAGCTGGTAAGCTAAATATGAAGTTACTAAATCTCCATGTGAATTGAATAACTTCAATTGTGATCAAACTTGTTCAGCTATACGATGGTGTAGTCTCAGTGTGCAATCACCCGGAATTCTTATTAAATTCGGATGCCGACAACGATTCTTGACTGTTTGGACCCAATTTGATAATTTTGTTGGTATGGTATTTCGGATAGGGTTCATGATGGCTGTCAGTATTCAGTGATAAACGAATTTCAAGCAGTCTTACTTCGCCGATTATTAAATCGTCAATGTACACTTGCGACGAATCACCTACGAAAAATCGATTAACGTGTTGATTATGCACAATAAAAAAAACTTACTTGCATGCCGAAATTCAAATTTGTTTTTGTCTAAAAATTGGTTTGTGCAAACCATTTCTAATAGTTGCCATAGTTTCGTTTTGGCCCCAACTCTGACAACATACAATTGATCCCGAGGTAAGTAGATTGTTATCTCTAATGTCTGCTCAAAAGTAACTGATTCATCAAGATTTTCTGTGGATCTTGACAATTCAGCTGCTCGACAAAAATTGAACCAATAAAATCAGATAAATATTTACATCAAAACTTGTTCTACTCACAATCTTTGCTTTTCTTCCCCATCAATCGATTAAGCAATGAAAATCCATTACGTACAACGCTACTCATAATACAACCTCAAAGATTATAGATGCCTACACCTATAAAAAAAATATTTGGGTATGGTACCCGTGCAGTTCTTTTTACTACACAGCTGAACATTAGTTTTCAGCATATCTGTATATTGTACGTAATTGCTGAATTTTGAACGTAATGACAGTACTATGTACATCTAAGATGTACTACTGTTCTGTTACGTTAACAAATATACTGCTACGTTAACAAATGTACTTGTCCCGAATTTGTACAGCAGAGCAGTACATGATTTGTGACAGATTCAAAGTACCATTCAGATGGACAATGTACACTATAGCTGAATGAATGCCAGTTTGAATGTAGTGGTCGTGAAAACTTCCATAATGTCAAATGAGACTAAACACTGCACGAACTTTCGAGACAATTTAGGAACTATTTGTAATTAGTAGAGGGGCATTTGGAATTCGATTCCGGCACTCACCTCCGGCTCGAGCTGGAAATCTCTCATTCGCTAAAAAAAGCATTTTAGCATGCGTTAGAAAAACAACTATTACCTCACGTTTTTGAGTGAAGCTGGTAAGCTAAATATGAAGTTACTAAATCTCCATGTGAATTGAATAACTTCAATTGTGATCAAACTTGTTCAGCTATACGATGGTGTAGTCTCAGTGTGCAATCACCCGGAATTCTTATTAAATTCGGATGCCGACAACGATTCTTGACTGTTTGGACCCAATTTGATAATTTTGTTGGTATGGTATTTCGGATAGGGTTCATGATGGCTGTCAGTATTCAGTGATAAACGAATTTCAAGCAGTCTTACTTCGCCGATTATTAAATCGTCAATGTACACTTGCGACGAATCACCTACGAAAAATCGATTAACGTGTTGATTATGCACAATAAAAAAAACTTACTTGCATGCCGAAATTCAAATTTGTTTTTGTCTAAAAATTGGTTTGTGCAAACCATTTCTAATAGTTGCCATAGTTTCGTTTTGGCCCCAACTCTGACAACATACAATTGATCCCGAGGTAAGTAGATTGTTATCTCTAATGTCTGCTCAAAAGTAACTGATTCATCAAGATTTTCTGTGGATCTTGACAATTCAGCTGCTCGACAAAAATTGAACCAATAAAATCAGATAAATATTTACATCAAAACTTGTTCTACTCACAATCTTTGCTTTTCTTCCCCATCAATCGATTAAGCAATGAAAATCCATTACGTACAACGCTACTCATAATACAACCTCAAAGATTATAGATGCCTACACCTATAAAAAAAATATTTGGGTATGGTACCCGTGCAGTTCTTTTTACTACACAGCTGAACATTAGTTTTCAGCATATCTGTATATTGTACGTAATTGCTGAATTTTGAACGTAATGACAGTACTATGTACATCTAAGATGTACTACTGTTCTGTTACGTTAACAAATATACTGCTACGTTAACAAATGTACTTGTCCCGAATTTGTACAGCAGAGCAGTACATGATTTGTGACAGATTCAAAGTACCATTCAGATGGACAATGTACACTATAGCTGAATGAATGCCAGTTTGAATGTAGTGGTCGTGAAAACTTCCATAATGTCAAATGAGACTAAACACTGCACGAACTTTCGAGACAATTTAGGAACTATTTGTAATTAGTAGAGGGGCATTTGGTGTCTAGCCATCCTAAATTATTAGCGAAAATGTTTTGATGGGATTATTTTGAGTATTATTATTAGTAGTCAAAAAAACACTAATTAGAAATTTTTTAGGTCGCGGATCAACAAGGTTTTTTTAACAAACAAAATTTCGACCGCCAATATAAAATCGGCGGTACAATATAAACAATCCGTTTCTTCGGCGACATTCCATGATTTTCAACAGAGATTGTATATAAAATTAATTAAATAACGCGACACTTACGTGGAATCCGAAATATGAACGTTCGCGGGCTTTGTTAACGTAAGTACAAGATGCACGATTCTCCTTCTTCGAATCTAGTACCTACGTTAACAAAGTACGCGAAAGTTTAATTTTCGATGATGATTCCACGTAAATGTCGTGTTGTTTAATTAATTTAATATTTTATACACATTTCTATTGTACCGCTGATTTTATATTGGCGGGTGAAATTTTGTTTGTTAAAAAAAACCTTGTTGACCTTGAATTTTTCTAATTTGTGTTTTTTTGACTACTAATAATACTCAAAATAATCCCATCAAAACATTTTTTATAAAATCCATAGGAAGGCAAATCACTTTTTTTGACGAAATGCCCCCCTACTAAATTCAGAAATTCAAGTTTTGAATAATAACGTATTTGAATAATGAAGTCTCAAGAAATTTTTTTAATAAATGACTTGGTAAATGATTTTGTTACACTATAAACCTATTTTTTTACATTCGTAAATATCAATCTTTCTCTTCTGTTCGAAAGTTAGCACTTAAGGAGCACACGTTATTCCACGAATTTTGTCATAAATGTAGCCGGCGAAAGAACTCAGCCTCGATGCTTGTGAGAAAAAGGCACTGATTACGTAAATCCACGAAATCGATTCTTAACACATTTTCAAACAGTTTGCTCAAAAAAATGAATAAACAGCTTTTCCTAAGAAAAATTTCTCACTTTTAGTTTTCATTCGCATACAAAATCATGAAATGAAAAAACTGAAGTCTGCAAACAAAGGATAACAAATTTGACGTACACATGTGTAGTACTAGTTGCGTTTTAACCGCTTTTGAGCGAGACAGTAATGACGTATTAGTAAAATTGACTATGTTGCTACCCTTAATTTTAATAAGCTTCTGTCAGACTGTTGGGTGTCTAAATAATATGTGACAAAAGCCCATCTGCCGGAAGCTTTATCTTTCAAAATATTTATTCTTAGAATTATAGAATAGGAGAAGAAGACTTAAGTCTTACAATTTCCTAACAAATAATTTACAGAAAAAAAACTTCCTTCTTGAACATTTGGAAATTACATTACCACACAACAGTATTAAAATACGAGAACTTTTAAAGTTCAATTTCACAATACTGATCAACTGAACATTAATGTTCAGCAAGACAGTACAGTGGAGACGTACGATGTTATAGGATAGCTTTCCCATAATGTCTTCCAAACACAAGTACTGAGTTGGGACATGGGTAAGGTGGTGGACTGGAGTGTCGGAGGTCCCGAGTTCGAATCGCACGGACGGCAGTTTTTTTTTTTTTTTTGATAAGTTGACGTAAATAAACTTACTAAATAGTTTAAAGATGAAAATTTATGAACTCTGAATAATATTTTCTGTACAACTTTTATTTTTCGATGAGACAACCAATGTTCGCCCAACTGTACATTGATACAGCTGTACTGTAAATATTACTGCTACGTTAACATAATGTACTTGTCCCGAATTTGTACAGTACATTCGTACAACGACTACAGCTGAGCTGGACAAAATTTTTATAGGTGTAGATTCGAGAGATCCAGATCTCAATTAAATATATCTGAAAGTTAAGTGAAACAAAAAGATTTAATTAGAAGAAGAAAAATTTCAACTTGGAAAATCACTTAAAGGAAAACCTACGTCTTTATGAAAGACTGGAGTGGACGTACTTTACGCTATTGTACTAAAAAAATAAAATAATTTTTTGCTACAACAAATGAAGAAAATAAATACTAATGGTATTGGTGTTCGCTTTATCAAACATTTTATCGTGTGTTTTGAGATAAAGGCGATTTGTTGATTTTTTGCGAAAACATTTAACTCATTCCTCAGCGATGAGCACAAGCTTTTTTAACAATACATTTTTTCGTCCGAATTTCGATGAAATAATTATTTTATTTGGGTGAAAGAAAATTTGGTGATAACTGCTGATTTCGGTATTATAGAAATTACTTTGATATTAGTCATGAGTGTGGTTAGAGTAAATAAATTCGGGTCGGGCTGTAACACCCCACTTATCAAATACACAACTTGGAACCTCGGAAGTAATATACTATTACTCACGCTCATGTCAGTGAAGTAATGACTCATTTTCCGGGGGTAATGAGTAAGGGTATTGAGCTATTTCATTAGTAGAGAACAGATATATTGAGATAAACAGATTCTCCCTAAAAGATAAATAGTTTTATTGCATTATACGTGAATATCAACACTAATGATGTTGTTCAGGGTATTATACCGAACATAAATGCTGTCATAGTGTGTGATATGCGTAACGACGTAACGTCATCATTATTTACCTATAGTTTATAAGTCCTACACTGTTATGTCGATAAGTTGACAATTTGCACCAATACAATCAAACGTTATATGTTATCATGTCCGGAGCGATAGCGGAAAAAAACAACGAATAAATTTTTTTGAGACGCGTCAACTATGTATAACCGAACATTTCAGTGTCTACCCTTTGGTCTATATCATCACAAAACCTACTTCATATTCTATTACTTGACTGTGTAGTTTTAAAATTACCGGAGATACATTGTTTTGAAATTGGTCACTTTTCAAACTAAATACACCAAATTGACTTTTTCCAAACAATCAAAATCTTTCAACTTACTCTGTATGTTTCTATCTATCTATCTATCTATCTATCTATATCTATCTATCGACGGGCTATCTAGGAAAGTAGTCAGCCAATCTCTATAAAACTTTGCTAATTTCAATTAATTGGCTGTGAAATTTATTTTGCGTAACGACGCTGACAGCGTCACCTCTAGCGATATCACTTGTTTTAGAAGTTATCACACATATAGACTGTAGCGTGCGTCCAACTTTGCTCTGAAAGAGTTTTTGCCGGGTCATTGAACATGGCACAAATAAAACTCTCTTATATGAGTAGAGATATGCATGAACAGAAAAAATTTATTTGGGAAATAACTTTCTTCATATATTACGCAGACACTCGTTACAGTGATATTTGCGTAGCCTCGAGTTATTAATCCTTGCCATATTCACCTGTATCATAATGTTCTGTTATATATGGAGCTACGGACAGTCACTTACTGTACTGTAAAGTGAACTTTACAGTAGAGAGTGATACAAAAGCGGCTACAATTTGGCAATACATTATAGCTTGTTTCGTTGCTTTAGGGTGTTTTTTTGACAAATTTATATATACGTGTACAATGTACATGTACAATACACACTTCATTTTTGTGTTGAAAACATAAAAAATTGAATAGGCCGGTGAACAATCGATTCTACAACAATCCCTCATCAATTTTTTTCCCCTCTAATAACAATGTAACAATGAACCGATTTGTAAAAACACTTCGAAAGCCTTTTTAAAATTCTACCGCAATATACCACATTATTTCACTCACAAAACACCTATACCTCAATAAAAAAAAGCTAACCACGAAGCAGCTCATATAATAGCACTGCATGGTTTTTTATAACCATCAACAGCGCGGAGAAACACATATTTTTTTCCCTCACCACGGAATGGCAAATGGCGAGGATTATTATGTTCCCTCCCCAATACATACCTAATACGTATAATATCCATACAAAACCCGTTGTTCAACAAACTCATGCCATGCCCTACGTATAATAATACATAAAATCCATAAAATCGACCACATTATTATCATTATCACTGTGAATTTATCAATTCGAATTTTTATTTGAACAATAAATCATAGAATTTAATAATTTCTGACATATTGTGGTGAAATAAAATTTTTTTGTTTTTAAATTATCTATCTTTCGATCGTAAATAATGTAATGCGAATCGATATGTGGAGAAAAAATTGTGGATACAGTCTTCCAGGAGAGAAGAACACAAATATAATAAAAATGAATCGCCGTTCGAAACGTAGTTTTCAGAAGATGCATTTGACCACTCACAGTGTGTGTGCAGTAAATGTGTCTGTTAGGTTCAAAATATTATTATGAACAATGATTTTGTTCGCCAATTATTGATTTTTATTCGATTGGAAAGATGATGTGCTCTATGGAAGAGGGTAAGGAATACACCATTTCATGTTTAATAAGAAAAACTCGATGTGAACAGTTGTTTCAGTCCAAATCGATTGAAAATTAAGAAATATATTTATAAAAATATTCTCGTTCGGCTCTTGGTTGCGTTCACAAAGTTTCTCAACACCACGAGTCAAAATGATGAACTAATTAAAAACTTTTCTAAAATATTATGGATCTAAAATTCACCCCTGTCTGTGTTTAGACGACGAGATATAGGTTGACAACAAAAAGAATTCTTTCTTAAAGTCTGTCAATTATTTTAACCTTTAAACACAACATAAGTATCGTCTAATCATGCAACGCCTAAATCTGTATTTGTTCAAAATAAACACTGATGTTTGACATAAATCTATTACTTCATGCGTTTGAACATATTTACATTTTCTTATTTGAGAGCATGTTAGACGGAAGGTCATTTTTTTTCCCTGTCAATAACTAAACAGATGATTTGCTGTTAGGATAAAAGATGAGCTGCTTTTCGGATAACAGTTGAACTACTGTTGGGATAACAGATGAACTACTGTTGGGATAACAGATGAACTTTGTTACGGATCAGAGTAGAATGCACAGATTCGCTTTCATAATCACTCTTCTCCTTATACTTGCAAAAATTGCTTTCACAATAAAATGAAAAGTCAAAAAAGATGTGAAAATGGTGTTTATAACAACGTTTAAGTAGCACCACAAAATTATAAAAGCCGCCTCAAACAAATCTCCTTATCTAATAAACGATTCATTTTAAACGATCCTTAGTTAAGGCAAAAATGCGGCAATTAACGTTTCGTTTCAATTCAAATACATAACATTTTGTTGTTAGTTCAGCCAATCCCCCCATTCACTTCATCTTATTATCGAACAATGAAAATAAAGAATTTTAAATTCCCTTGAGAGATAACAATTTTATGAGTTGTTAAATCACCCTAAATCCAATATATTTCGCAACTTTATAGGCATTTGCGATAGGTTCAAAGATAAAGTCATCTCATATGTATAAAATCTGTTGGTGTGTATATCCTGATCCACCATTATATAGAGAAAATTGTTAGTCAAAAAATAAAATAGGGATAATATGGTTGCCCTTGTCAACAAACAGACATGCTAAACGAAACGTTTCTCCGTGATACCGATACTGATTGTGTTTTACTTTTACCTATTTTAACTTACATGAATAATAAGGGAGATACCATCTATCGTTTGAAATCTAATCGTTTAATATGGTTTTAAGACGCTTATTTACACTCATCAGTAATAAATCAGCTTTTGTGTGCTTTCGACTATTTACAAACGTACGCCTAACGCTTTTTACAGATTTTTTTCTTTGCAAGAATAAAACGTTCTGTAGGCTTGTTTTACGCAATAATAGGGACGAGTGACGAGATGATCAAATTACTAGATACTTAATGTCCATAGTATATCGATATATTTGAAAAAGAAATCGTATGCCATTTCTCATTTCAGCCGGCAATATCAATTTAAGAGTGAATGTTATATTCTGTGCTGTAAAAAGAAAATGAGGTTTTTCCTCTCGGTTTGATATTTTTTTGTTTGGTTTTTCAGTATTGCATGTATGATAATGGCAAAGGAACGAACATTTCGGTTAACTTTTCCATAACATTAAATCGATATGACGCCAAACTAAATGGCCAAAATTCATGATATACATTTTCAGATGAGACGAACAGTCTCAAATTTATTAGAAATTGTTTTCCGTTTCGAATAAATTTAAATTGAGGGGGAAATAAACCCATCGATTTATCGGATGCAGTAATCAATCGAATTGACTGAAACTGGTTTTATAATGTTAGTCAAACATTTAACGACCATTGCACCAAATGTGGAATGAAAAATGTTCCCTCGAATGTAGATATCGTTTTGCGGCGACAGATTGGTCGATAAAGTGTAGAAGAGTTCGAAAACCCCTATGAATCAGTCGTGAATCGCTGAAAACATATAATAATTCGTGAAAATCACGTGAAAAACTAAATCACGTGAAAAACTAAATCACGTGAGAATCACCAGATCGCTGGGAAATTCCATGAAATATATCGACATTGAGTTATACTTTCAAGAACTAAAAAAAATATTTCGTTTCGGAGAAATTTAACGTTAAGTTTTTTTAGGCGGAAACGCAGTTTTCCATTTTCCAGAAGAAAAATTGGTTCCATTACTTTTCATGCGTAACAACATGGGAAAAGAAAGAATCTCAAAAAACTTTAAGCCCACGGAATTACAATAGAAACCGCACTATATATCACCCTACCACAATTCGGTTTACAGGCTTCTGTTAAAAAGTCATACGAAAAGCACTCATCTCATAAAATATAATATGCCGCAGCGTGCAATGAATTTCAATTGAATCCGCTTTGTTGCGTAAAATTTAGGAAGCTTGTTTCCCAAAAACATCCTCCAAAGTTATTGTTTGTCCTATTTGTTTAAAATTTTATTTATTAATATCAATTTATCTTAAATAACACTTCGAATGAAATGGTTGCGTATTCAAACACTGGCAATTCGTATATCATTTACAGAAAAAGTTTTGGATGTAAAGTTGATCCCTAATGCTCTGTATTGTTTGTCTGACATTACTAAACAAACGTTACCGTCTCTATTGTTCGCTAAAGTTTTCCATTCATTATTAAAAGGGAATTCCTTACGTAGAATATATTTCACTGTAATATTTACAAAACCGGTAACATTGTAAGCGATAAGTACATTCAAAATTCTTATATTACATGTTCGAGTAAGGGTACATCCATAAATACCGACAAACTTGTTCAATGATTATTGCATGAAATTTGACAGCGACGTCAGTCATTTTTGTATCGAACTTTAGTTCAGCTGAACTCACCAGCTGATACGTTTTCCTATATCTGCTGAGGAGATACGTGTTTATTCGGGTTCACCTCAGGGCAGGCGCGCCGACTTGTATTTTCTTTGATGGGTGCCGGAACATCAATTAGGAATATTAGATTAGATTTACATTAGATTAGATTAGATTTAGATTTCTTTTGCTAGGAAGTGAAAAAAAAACACTTTGAGGGCTAAGAAACGATTAAGGGGTAGCACACTGGCCCGATACATATCAGGGTTCAATAGCGCAGAGATCGACTTTTGGATTTCTATCATTTCTTTTACCCCTACTACCCATGAAAATTAAAATAGAGTTGCTTTCTAGCAATTTACCCAACATTACTCGGGCTAGAAGGAAGAACTGTGTGCGAAAACAGCCATATTTTATGAGCCGGTAAACTTTCACGTTGTCAGGAAATACTCTACAGCCCCATATGCCCCAACGCATCAAAATGAAAGGCTTTCAAGTGGAAAATGGAGTAGCGATTATTAAATAGAAAATCGACTATTACATGAGTTTATTTGAGCTTTCCTAAAACCTCTGCATTTGATGTTAAATTTTTTTTAAAACTTCTCTTTAGCCTAAATTAAATTTTTTGTTCTGCATGTTTTACATTTTTACATTTAAAACTCACCCAAGGGCCATTTTGCTATGGAGTAGCCTGGGGTAGACCCACTCTGAGCCACATATCTCACGGTCTACTTAACCGATTTCGTTCTTTTTTTTCGCCTGAAAGCTAGGGTCAATATCTTTTATCTGCTGCCTTCTATAGGGCTATAGACCGTTTCCTGAAAAAATGCCAGCGGGTAGACTTTCATCTACATTTATTTACTCCTCCAAGCCCGAGTATTGTTGGGTAAATTGCTAAGAAGTAGGAAAGGTACCTCTACTTCAAAATTCCAGGCTCGTATGGGTAAAAGAAATCCGAAAGTCGACGTGATGTTTGTCCTATTGAACCCTGATATGGATTTGGTCAGTGTACGAACCATAAATCATTTTTATCAGCATGGAAATTTCAACTTTAATTTTTCTTGACACACCCTAGGGTTATATGATGCCGAAAATATAAGTGTTCCTGGGATCGCTAAATTCTATCTAGATTTTAAATCGAACGACAATAACATAAAGTGAAGAAATTATTAACTTTCATAGTATAGTCGAAAGAATATTGAAAAAAAACGTATTAACCGTTCTATGTTAGTGATGTCGGCTGGGCGGTTGTACATTTTAACACACTTTAAATAAATTTGTTGTTATTGACTGCGACAAAGTGAGACCAAATTCAGATTCTCCTGATGGGTGCTTTGGCACCCATTGCCACCTAGAAGTCGGCGCGCCTGCCTCAGGGTTCAAAAGTGTCACGCGCATGCTCATGACACTCTCTCTCTCTCTCTATCCTTTAAGAACGTAAGGAAGTGTGGCAGCTAGTGTATGTAAACTTTGGTACAAAGTTTAATGCAACTGACTGTAAAGCAACAGGCAATTTTCCTTCAAATTCGGAAAGTAATTGTCATTGTAAACTAATTTTATAATGTATGTCCGAATTCCAGGGACTCCCCATTCGTGACCAATTTTTGTCGAGCTAACCAATAATACCAAATCTAATATCACTTTCAACGAGGTCGTAATGCATTTTGTTACATACTCGATATTTTGTTTAGTTATTTGAATGTTGTTGAATCAACAACTATGTTAATGTTAAAATATGCAGCCAAATAAAACATCAAATAAATTTAATTTCGAAAATCACATTGAAATATGTGTAATGTGTATACACAGGGCATATACAGTTCTATCTGTTTCTCCCTACAACAAAATCCTTAAACTCTCATCATAACCAAGCGTATTTTTTAACATCTGTACATTGTGGCTTTGTTTTACATTCCATCTCCTTTTGCTTTGGAAATTCTCGTTATAACCAAAAATCCAAAATGATTGCAAAGCTGAGCAAATAATGCAGTTGTACATAGTTTTGTTAACTTGCATTACGAATAATTTGTTTAGTCAAAGATATTTTTGCCAACACTCCATTTCGGAACAAGCATGAAAAACCCCGAAGAGCATGGATGTTCATGTAAATAAATAAATTTTGTCCATAAATTCGACGATGGCGTCGACAAAACTATATTGTTTTACTGAACTTAACTTTACACTCACCACACATACAAATATAACACCCATCACATAACCATATGGTAAGTTTGTTCATAAAATATACAACATACATAGTGCTATAATAGCTAGCCAAATAATGTCCATATGTTACAACCATATATACACGTTAACAAGTTTTTATTTTCTCCGCTAAACAATTTAAAATTGTGTTAAGAACAAGATTTACGATTTTGATCAAGATAACCCCCAAATTGCACAAAAAAAAAGAATAAATATAAAGTACGAGCTGTATAAAGAGAAACGGAATACAATGGTAAATTGTAAAAGGAAAATTTCTGTAGGAAATAAGAAGGAAAGTATATAGCTTTTCTGTCGTTGCTGTTTTCAGCTTTTTATTCAATGTTCAGTTCCGGTAATGCATTTTTAAAAATTATTACTCATTTTTACGATGTAGATGCTATACTATGGCAATTGTTGTACAATTTGTTTAGAAACTCGAAAAGTCCTTTATAGTGCAGTTCCAACGGGCAAGTCGACCGTTGAAATTCGTTTTCACATGATGACGCAGAAGGTGGAGCTGAAAGCACATAAATTTCAATTTAATGAGAATTAGATGTAAATCTTAACTGATGCCATTAAATTCGTAAGGGGAGACATTATTGGTTTATTATTGAAAGGTTTTGTAAATGATTTATAGCATCGTTGCTGTTGCACACGGTCTGCAAAGTGAACTTGTGGGAACTTATATACAATGGAATAGGGAATTTTATTGGAAGACAAATCTCTGCTTTGAATGTGGAAAATGCGAAAGTAATACTTAAAATCGATTCAAATAATCGATTAAGCCGTATTTTGGATTCTAGAAGCTATGGTAAATTGTCATTCTTATTCATCCAACTAATATTGGATTCCTCCCATTAACGTCTCATTTAACACTTTCCCTGCAAAAAAAATGAGCACCCCTTAGAGACTGAGTAACAGAGTTATGATTATAATTTTCTTTTTTCATGAAAGGGTAGCTGAAAGATTTACACGAGTTCTATTTCGACCCAACCTTTGATGATTTTATTACCGCAAACAATAAACCTTTGCCGTTCGAGTAAAAGTTAAAGAATAGAACCACAAAAAAAAATTATTTTTCGTTGATGATGTTTGTGCAGCAAACCAACTGGAATTGAAATAACAACAAGGAAATTTACTTTTTGAGGCGCCCTTAAGCCAAATAAGCGAATAATAACGGAACAAAAAAAATTACATTTTTTTTGTATATTATAGGAAACACGTTGCATTTGAACCTGTAGAACCACAGGCTATGCGAGGGAAATATTTTTAGAAACAATATTTGTTTTTTATGATTGAATTTTCGTGTTCTATAAATCGACATTTTGTTGCAGTTGGACTGTTATGCACATTTTGCACCAACTTTTTCAAAAGAAGAAGAATAATTAAAATTCCCAATCTTTGCGCAGAAACAATTTCGTGAAAGTTCTAGGTATATGAACATCTTTTAACATGTGTATTGTACGTGCACTATATGTACTTGTTACTTGATTCAACTGAAAAGAGTACTCGTAGAGATTTGTTACGAAAACATAATTATTATGTTAAAGTCATTCTTGTAAAGTTGTATAGTATTTCTGCTGTGTGTTATACTCGACTTTGTTATTTATACGATACGGTTACGAGGCATCATTCTAACAATATAGATTATTATGTAAATGATGAAAGAAAAGTTTAAAGTTTTATTGATAGCTTCCTTGCTGAATTGCAATTTAGAGGAAATATTTTATGTTTTTCAAAAGAAACTTTTTTTTAATGATTTTATAAGAATTTCAAAGAAAAATTTTCATTTTTGGAAAATTCAGTAATCTTTTGAAAAGAAAGATAAAAAATTGTTGGTTACATTAAGGTTTTCTGTTCATGTTTGGTTTTGGTATATTTCCATTAAAAAGGGTTGATCAGTTAACTGAATATTAATTGTCCAGCAAAGAACATTTGAGAAACAACTCATCATCTGTTATCGACAACGTCAACAAGAAGCATTAACCTACGTCTAATATATTTTCTTATATTATAGCAAAGGATATGTTTAAACTTATGATGTAAAAGATTTCAATCAATCTGTCATTTAATAAAATAAATTACAAATTTACGATACGATTTACGATATGCTTTTTTGTTACAAGAGTTATTTGTTTACCGAGTAGAGAAAATAGGAAATTCCAACAAAAGCAATATTTGCAACCAGAGCGAAGCGAGTTGAACATAACGTTTTTCATGCCTGCATGTTGTGTTTTGTCGTTTTTCTCGACAAAACGAAACGATTGATTCGTCATACGATTTTTGAAAACAAAGTGACAGTTCGAATAAAAAAAGTTCTATTTTCTCCACACGGGATAGAAACTCCTGACCTTTTCTTACAAGAAATGTCATTCGACCAGTCATCAAGAAAACACAATTTTCTCAAGGCCTATTAAGGGGAGAAAATAAGGCAAAACACAACGTGCGCATGAAAAAGGTTTTTCACAACGTATCAGTGATATCAGTGATTTTTTTTGAAATTTAGTTAAGTTATGAGGCATGGATGCTTAACTAAACTTGTAGCGCATTGTGTGTTTTGTTTTTTTTCGATATCTCTTTACAAGAATCCTTTTTGAAAAATGTATAAATAATTGGTTGCAGCAGTTTGACGAACTCTGAAAAAATCAGCAGTTTACCGAAATTTTCAGAAACTGCTCACTTTTCTCAGAGTTGGAGTATTTAAAAAAAAACGCCCAAATATATGCTTTTGAGCAAAGAATTGACGCTTCTTAATGTTCAATAACTTGTACAACAATGTACAACAGATCAGTCACTTCCACGTGTATTGCAGAGTTTCAAGAGCTACCTTAAGATTGAAAGTATATGTTTATGTCCCGTCGTCCAACCTGTACCTATGCTATTATAACGGATCAATGGAATCAATTGTCTGGTCTGTAAGTTAGCGTTAAACAAAGTCATTAACTATTAAAAATTATTCGGTAAATTTTAAACTTTAAAGTTGAAAGTTAATAATTACCTGATATTACCTTATATTGAATCGCCTAACCATCCGTAAAAGTTATACTCAATTTTATGCTTGTTGCCGTTCAAAGGTAACTCATGGCTGATGTGCTGCCATTTTAACGGTTCATACGTCGTATGCCGTACAATATATCCAATAAATACAAGAAAAATATAATAAAGAAAAACTTTTTTGTTGCATTATGTTGAACATAGAAGTTGTGGATTCATTAAAACCAATTTCATGGCTCAATTTATTATAAATGAAAAACTTATCGAAAGTGGATGTGTACAAGTACACACAGTATATATATATAACAGAGTGATGTGCATTCTTTGTTGGGTAAAAAAAAAAGTTAACAATTTACCCTGTAATCTGGTTATATGAGAGTAATACTGTTGTATATTTCGTTTACATTTACATCAACTCATACTATCTTTTGAAAATATATATTTGGTATAACAGGGTGAGTTGATTGAAGTTGACGTTTTGGGGTAATAAATAAATGCGATAGTTTTAACTTTATAACCAAACCATCAATAAATTGAAAAAATGGCTCTGAGTATAGTTCTTGAGATACAAAAACGAAAAAATTAATTATCAATTTTCCGAAAACCACGACAAACTGGGATTTTCAAAGGAAATATCTACGTTCGTGCTGGAATATCGTGAGAGGTGCAATGAATGTACATACCGGCTATGACCGATTATTCAAAATCGGTCGATTTATCTTGAACGCATTCATTATTCATGTCAAAATAATACGGAAATGAATGTGTTTCAATGCGTTCTTAAAATCGAAAATTCATTCGTGGTGACATTAGACCATACCTGGAGTTTATATTCATTGACGACTTTTTACCAAGATAGATATAGTGTGGAGGTAATGCCATTCAGATAAGTTCGCCAATGACATCTTTTTTTACACACACGGAATTTTTAAAACCGACACATTTTCTGTTTCTGAGTTTTACTTGAGTTTCTGATTTCTCCATTCACAAAATTCAAAATTCACAAAAAATCAGAAAACCACGAAAGAGAAAATGTGTCGGTTTTCAAAATTCCGCGAATGTAAATGGTTGACTACGATTTACGTGTGTTTCACAAAATATTTTCGCTATCTCCCACAACAGATGGCCCGACTTTCTATTCCATTTTTTGCTGCTTTTAACGAAGAGTGGAGATGGCGTTTCTGTATCGAACCTTCGTGCCACCACACATCTGATTCGGTTATATTTGGCATTACCTCCACACTATATTTACCTTGGCTATTAGTATGCTCTCATCGAAATGAAATGTCGATCTGGATACAAGTAGATAGTCTGCGAAAACAAGCAGAAACCATAGAGGGTAGACTACCTAGAGGAATTATGACAGAAATTCATTGAAAAATTATATCACACACACCACTAACACGAAAACGCAGCAACATTACATCTCAATCTTCAAAAATCAGATTACCATCACCCTGTGTCAGACAATGTTAATAAACCCTTTTTTTGTATTGTTTGTGTCTCCTACACACAACATACTATCAACATCAACATTTCGAGATGAAAAGGTGCGATACGGTGGGCAAATCAAACAGCTTCGAAGGCTAGGTTGCTCAGCACATTCTATTATAAATATGTAGATTCCGTTTTGTATCCCCTTATAAAGCTTTCGTATATATACAAATTGCGAAAGTTTTATCATGAAAAATGAATATTTTTCCAACGTTATTTCTAGCAACTTTTCACTAGCAGTTAAGTATTGCAAGGAGAACTAAAAAAAAATATTTTTTTACGACATTTAATCCAATTATAAAAGTTAAATAAATTATTGCACTGTTTTAGGTTGAAATAAAATTGCTATGAACTTATAATGCAAAAAATGTTAACGTTTTCCTTTTGAATACAAATAGAACCATAAAATTGCTTTTCCCCGAAAAATTTTGTAGAATTTTTTTTTGTGTGTGTGACTTATTGGTTGGTTTTATTAAACCACAATAAAAGCATTTGATATTGTTTCGTTGTGCAGAGAAATATGTACATACACTACACACATGTATGTATATAGCCTGATTCCAGGTTTTATTTGTTGTCCAAATTGCGCAATTTTAATGGACAAGGTTATTATAACGCTTTGATGGATCGATAAATCATTGAACGAAATAAATTTAATTGATGCAAATGCTATCGAACAATAACAATGGTAATTGATGAAAACTAAATAGTTTATTAGCAATGCAGACAAAACTATTTCCCCGTTCGAAGTTCCACACACAATAGCATGTCATATGCGGTTTGTCAAAACATTGAAATGGTACTTTAGAGGAAAATTCGAACCTGGAGTTGCCATGGCGATTTTATGTATTGTTTTCGAACAAATTTCAACAAACTTTGAATAAAATGTGAATTAGTCGTTATATTAAATGAATTGGAGAATAATATGCAGTGCACTTAATCAAAAATGCAATGGAAGTTCAATTTGTCGACAACTTTGGTATTAAAATTACGAGCAGCATTGATTGTAATCAGTACCATAGACGAACCGCAGATTAAATAGTTAACTTAAAAAGTCTATCTATAGTGAAATTAATGGAGTGCGACACAAAACATGTCTGGAATTTTCAGATGCGAAACTAATAGATTTTGCTGATTGATAATGTCTTAACTAGTCTTAATTAATCATAACTAGTCTTATAGTGTATGTATATCACAGCACACGTCTACTACTTCAAACATTCGTAGTTTTTTTTTAAACTCTAATGGTTCGATACCTGCAAATGTTCGATCCATCGAGATGCTCACCTCAGAGTTTAGAACACACTAAAACCTTATGCCAAAGGGCAATCTCTAAATTTGTAGCTGCCACCGATATCACAAATTGTACAAACTTTATAGTTTTCTTACTTTTGTACTGAAATTATTCGTCAAAGCTCAAAGCTGAGAATAAGGATAATGCCGAACTTATGTTTAACATACTATATATGTGTGATATACGCATATAAATTGATATTTTAAAAACGATCTTCCCTTCTAGTTATGCAAATGTAAGACTATTACACAGGGCCTATTTTAAGGGAAATACATCTCCGAAACTTCCTAAAAATTGCCGATAATTCTTTAATTTTATTTTTTCGAGATAAAAATTGTATTTTATTTTCGAAGATCTTAATAAATATCATTTAAAATAATTACCCGAGCTACCGAAGATCAAAAACATCTAAAATTCCTCAGTTAAAATTTTCAATACGGAGCCTTAGATGTGAATCAGTTAAAAAACTTCAATGGTAAATGTGACGCAAGTCCTCAAAAAAAATTGACCAAAAAAATTTGTGAAAGAAAATTCTACAAAAAGAAATTTGCGTCACAAGTGGCAGATGATTCGGTTTTCTTCTGTTTAAATTATTTCAGTAAATTTTTTTAACCATTTTCCTAACAACCGGTTTCTCAACATCACTTGCGTCACGTTTTTTGACTGATATCATCTCTTTTGGAAGTATGTCATTTCGACAACATCAAAAAACCTTATGGAAATTAAAAAAATTCTAGACAAAGCAGTTTGAATTCCAAAATCCAGAAACCAACCTAGGAACACCTCACTTATATCGAAAATAGCCCAAATCCATCGAAAAATCCGATGGAAGTTTAGGGAATTAGGAATTAGGGAATTATGGGTAATTTAATGCACATAAAATGGGCCCTACTATTACATCGTTTCTACGAAGCTTAATGTAAAAAAAAAATCAAGATGAAGTGTTTTGAAGCTTCTAACATGGGTTTGCATGCACAACATTTGTAGAGCCCTTTGATAATATTATACGTAATAAGCAAAACAATTTTTTCTCGAAATTTAAAAAAAAATGGATACGGTTCAATAAATTTTATATTTTGCTGAGTGTACCATGCATATAAATTGGAAAAAAAATTGATATTTCGCAATTAAATTTATTGAACTAAAAATAATATTTCGGCAAAATTATTTTTTCTCTGAAATCATTTCAAATTTTACTGAAATCCAATCGTGACATGTGTTTATGCAACATTTCGTTTAAAAATTAATGCTCACTTTTACACAGTTACATATATGATGATTTGATAATGACTGTTCGGCGAACTGTGGCCCCTACTCACAAAATTGATAAGCGAAAAATAAAAAAAATAAAATGTGCGTTGCTATATAAAGTTTAGTGAATTTCGTTACTGAATTTACAGAAGCTCTACATCCTAATGCACGGGATTATCTTAAATGTTTCCACAACCAATAGAAGAAATCGGTGTTCGTTCTGACATTATTTTGCGTTGTTGTCAATAATTGTATAACACCGTAATCGGTATGTATATAAGTATTTTAGGGTAAAGAAACTCACGAAGTTTGTAAGCTTCGTCTGATTAAGTTGATAACACGGATTGTTGTTTAAGCTTCTGAAATTTTGTTGCCTTAAACTTCCCTCCAAAATTGCCATCCAAATACCTGTCGAAATTGAATGATGTCGTGATTTAGATGTAAATGGTACAACATAGTTCGAGATTTTAACTTTTCTAATATATTTTTCAGACGAGAACCGGAGTGAGATGAATTGCGGTAGTTTATGCTGTAGAGTACGACCGTGACTTTTAGTTGATTTATTTGTTTGCTTATTTTGTTATTTGCATTGGTATTTACATTTTGTCTACTTTTATTGGTCTAGATGCGATAAGTCTGGATGTATGTGGGAGCTATATGTAAGAGAAACAAATTGCGAGAAAGAACCTTGGTTTTGAGTCATAAATAAAACGTAAACATAAAAATATTTATGGTTCTGACCGTCTAGGCTACTAAATTTTATTGTTGCATGAAATACCGACGACAGAACATTGACTTTCATACCTTAAACGTAAACGATCATTTGAACTGAACGAAGACAGAAACCGTTTTACTAGATGCTCTTCATAAGATGAATATCTCGCTTTATTGAATTAATAAGCACTTTATTTATCAACTAATAAGATGGCACAATGTAGTTAAATTACCATAATTAGTTTACATTGTTTGATAGTAGACGATGTGCGCTGTGATATCGTTACAATATTAATTTTCAAAATGGGAAAAGTTTTACGTTTATTTGCAGAAAAAGCTCATTTACAAAGCTTTTTGGGTATACGGTTTCGAGCTGAATTTCCGAAAGTTTACCTTTCTTCACGAAAATCGGGTAACTGTAATTGAATAACTAAAATGCTTGGCACATACAATTTAATTAGATTTTTTCCGTTAATAAGTCTCTATCAAGTCAACAAAGTATGAAATTGTTTTGGGTAATAGTTAATTGTTTTTTTACAGTATTCTGACTTAATTTTATTTTTTTGGGATAAATCTAAAAAGCTTACATTATGTAAATGCGAGGTCCGACTAAAGCCGGGTGTATTCGCTTCTACTGTTTGTGTATGTAACGTGAGATTGTTGAATAAATTATCTTAATTTAAGGGGCCTGCGTTGAAGTAGCAGTGTTTCCGTGTACATATATATAGACGGTACGAACATCAATCTGTTTACAGTAAAGTCGGGAACTGAATTAATCAAGATAGAAAAAAATGTTTGTAAAATTTAAAATATTTTTGAAAATTCAACTGTTGCTTTCGACAATAATTATTGTTCGCATTAAAGCTGTTTCGGTGAAAAATGTTAACATAGTTGCAGGTATGCATGCTGTGTTTGACCGGAAGTATGTTGTAACATATTTCAGTTATAACTTTAAAACTGTACCATTTCAGCTGCATATGAGGCAGAGTTCTATCAGGAATATGTACAGTATTCCAGTTCCAAACAAATATCTAGTCCATTCCGTAAATTGTTGGATATTTTAAGTTCAACTGAGTCGAAAATATTGCTGGATGATGTACCGTCTGCCATTGATGTAAGTTTATTTCGAAACTCTGAGGTATGATGTTTCATGCCCGCACGTTAGTAAGCGGGCGTGACGCAAGTCCACTACCAAAAATGTTTTACCAAAGATTTTTTGAGGACGGTGGAGCATATTTACAGCAACTTTTTGAGTTCTCCCCCTTAACTCCAACTACCACCAAACTTAGATCTAAGCTAATCTAGGCATCAACTGCAGCTTCAAAATTTGCAGAGATATTGAACTTCGAAATATTGATGTTTGTATGAAAATAAGGAAAATCTCCAATTTTCATATAATAAAAATCGCCACGTTAGTTAGTTATTAAGTTACACTCGTAGTTCCTATGGAAAAGTGGATCCAGCAACTCCTTAACGTTAATTTTCAAACGTTGGAAAAAACCCATATCTTGGGAGCTGGAGCTCCCCAAAGTCTACATACAAATGCCATATAAAAGCCAATTTGTATGTGTGTGTATGGTGTGTAATGTTGTGGATGTGTTTCTTGTTGGAAATTGTGTGGATCATTAAGTATTAACTTCCACTAGGTTAGTTCCTAAAATTTGGGATGACGGATGATTCCTCTGGCACTACCTAACTTCCATCGGATTTTTTGATGGATTTGGGTTATTTTTGACATGAGTGAGGTGTTCCAAGGTTGGTTCCTAAATTTTGGTATGACAGACGATTCCTCTGGCACTACCTAATTTCCATTGGATTTTTTGGTAGAATTGGGTTATTTTCGATATAAATGAGGTGTTCCAAGGATGGTTCCTAAATTTTGGGATTCTCTAGAATTTTTTAATTTCCATAAGGGTTTTTGATATTGTCGAAAGGACATACTTACAAAAGTGGTGATATCAGTCAAAAAAACCTTAAAAGGTAAATGGGACGCAAGTCCTTTGTCTGACTTACAAAATAACTGATATCGCTGAGTGTGACGCATTCTGCGCCTGTACGCAAAAGTTTTATCAACACAAGATGAACCCAAAAATTTTAAAAAGAAAATAAAAAAATAAATAATTGAGAGCCATTCTCATGTATCTTATATTATCGATGAGCCATGTTTATTGCATATAAAAACTAGGTCCAACAGGTGGGGTCAGATCCCTTGACTGTTTGTCTGAGCTTCTCAATAGTATTTTTATTGGCAATGATTTGTTGATTTATTGTTAATTCTGTTTAGTTTCACTGAAAATCTTCGAAACTTTGTATATAAAATGCCCCGGTAAAAAATGACGTATGTTGTCAATAAAATTTAAACTCGCTTCGCTCTGGCCGCAAACTTCACACTCGTTAATTTTTGTTCTATTTATTCGGTTTTGTTTACAAGGCAAAGTCACATAACAAGAAAAATACTATTGAAATAGATACAAAAATTCTGTTAGCAACATCAGCTTGTTCGTTAGACCAACATAATCTATCTTAGAACCTAACCTTAGGAATTAATTCCATTCTCCACCAAACATTTTTTTTAAATCGGTTGAGAATTACTCCAGTTGTTGTGTTAACAAGGAGCAGAAGAGGCTTCTGTTGAGAACTACTCCCAGATGGTTGAACCGATGCTACCCATTTTCGAACTTGATCTGGGTATTTCAATACTTCTTCGAATAGAGCCGAAAAGGCTTCTTTCGAGAACTACTACCAGATGGTTGAACCGATACCGCCCTTTTTCGAACTTGACCTGAGGATTTCAATACTTCGTCGATTAAAAAAAAGTTTTTGAAAATCGGTTGAACTTTGCTCCAGTTATCATGTTAACAAAGGGCACAAAATTTTAACATTTAACTTTTTTTCATCACATTTCCATACATTTTTAATCATAGTGAACGTGTTACGTACGGTGTATTTTCTTCTTCATGTGTCGGGGCCGAAAATGAGGGAGTTTTGAGTTTTTTCACTGGTTTTCGATCCCTTACATGAATTTTTTTTACAACTCGCGAAATTGCCTAAAAATAATCGTCCAAAACAGATACACAAATAACTATTGTAAAACCCATGACTTACAGTCAAGGGAATTAATCATGTTTGGCATTAGTATGAAATTTTGGCGACACCGTCTGTGTATTCAAGGACGAATCGATTGTTTTCAAAACAGAATGAAATCTGGGATAAAATCTAGATAATTTCGTGTTTCTGTTATAGACATGGCGATTCTTCAAATACTTGAATTAATCAATCATTTCAAATCAAACCATTGGCATTGGTATAGAAAATGTTCCTATGAATAAATAAAATATCAATTAAGAATTTATAGTTCGTTCTTTGATTTTAATGTTCAATTTTCAAAGAAATATATTGTCATTTTTCAAAATTAATTACATTTGAAGATCGTGAATGTGGTGTTAATGACTTTAAAACTGTTGGCGGTCTTCGTTTCTCTGGTATTAGTTCTTATTCTGATTTCACCCGGACCGTTGGATCGCAACAAATTTGTAAAATCTTCTGCATTCGTTATAATAAATGATGCCATAGTATCTTGATAACTTTCTTTCATTTGACTTCCACACGTTTTGAAGTGTTTGAACAAGTTTTTCAAATAAGCCCTTGCTTCTGTCGGTTTATCTTCAAGCATATATCTAATGCCATATGCTGTACTTGGTAGTATCTCAATAGTGAGATCATTTGGGGAAAAAAAGTTAAAATCCACCTTAAACTGATCTAATGTATCGTGAATTAAATTTGTTGGGCTTGGGTGTCGTTCAGCTGCATCGTTCAGCAATCCGCGATCAAGCTTGCTTAAATAATCTTCTCGATAGGAGCAAAACGCAATTGCCAACAAATGGAAACACAATATCACTTGCAATAATTTCATTTTAAATGTTTTAAGACCTACATTACACTGGTCAAATATATTGCTATGCTTTGCTTTTTATCCCGTTCATTAAGAGTGTTGACACAGTTTTAAAATGAAAAACAGGCCCTTATCAGCATAAAACGATGTCTTTTTTTAATTATCGATGACCTCTCTTTGCTAACTGCGAAACACATGCGCCACTTTTGCATTAGAATTCATTCTAATTCAAAAGTGACGCAAATTGACTTGCTTGTTGTTTCATTCCTCACCATTTTTCATAGAATATTTGCTGATGGATGCGAATGCATCATGCCCGCACGTTAGTAAGCGGGCGTGACGCAAGTCCACTACCAAAAAAGTTTTAAAAAATTTTTTTGGGGGGACGGCGGAGCATATTTACAGCAACTTTTTGACTTCTCCCACTTTGCTCCAATGACCCCCAAACTAGGATATATGGAATCTAGGACACGTTACTGCAGAAATGACATATTTACAAAAGTGCTGATATCAGTCAAAAACCCCTTCAAGGGTAAATATCACGCAGGTCCTTTATCTTACTTACAAAATAACTGATATCGCTGATTGTGCGCTGTACGCAAAAGTTTGTGAAAGAAAATTTTACAAAAAGAAATTTGCGTCACAAGTGGCAGATACTGTGGAAACTATTGTTCGGAAAATGGTTAAAAAATGTACTGAAAGAATTGAAACGTAAGAAAACCGAATCATCTGCCACTTGTGACGCAAATTTTATTTTGTAAAATTTTCTTTCACAAATTTTTTGGGTCAATTTTTTGTTGATAAAACTTTTGCGTACGGTGCACAATGCGTCACCCTTAGTGGTATCAGTTATTTTGTAAGTAAGATAAAGGACTTGCGTCACATTTACCCTTTAAGGGTTTTTTGACTGATTAATATTCACATATATGGCACATCAAGTCCGACAGTCTATGCCATACACGAGAGAGTTTGTATCTAATCAAAATAATGTTCAAACTTTACACACAAGTACCGATGTCATCATTCAATATAAATGTATGCATTTACTTAGAGCTTATGCACTTTTCTCTTTTCCAGACAAATATTTGCTTAAAATGTCGTGCAGCCAGCAATGTTATCGTAAATGAATTCAAAAATAGAACGAATTTGGACAAAGTTGAACAGGTTTTGTTCATTTTGTGTGACCTTTTGACTGAGTTGTCAGATACTGTGTGTAGAGGATACGCAAACATTTATACAGTAAGTAAATATTGGTAATTCTTGCACTGAGTTCTGTACTAACTTCCTTAATACGATGCAATGAAAGTAGAAGAGAGAAGAGTGAAAATCTAATACTCGAGGAAACTTATTGTATTCTAAGAAAAACATTTCTTAGACTACTGTTGTAACAAACCTTGGCTCTGCTTCAGGTAGCAGCTTAAAAAAATGAGTCAATAAGAAGTTATGATTGTATAGTGTATTCAGTTCAACTATTGTAAAATGTCGCAGGACTGCCTACCTTAAAAAGCTCATTTTCAGCCGTCCGTTACCTATATACTAAAAGAAAGGAAAGGTGATCTCTGGTCAACAGACGAAATATGTGGCACTCTTTATCAGCAGTACCAGTGTGGAACATTCGACTATGGCTACAAATTCAATATTCAAGCCGGCGATTCGGTTCTTCAGGTAAACCATTTGCATATTTTTTTAAAGAATATTCAAACTCATTCAGTTGCGTCATTGTCGGCAAAGGATTCCAAGAAAAGTACAATATCGACTACTGTTGAAAATATAACAATTGTGCATCTAAGCGATTTCCATTACGATTCACTGTACAGCGAGGGTAGCTCATCAATTTGCACAGACGAGATTTGTTGCCGTAATACTAGCATGGTAACTATATGCATATATATGAAGTATATAGGCGTTGGTCTGACCATGAATATTAATTGAAAACTAACAAATTCAAGCACTTAGACTCTGAGAATAAGCAATTAGCAGGCAAATGGGGTGATTATCAAATGAATTGTGATTCGCCGGGATATTTAGTGGAAAATGTCTGCAATCAAGTTTATGCACAACACTCGGTAAGGCGTAATTTTTCCTTTTAATTTAGTCCAAGCTTTGTGTCAATAGTAAATGGTTGCGATTTTTCTGAAATATTTTTTTTTCAACTGTACAGCTTTAAACTAATTTATTTGAAGATGTTACATATATTTTAGCAACGCTTTAACTAATTAGCATCGCTTTGTTGCATGCTTCTAAGAGATATATTTAAAATAAAAAATAGAACTGGAAAGTAGGTTAGCCAATTTACATACTTAGGGGTCGTTCATTAATGACGTTCACATTTAAGGAAGCTACGTTTTGACCAAGTGAGCTAAGTCGTTCAATAGGAATGGTAATATGTGGATGGCAGGGCTTATTTTTGTGAATTTTACACAGATAATGTTTCAGAAATAAATCATCTGTGATGATGCCCCAAAGCTTCCTGTAAGTAGGCAATCTGTCAAAAATTACCTCCAACACAAAACGTACCGGTCCACAATTTTTTTTTTTGGCTTGAAACATTACAGGTCAGATCTAATTTACAAAAAACTACTTGCCACAGATAGTGTATAGAAAATACATTGACGCACATTATACCTGTGACCACTGTTGAAGTCTGAAACATTCTGAAAAAAACTCCGAAAAATTCTGATTTTTTTTTGGAATATTCCAAGCCTGTTTTGGAATTATTCGGAATTTTTTCCATAGAGGTAGACTACGACAACTTTGCTTTATTTTGACGTTACGGGTCCCTTTACTTTTGACAATTAGAGTCTTTTTTGACTGTCTGTACTGTCGACGTCATTACTGAACGACACCTCTTCGGTGTTAACATTTGCATTACTGCTTATACCGAGAAATATTTAATTCGTTAACTTGTCCCTTAACCCAACCATTATTGTCCACAATTTTGCAATAGAAAATCGACCTAATATACTACACAGGTGATTTTGTCGATCACATTCAATGGACTCGCACCCAGGACTCAGTGAAAGATTCCATAAAATTTGTCACTGACACATGTAAAAATACGTTCGGTTCCATTCCAATTATACCCGTACTTGGTAATCACGATACACATCCATCAAACTTGTTTGTATCCAATGCCATCAACCACTGCAAGTTGCAACATAAGAGTTACATAAAATATTCAAATTGTAGATTTGCCCCAAATTCAGTTACTGATTCAACTGCTAGCACTAAATGGTTGTATGATTTTGTTGTTGATCAATGGCGGAATTGGTTACCGGAACATGCTTTGAATTCGTTGAGAGAAGGAGGCTATTATACGTTTATTTTTCGACGGAACTTTCGTATTATTGCCTTGAACAATAATGTTTGCTATACGAAAAATATGTAAGTTCACCTTTTAACGGCTTTGGGGGGCAGTTCGTTGCTTCCCCTTTGTGAATATTTTTATAAATTATGTCGACCTTTTTACAGATGGATATTACATGATCGAGACTCGTTAAAAGCACAACTACAGTGGCTCTATGACACTCTCAAGGAAGCGGAAATGAATAGCGAAAAAGTTCATATTGTTGGTCACGTTCCACCCAACTTCGACGGTTGCTACAAACCATGGGTTACCGAATATATTTCCATAGTCAACCGATTTGCTCATATAATCAGCGGTCAATTTTACGGGCATAGTCATTTAGACGAATTTTCAATTTTCTACACGCCTGAAAGTCCATCAAAAGCGTTAAATGTTGCATGGATAGGAGGAGCCAGCGGCAATGCATTTGGATTGAATTCAAACTATCGTGTTTATTACGTAGATGGTGAAAGTTATGTACGTTAATTGAATGATGAATGTGGTTGCATTTCGGCATACAGTTTATTGAACATTCACGTTTTTCAAATCTAGGAAGTACTGGACCATGAAACATGGATATTCAATTTAACTGAAGCAAATCAATCACCTGACAGCCCACCAAAATGGTTCAAGGAATATTCATTTAAAGAGTTTTATGAAGTTCCCGATCTCAGTCCGGTTTCACTCAGTGACATGTTAGCAGACAAATGGATGAAACAGGCCAGCCTAATGACACGTGTAAGTTATACGCAGTACGAGAATACATCAAATGCCAAAAATATGGTCGATTTATTTCAGTTTTGGCAGAACAAAGTGAAACATTCAGATGTGCATCTGGCTAAAGGTTGTGATGATGAATGTCGGTACAAAACATTCTGCCAAATCGTTATGTGTCCATAAGCTATGGAATTTCAGCATAATTAGATCCTTCATCCGATAAAATGCTATTGTACTAATATCTGTGTGAATAAATCATCACACACCCATCCACCCTTTCGCTTTATTCTCACATCGCCTAAATACCATATAATCGTTATTAAGTTACACACGCCATAGCTATCTCAAAGATCATAAGCCTTCTAAAGTAACAACATTAAGGTGTCCATCATTTTCAATTCACAGCCGAATTCCTCGTGTATAAAAGGATAACTTACATTGCACACATCCGCAATGAGATGTTCGTTCAATGCCCCCATATAATACCTGCTTTCCACAGACAGGCATTTCCAAATTGATTCGAGAAAGTTCTCACAAATTCCGAATTATAGTTAAGGCTAAAGACATTACACTTAAATCTTAAGTGATGGTATGGCAAAATACACATAATGGTAAAAGGGTCGATGTATAATATCGATAAATGTTCTTCGAAGACTTGAAGTGACGTAAAACAATTTGATGATAATAATAACTGACGGGTTGCATAACCGGGAACGGTTATACCTTTACATAATAGCATTACATTTTTTGTTCCATTCAATTAAAAATGTGTCCTTCAGATTAATGACATTTTTAAAACAATAAGTTTCAAGTTTCAGTTACGAAAATTTTAGCTTTCTGTAAAGATCAGGAGTATTTTGCAGGAAAATCAATCAAAGTGTATAAATTGCTGTATAGTACGTGTTAGAGCAAGTTAAACATTTCTGTTGTTTATGTTCAATTTTTGATGAATCGAAACTTGAATGTGGAGATTACTGCCTTAATATGCTAAACAGAAGTTACGGAAGAAATTTTTAGACCCGTACGAAGTACTGGGGTCTTATAGGTTTACGCATACGTTTGTAACACGTCGAATTGGACTCCCTGAGTAAGGGGAAACCTATTGTGGTTGTCTAGAGATGCCAAATCAGTGAAAAAAAAATGTCCGTTTGTCCGTCTGTCCGTCTGCACGATAACTTGAGTAAAGCGCATCCGATTTTGAAAATTCTTTCCTCCCGAGCTGTGGCCCAATAAGCGCTTTAAGGTTTTTCGAAGATATCTCCGGACATTTAAACGTTAAACTTGTAAGTGATACGTCAAATAAAAGGTATTTACAATACCGATCGACAAAAAAAAGTTTATGGAAATCGGATGACCGACTCGTGAGTTAGACCCCTTGGTGTGGAACAGGCACAGGGCGGCAAGCAGTTTTTGCTTGTAGGTCGGCCACATTTGAACATATTTCGTCTGTTTTAGCTTTATTAGATAGGTATTGACCGTACCAATCAGGGAAAAAATGAAATTATGTTTTCCGGAGCGTGAGCTAGGTCTCTTGGAGTGAGCTCTTATCTGGCTACTCGGAAGTACAGTGAACGTGGTGTATTTTGACAATATCTCGAGGAAATTTTGACCGAATTTCATGATTTTTTTTTTTGTTTGAAAGGTATTAACGAATGTAAAGCGTCGGTACTATTTCCAGCCATGTTTATTTACAGTGAAATATAGGTAAATATAGCGGTATATACCTGTTTAAATAGGAATTTATGAAATTTGACTTCGTACGGGGCTGTCTATATTGCCTCCGGCAATTTAATTGTATATGATAACAAGGCAAAGAGTGGATAATGTAAGTGATTTAAAAGGAAGAATAGTTTTTCAGCAGAGAAGAAAATGAAGTAAGAGAAATGAAGAGTTTCACATTAAAGGCTTTTGATACGAATAGGTGTTTCGTACGGGTCGGCGTTAGCTATGTTTTTATTTGAAAACCTAGATTTTTATTTTCAGAATTTTTTGCTAGACCCGCGCACGCGACTTGCAACGATGTAATAAACACTGAATCTAGATTTTCATTTAGACTAAATTTAATTTAAATTGCAGACAACAACCACTACAAATCAGATTTTTGGAGTGTTACAGAAATCCATTGCTATTGCGCGGGGTACTTCCGTACTTCGATTCGCTTCCAGCAATTTTCAATAGAAATGAGTTGGAAGTATACTTCGTACAGGAACTTCAATTCGCGGCGATCTATTTTCTATAGAAATGAGTTGATACGAAGAAATTTCAATTCTCATCCATCTATTTTCTGTAGAAATGAGTTGATACGATTACAAAGCTTCCACATCTCGGAAACTTGATATGACTTATATTCGAATAAATTTCCTGTAAATTTTCCAATGGGATTACCTGTATGGTTCGTCCAATTGACGATCAGACTATCCGAAAGCCCATTTCTCTCTGAATCTCCGGGTAAGACTAGCATCTGTACAGCATTTGACAGACGACATGTCCAAATCGATTAACCTGTCCAGACGGTAACCATATTAACAGTTTTACTTTTCAAACTATTACTTCATTTGATATTGATATTGATTTCAGAAATCTTTTACTTCATTTGTTTCGAACATTCTTTTTGCTATATAAGACCAGTCGTTGTCGATAACAGATGACAAACGATGCTGCTTTGTCTGATAACATATTGACTCGGCGCCATAACTTTTTACAATAGCACCAACAGTGTCCAACTATTTCTTTTTTCGATAGAGACTCTCGTGGAGACTTTGATTTTGTAAATTGATTCAGGGGCTGGTATAGCGTTCTGAAAAACATGAACGGCGAAATCACCTGTCAGACGAAACATTTCAATTTCAATTTGGTTTATTAATTCAGAACAAAAAGGATCACTTCTTATACATTGGAATAATAAATTTTAATTTCATTCGCAATTTTCGTCTTAGTGCCAAAACAACAATGAAATCCATTGGACTATAATTGTGAACAGTCTTCGAGCTCAGCCATCTATTTTCAGTAGAAATGAATTGAAGGTAGCAACTTCAATTCGTTTCTATCAATTTTCTATAGAAATGAGATCAACTTGTACGTACTTACAAAGTTTTTAAAATTTCTTTAAGCAAAGGAAAATTCGCGCCTTGTGTCATGTCATAGGCGAATTGAAATCCCCTTGACGTGACCGGCACTTCATAACACAATAGGGGAACGTTCATTTTATTTATACTGAGTATATCACGTATATTCTGAGTATATCCAGTATATCGAGTATATCTTCGTATATTCCGTATATCGAGTATAAGTCGCATGTGTTTGACAACCGCCTCATTTAGAAAAATGAAATTTTTTACGCGACGGATTTCGATCAAACAAAATGCCAGTGTGTAGCTTGTGATCTCAGGAGTCTGGCAAGGTAATTAGTTTTTCAATAGGACCAATATCGGCTGAGCGATAAGACTATGAAATCATGTGCCAATCACATACAAAAACAAACATTTTCCAAAGTCTTATCGCTCAGCCGATATTGGTCCTATTGAAAAACTAATTACCTTGCCAGACTCCTGAGATCACAAGCTACACACTGGCATGTTGTTTGATCGAAATCCATAGCGTAAAAAATTGCATTTTTCTACATGTGGCTGTTGTCAAACACGTGCGACTTATACTCGATATACGGAATATACGAAGATATACTCGATATACTGGATATACTCAGAATATACGTGATATACTCAGTATAAATAAAATGAACGGAATTCCCCTAATGTGTTGAACACATACGATCTAAAGAGTCGAAATGAGTCTAAAAACGGTTTGACCAGTGAATGTACGAAAATCTACAAAGCCCATTCGGGTCTTCGTCCGACTCAGGCAAAAGGCCCTTCGGGAATCCCCCGAATTACCAGTATGGCCAGTCCGGCACTGCAGCAATCAAATCTTCAGATTAGCTTTCGTATTCATGCATTTCGCTTTGTGATGTTGGTGATAAGTTCTAAAGTAAACTTTAGAAATAAAAAGGAACCTAATAGCGAAAACGTTAAATCACATCTCACCCAATTTTGTTCAACATGCAAAAAGAGGAAAAACAGAACCAGAAAATAATAAAACCGCAACAGACAGACACAACTTTTTTTATCAAAAAGCGTAGTGACCTGAGCTTAAAATCACTCTTTTGGATAAACAAAAAAAAATTTAAATTTGCTTGACCATAAAAATCAGAATCTCACAACGCGTGATTTTCGTCATAAGTTAAGTGAAAGAAACTTTCACTTGAAAATGTTCTCAGAGGTGAAGTTGTAAATAAGGTAAATATTTTAGCTCTCTTATATTATTTGTATGAAAGTTATATTATTTGTATGTAGTTTTCCTCAGATTTCTATGTAAAAAATTATGGAAATTTCTCCTTGTGGGATTATTACCTTGTTACCACAATAACACTAGAGTAATTCTTATACAGTCTGTATTTGTTTAGGTGGGTGGAATTCATTTTCACATTTTCTTGCACCTTCCAATAGGCATTTTGTGCGTGCTACCGATAGAGTTACATTATTTTAGATTAATTCAATGATCAATTCTTGAATTAGATTTTCACGACTGGATTTTTCGAGCAGACATCAATTGTCACATTTGTAGCATTGCGAAGTCTAGATCAGAAAGAGAACAAACAACAATAGCTTGTGTGATTTCATTAGGTTTAAGTGATTTACGGAGCAGCAGCACCCTTTCATGTTCATGATATCCCAAAAATTTTTTAATCTATTTAAGCTATTTCGATCTATTTGCGCACACAATATTCCGAATCTTGACGCTTTTGTAATTCAATTGCAAATCTTTTACTGTTAACCTGTTACAGACGGTAAGCATATGACCTGTACTATTATCTGGTCTATTACTTCCTTCGATCAAAGTATTTTTAATCTGTTGATTTTAAATCTTGTACTTCAATCTTTTTGACATGCTATTTACTATATAAAGGACCATCATAATATATGGTATTAACAATTTGTATTAAAATTTCGTTGAGCTATAGAAGGACTAGATGACATTTATTTCAAGAAATATTTCGACATTAAGTACGAGTGTAGATTGAATGTATATGTGTGCACCTGATATTCAAATTTTTTATAGATTTGTCACAAAAGTGCGAAACACCGATCACGTGCAACGTTAAACAGTAGTATTTTCGAATGAAACATTTCCTTTAATTTAGTGTATTTTGTAGAACAGCAAATAAACTGTATGATCGATTGATGACCTGCAAGTATTAGTTTAGTAAAGCGCACATTAATAAATCAAAAATAAGTCTCACGATCAAAAAACTCTCCAGCGTCAATTTAAATATTTTCCCGGTCTTTAACATGGTAGGTCGTTTCAATGCTTCAAGTAACATGACCATATTTTTTCTAAATTTTGGCGACAAATTTATCCAATTCGATGAGTACAGAGCAAACGATAGCATAGCGTTTCCCAAAATGATTTCATTTCCAAAATAACAAGCGAGAAAAATTTCGAACAGAAAGACCATGCAAAAACTGATGTAAAAAACGAAAGTAATCAACTCTCCAGAGATGCTCATCTGAAATATAGATTTTAACGACCAACGTTCTGATATTAATACATAACCAAATACTAAAAACTGGGGATATTTCAGTATAAATTACTAAACATTAACCGAGTTACGCATTGAATATAAGCCCAACAGAAAATAAAACAAAATTACCAATGCAATCCTGTATGCAGCCAAGCAAAAGACGACACTGGATGTAACAAATTGGAATAGGAATTGAGTTGTAAACACATTTTCAACCAATCTCGTAAATCTGAAACATTTTTGTGATAATAGTGTATTACGTACCTGCTTGCAAATGTGTTGTTTTGAAAAGTTTGAGGGCTGAAATGCCAGCCGAAGGCGAGTAAAATATTCACACAAGCCAAAACAATAAAATCAATTATAGGTATTTTTCACGCTGGCGGACGACAAGTGCGTTTCAAGTGTCACAAACAGTGACGCAAAGTGCACTTTACCGCTCGCTAGCATATAAATTACTATTTTTCGATCTGTTGCACTGAAGAGTGGATCAACTGTAAAGTTATGTGGATGCATGTCTCCTCAATTAACTTACCTCAATATTTCATTATGAATAACAACGCAATCGATCAGTTCCAACTCAGAGTTTATCGGGAACATTTCCTTCTCAGTGTTTCCCAAACCCTCCAGGCGACATTTCAAAATGTCTAACTGAGCACCAATCACCGCAAGAAAGTAGACGGGAAGTAATTGCAGCAAAATGATGCCAGGAACCTGAAATGTACAGGTGACAACCTGGTACGAGTACGAGATCCAATAGCTTTGCTGATCGTTTTTCCAGTCGATTGGATACCAGCTGGGATATGGTAGCATTGGCTCAGTAGAAAATAAGGGTGCGATCCATGAAAAAATGCAGGCTGATGTGCCAGCACTCAAATAACATTTCATAATGGTGGAGAATGACGATAAATGTTTGTTCATTAAAATCCCTTCATTTTCATCATAGATACGAAAATCCACAATCATTTTCAAGCAAATCAGCACTTGCTCGAAATTCGCCAACAAATTAATGATTCGAATGACGAGCGATAGTTCAGCCAGAAATATGAAAAATCCAACGCTTAACATGGCCACATTGGTTTCGAAGAAAAAATTCATAAATTTGCACGATATATAGAACACGTAGAAAACTAAATGGAATATTAATGAGTAGATTGCGTATAGCCATCGGAATCGATTTGCAATTGGCCAGAGTCCACAGACGATGAAGAATTTCACCATTCCGGCAATAGTTTTGAGTGGATTGTATTCAGACGCCTTTACTTCCATTTTTTGTGTCTGCGGTTTGTTCTATTGTCAGTCAAGACTGTAATATCTCGTCCTTACTCTTCGGCTCTCCGATTGGGAATGAGAAGATAATTTAAGAAAAGTAAGAAAATACGAAATGAAATTCTAGAAAAAAACAATTTCATAAAATATTTGGAAGGGATAATTATAGGTGCATATATCTTGTAAATTACATCGAACGATACAAATAACCCTTACGAAAACGAACATTGGTTGTCTTCTTTAAACATTTTGTATCTAATGATGCGTACAGACGATCATTTCGGACTGAGGGGACGTCATGCCATATTTGTTTGTATTTTACTATAAGATTGCGATTGTAACGTTTATACGTTACACACAGTCCTGGGTTGGACGGTATCTAACAAAAGAAAGGCACTTGCCTAACAATCTGTTCTATACTTGTTAAACTGATAATCTAGTCCGTATCGAATATAAACCAGAATAAAAATTTCGTCGGTGCTCACTTTTCTGTTGTTGTACTCTTTTACACAAAATCGGTACACATTAATCGATGCTTTGAACAAAAGAAGTAACAGATCAAATGTAAATGTCAATGGTTGCCCAAGGTAAATATAGAAAATATAGGCACATCTGATTCGGTTGAATATGGCATTACCTCCTCACTATATTTACCTTGCGTTTGTCGTACTATAAATGTTAAACTTTGAGCCACAGCGCCAGAATTAAAAAGATTCAACTGCATTGAAAGGATTTGAGGTTGTTCCTAGACATCTTATCTACCCAGACTTTTATTTGTTATTCGTGTGGTTTCACCTTAATCATATTTCAAATCGAATTAAAATTGAAACGACAATGGATTAAATTCTTCGTCTTGAACCCTTGCTTTAACCATGTAATTATACAAACTGACAATTATTTCAATTAACTTGCCAAGGATTTCCTGTGTTCCGTAACAAATTTTTTTTTTTCAATATAAACAAGAAAACAAAGAATCTAAAGAAATAGTGGTTTGTGTAACAAGTTGCTTTCAACATTGGTTTTAAGTCTACTACCAACTCAAGCACATTAGTATAACTACAATAAACGAAACAAAGCGAAGCATCTACCTTAAGCTTCATTTTTGAGTGTGTTATGTTCACAAAAGCATTTTAAACCACTCTGCGTGACAAGTCAAAAATTTAATAAAATATTATTTGTACATATCCTCTAGAATAGAACGAGACAGTGCTCAAACTCTTTACAGAACTGATATGTTAAGATAGTCGTATTGTGATTGTCAATTGCAAATAAATACTTAATGGACTGAACTCATTTTTTTAATAGTCACATCTTATAGTACTATTTTATTTATTTTTTTGAACTTTTATATTATTTTAAATAAGTAATATATATTATTGTTACCTAACCTACGTATATTATGTAGCTAGGAAATTCGTGAATTTTTTTTGAAGCCCAAGATCCACTTACCATAATCATTTTGGACCACTTATGAAAAGAATGGTTAGATGAAGTTCTATTCGACTCAGGTAACGGAATCGAGTTAAGATTTAAGATTTAGACAAGCCTTGGAAGACGAAACAGGGGACAGCCGAATTCGAAGAAAAGTTCACTTTTTATATAGTTGAAAAATGCGTTGTTTTAGCACCGTGTGCCAAATTACCACACGCCCTTCGAAGAGTTCCTGGCACAAAATATGGGAATGGAAGGGTCACAAACTGCGTAACTACTCCGACTGCAAGCCGAACGAGATTTATCTGCCATTGCCGCGCTCCATTGAAACGAAAGAATCGCCGAAACAAATACACATGGATATGTGCTACAAAGAACGCAACGCACCTACACAAAGTTTAACATAACCGCTGACGTGGCGGCCGAATACGAGAAAGGATTCATGCTTCAGTACGGTGATGTCACGTATCGCCGTTCGATAACAAAGCAGTTACAAGCACATTACAATTAGGATCGGGCGGGGCCATTGAAGTGTGTATGGAATCGTGACGTCGCGTCGCAGCAGGACGAAACATAATGGTGACAGGAATCTGTGTCAAACAGGGAATCCAATCACCGACATCATTACGTCGGCCACCACGACGTAACAGAGACGACAATGACAGTGACTGCGATTAAATTTCAAATTTAAGGTAACTGATTGAAAGTTGACCTAGTGGAAAAGTGATCTTAAGTTGTCCGTGTAAATTTGTATGGAGAAAAAATTATCGGTCAACTCAACATTCAATAAATCGTGATATGACTTTTGTATAGATAGGAAAACTCACGATTCAATGTGTTTAAATGTGAAATAGGACCACTCACGATTCATATAGGTCAACTCTGCATTTTTATTAATTCATTAACTTTGTTAGACGAAATCGGCAATAATCAATAAAATTTATATTAATTAAGTAAACAAAAGATAAATCTTTAAAATACAAGTAAAATACAAGACAAAATCGCTGGTTACCTTATATAATTTTCGATTATGCATCACAAAACAAAGTACGGAACTTTCTTCTGAAGAAAGTAAAGGAAATAACTTCGATGGATCAGCGAAATAAATGTAATAAATAAAATACTAAAAGAAAATATCGTTCGAGGAGCTCACATTTATGTTAAATTGCCAATATCGTCTTACAGACAATGCTTTACCGTATAAATTTTACAGCAAAAAGCAAGTGCTACGACACCTTATAAATCGTTTACTTTATTATTCATGTCGTCGATGGCAATAAATGCAATTTCTGTGCTATTCGTATGGTTCCCATATTGATTTTAGAATATGTTTAAACGAAACAGTATTCCGATAACGCCTTAACATATATAGCATTTGATTTGCAAACATTAATTTAAATATTTTACCGTTCATTTACAATATTCTACCCGTTCGTCTTAAATTTTATATACTAAATGTCGAAAAAGAGTGAACGTTCATGAATCATGTATGTTTCAGCGTCGAAATATCACATAACCAAACCGAAAATTTATTGTTTATGAATATTTTGTCCCAATTTTCGTTCATATTTTTGAATTTTGCATTTCTTTTTCTTTCTTTTTTTCATTTTCTCTGTGGCATGTCATTGTTATATGCAGTTACGTATGTTTTATATCGACGTTCTTTTACTCGCATATAACAATATATATACAACGTAAGATAAGCATGCCAAATCAATTTCCTGAATTCAACTAAAAAATTTGATGAAAAAAAAAAACTGAAATCAAATTTAAAATAAAAACCGAAGGGAAAAAGAACTCGAAAAGTGGAAAATTCAATAGGCAGGCAATATTAAGATAGTCGGAATTTATTTCGACAATTTTCATGCTATTTTAAGTCACATTTTTGAATATGTCACTACCAAAGATGGAATTTTTATTTGTAAACAAGGGTATTTTGATGACATTATGGAGTTTTGTACATTCGCATGTTGGAAGATTATTATAAATGGTTTGATGAAATCTTCAACATGTGAATTTCATTTCCACGTAACAGTACTTCAAAGGACGTTGTTGGGTATTTATATATTGTATGAATTAAGTAAGGGTATTTTGGATATATCTAGTGAAATATTTAAAAATTAATTGCTTCGTCTTGGGTTGTTTGTGCGATTTCTTGTGTATGCCAAGAACGTTAAAAATGTTTGAGGACCCATTTGACCGGAAATAAAAATTTATAAATTTTTCCATTGACTCATGAAATAATTTCCATAACTGCGTCATCGTAAGCTTATCATTTAACTCTTTTGTTATCAAAATTTGGAAAAGACCGACGTTTGTTTCTTACACTTCCTATGACACAATGTTATAAAAGGTATCTCTTGCGCGTAAAAATTTAAGAATAGATAACACTGTCATTCTCCCCGACCCCATTCAATTTTCAATTCGAATGGCATCAATATTCAACAGACATTATTATCTAACGCCAATTTCGCATTAATTAAATATAAAATGTTTGTGAATAGCTAATGAAAGCTTTTTAATAATTATGAAATTTCGATACGATGGCCAAAAATGGAAGTATCCAACCACAAATTGAGTTAATAAATTCAAAAACTTATGTTGCTGAAACTTTATATCTAAAATAAATAGCAATCCAACAATGCGGCATAAAATTCTGTTAATCACAAGCGATATATTTGTGTAATCGGTGTGGGCGACTGAAACCAGTCTTCTCTGCATTTAGACTGGAAACAGGGAAAAAAATCCTAATTTATTTTCTCACACATCTTCTCGTCTTTCCACGGGTGTACCACTTTACCATAAAAATTGTCGTAAAATACCATCGATTTTAGGCAATTGCCGAAGACAATTAAAAGTTACTTTAACAGAAAATCGTTGTTGCCGAAAACTATAACATCCAGAAAATTAAAAAACGATTCGATGTTTTTGAACGACCATTCAACAGGGCTGGTACAAAAATCAAAAATGTTCTACGGCAGCGACATTAAAAGTTGTTCTAAGTTACACCCCTGCGCGTCTTTCGCAAGAAAAAACATCGCATCCCCATGTACCAAAGTGATACTTAAACACGAGAGAATGCTGGTTTTTTTGTTGATATTACGGTACAATGGCACACTATAATACCTCTGAGAAATGAGATGTCTTCAGCGTGTATATACAGCCAACATTTATCCCAAACGAACACACAATTTTATCAAATTTGAATATCTTTAATAGCAGACGAGAGTGAGCTTTAATAGTCTATTGTCCGATTCAACGAGAACATTTTCGTGTAAACACGATGATTACTAAGAGAGAAAATAAAAGCCAAGAGACACGATCGAAGCTTTTACGCATTGTATTTATGAATGAACCGAACGATTGTGTACGGTCTCTCAAAAAGCTAACGAATCTCTCTTTTTACGTTTTGGATGGTACGTGGAAAATTGAGTTTTTCTTCTGTGGAAAATAAAAATTTATTCCACCTCTCTTTCGACTATCTGTTATACACGATATATGGTGTGTGGGACAATTTATATTTCACAGGAGTGAGTGGTGGATAATGCAGAAAATATCTTCTTATAACTTAGTTGGATGCGGTTAGTCAACGGATACATGTGTAATTGAAGAATATTTTAACAAAAAAATCATTTTATCGTACGGAGTGTTTCGTTCTAAGTTTGATAAGCAAACGCAACCGCGTTTATGTCTGTAAAAAAAATGTAGGTGAAATTGAAAATGTTTTTGTTCCAACGGATTATTTTACAGTGAAAGCAATATGAAAAATAAATGTCCATGTTCGACATATGGGATTAATGAAATGAAATTGTGTATGGATTATGGATTATTATATCAATTTGTTGGAAGTGTTCAACTTTTCATGTAACTGTATTTAACATGCAAGACAGATGTGATGGGTTCTATTTTCTGCTTGTTCAACGTTGAGTGATTAAGAACGGATTTTATATTTCAAAAAACGTATAATAAATTACATTGTGTTGGCCTCTGATAATACAAAAAAAACGGTAGATTTATTTATCATTTTTCTTTGGTGTTCGTTACATATGTGCGCGGTGGCTGACAAAAAAAAATTAAATTAAAAATGAAAATGTGAAAAACAGCATATTTCTCCGTATAAATTCCGACCAAAAAAATATAATATCTCGTGTTGGTGATATATTTTTCCGTCATCATCCAGCACCAACAAAATATGCAATACAATTTCCGGTCGGTTTTCGATATAATGTTGTTATGTGAATACTGTTTTTATTACATCTATCTCAACAGAATATCAAAAAAATTGTGAAAATGTTATATCGATTTCGAGTGTACTATTTTGGATTTATTCTCATCATGCTTCATACGAAAATAAAAGGTGAGTGGTTTTGATTCCTATCCCCCTATTGTGTACGACGTATAATGTGTGTGTTGTTATGTGTGAATTGTATTATATACTTTTTGACCCCACAATGTTCAATGTTATCGAAGAAAAATCCAAACCACAATTCAGTCAATTCGATTCACTTTTACACAGAGTTGGTATAATTTATGATTGTCACGACAGAACTTTTTTTTTTCTCATTTCCTTAGCATCAATTATTTTCAAATTAATTCCATTAATTGTGTACAATGGTCATGGCTCCAGTTTATTTTTGCTCGTTCTCTTTCAAATTCACATTCCATCTTCACAATATAAATGTTCGAGCTAACATTCTAAGCCACCTCAACATAATGATTAAATAATTCGGTTTTTGTTTACACCTTTCATTTCATTAGTCCTACAATCGTTCTGTGTGCTTTTCATTATCGAATATAATTAGCAGAAAATGCGACAAACTTACTTACAATACATTGCTATTATTCATTCTACTAGCGAAGACTTTCACTCATTATTTGTAACGATCTAAAAAAAAACTTTTATTTTTCACTTCGGATAAAGTTTCCCATTTCGCCATTGTTCTGACTTATCCGGACTCCAGCTACGAACTGGCTCTTATTACACAAGGTTATCAAGATTGCCACAGAACTATGTTGAAAATTAATTTTACCAAAAAACTGATACGTATCGTGATTGTTCTTTTGTTAAGTATATTTTCCGGGGAACGGTTATTGTTGTTGGAGCGATTTCGGTATGAGTTTCAACGATCGTATGAAATTAAGATTGTTTCTAACTAAATAACGCGTAAGGGTCGGCTCGACATTTTATTATATGTACTCATTTCTGTATTTCTGTTATGAAGGATTAGTACATCCGTTAACCCAACAGAAATCACATCATAGCCATCCTTCTTTACATTTTATATATTTCCATGCCGATTTGAATGGAGTTCTTTATGTGTCTATCAAATTCGTGTAATACGATTCCATTTGGATATTCATGACGATATGGGCGATATGGTGATAGGAGAGGTTATGTTCGTGAATAATTTACAGAAAGTGTGAAGAATGAATTTTAAACATGAATAGAGCATAATATGAAGTTATTACGAGTTTTTGACCCAAATTTTGAACATTTTCGTATTATATTTTTGGTTTATATAGTTTTTCGTTCATCATTTTATGAAATATTTATTTAATGAGATGCCCGCTGTTCTATTTTCTTGATTGTTTGTTAAACGGACAATCGTAATCCTCATTTAAATTGATTTTAATATTTTACCTTAATGAAAAATCAACGATTTTATAGTTTTATATTATAGTAATGCACTATTATTTAACTCACTAAAAAGACGTGGAATATTATCGTCGTTAACATTTAAAAAAATTGAGCTTAAAATTAAGTCGATGTAAACTGTAACTGAAAATAATTGAAGTAATAGAATGACCATGAAATAAGTAACTGATGGAAATCAGGATGGAAATTTGGCATATTGCTTGACAGACATTGGTTTGATTGAAAAACTAATTACTTTACCACGGAGACCTGAACACAAAATTATTTCTCAATCGACACACAAATTCGATTTTTGACGTTGAACGCAACAAACTCGACATACTATCGATATATTCGTTTATTTGAGATATGAAATTTGATTTCTGCAATGTTGGTTAAAATGGGTCGAAATTTGAAATGAACATTTACTTTATGTCTGACTTCGAATACCCTGAACCCAAAATCAGTCAATTTTAGTTTATTAACTAGCAGTTTGTGAATCTGTTACCTCTGCAGATTGAAACAAAATCTACTACTTCATAAATTTTAGCACAAAGACGGAAACTATACAAGACGGAAACTTTACAAGACGAAAACAGACAGAGCCATCGCTTATTTTTGTCGCAGTTATCAATAACAGATGATATAGCATATAGCATAAAGTATACTTCGTAATTACAACATTTGAGCATGAATTGTGAAAGCAGAAAAGTAACCAATTTTTATCGAAGTAGAGTGTAATTTGTCATCTAAAGAAAGCCTCATGTTCCGTTCCGGTAACTAAATTATAATGTTAATTCAAAGGAACACATTTGCCAAGTTACACATATGTAATGTACAAGTTGAAGTATATTTAGTTTGCACGTAAAAACTTTGCAGTTCATTTCTATTTGCTGTTCTATCAATTACTAAACTTTTGAGTCATAAGAGCTTTAATGTGGTAGTTATGTGTAAGTTATAATTGAACGGATATAAAAGACTTTCAGCATTTTGCAGGTGTTGCATAGGTTATTGCCATGTAGAAGCCAAAAGTAAAATCCAAGAGGCTTATTAGTTCGTAATGAACTTTGAAATATTTTTGCCGATTTAATAACGAAAACATTCGAAGCAGTCGAAAACATTAAGCAAACTTTTGTTTCTTTATTGAATAAATGGAAATGTCTTGTAGATGAAACGAAAGGCAATTTATATGTCGTTGGATTGTGTTATCGTTAAATTAAGAAAATGATTTACATTGCGTGACCTACCGAAAAAGTTGAAGCCATAAATTCATTTTTTATTAGGCGCCAGATAACAATTGAATTTTCAATTTCAGTGTAGCAAAACGAAATGTTACTTCCATTAATTTGATTTTCCGATATAGCAAACAGCTAGCACCCCATAAGTTCTGAATTTACTTTTTGCTTCCCCTATCAACTACGCTCGGAAAATTCAAATTTTATTTTTAACGCATATTTCAATGGCTGTCCAAACTCTACTAAAATTATTGCTTCAAAGTTTAAAACATTTTTTTATACCGTCGTAACATAAAATATTTGAAGGATAACATTGGATTGAATTTAACGGTGCTAAGTGTAACGAGTCATATATTCTGGAAGGCACCTTGTAAAGCACGGCTTAGGAATTTACAGTTTCATCATTAAAATTTCGTCGATGAATAAAACTGTAAAATCGTTTAAAGAGAAAATGGTCGGTACATCATTTTTACACGTTGATATCTACCAGACCTAAGATAAATTCTTTCCATTTTCACAAAACTACTTATTAATTAACAAAAATGCATATTAAAATGGAAATAAGCATTCCATGGATCCATTTTTCGCAGATTACATTTCTATTTAGAAATAGTTTGCATGCATAACGAACACAGACATTCCTACCTTTCGGAATATCACAGGAATTAGCATAGTTGTAGTTCATTTGAATTATAATTTTCCGAGAATATTTCACAAAAAATCTCATTAAAAATAAACTTTGCAAACACAAATTACTCAGGAGCTGCGGGAAACGGTTCTACATTTTTAGAGTAGATGTAGATTACATTACACATTCTAACTATGTGTTGCAGCCAACAATAAATAAGTAAACTGGTAGACAAAGATTGCAATCTGCAAGGTGTCGGCTTAGATTTTTTTAACCTGCCACAGATGGCAAGCATATTAACAGTTTTACTATCGGAGCTATTACATCATTTGATTGAAGATTTTCCAAGATTTATTTCAAAAATCTTTTACTTCATTTGTTTTGAACATGTTTTTTGCTATATAAGACCTCTTTAGTCAGAGCTTCTCGATTATTATTACTGTCGTTGTCGATAACAGATGACAGTCGTCTGTAACAGACTAACAACAGAGGCTGGTAATGAAATGCAAATCAAGGAAAATTAGGTGAAATAGTTAGAGGAGAAGACTTCGTAATCTAGTTATTATTTCCACTTCCTTCAACTACCTGACAACTACCTATAGCCTTTACCAATTTACTATTTACTAGATTCACTAGTCACTAACTGAATTTCAGTTTCCATAATTGAATTTAGCTGTCGATAATCATCATTCAGGTCATAGTTTAACTGGTCTTTCAGAAGGAAATTTATTTTTACTTCTTTTTATTCCTTTAGGCGAACATTCTGCAGATCCGTATATAACGGTGTACACGTACACACTTAACAATGAAAAATATGACCTCTGAAAAACATCTTAAGATTACAACAGAGTGCTGGCGGTGTTTTTGGCATAAAATGTATTTTAAATTTACATATTTTGTCGAAGGAGATAACATTATGTCGAGTTTTCCATACAGAACAGCCGAGTTTCTTTAGCGTAGGTTTCACATTATACATATTGTATGTAGGGATGCACTAGCACTTTTCCAAACTGGGATTCTTTTTGTATAGATGTTGTTTAGCAAATAAGTCTATTAACACAATTTCGTATATTAGTATCAGTCGCCATCGGTTGTTGGTCGACAATGATTTCATTCTTCCGTCTTTATAGCTCATAGAGAAATGTTACGAAATCCCAACAATGGTTATATGATAGGGCTCCTCGACAATGTGTGGAACAATTTCCGAAAATTCTGACGTAACATCAAGTACTTCAATATTTGTATATATATTGATGCTAGCTATTGTGTTGGTGGCTGTCAAAATAAACTCATCGTACATGAACATAGCAAACCCTCGTCCGTATATTTTTGTATAGAATTCAATGTTGGGAATTATGGCTTTTTTATAAATTATTGCCTCTCGAAAATATCCTTTTCCATAATGCATTGATTGAGGCTATGCAGCCACAATTTCAAACCACTTCAAAACATTCGAACATCGAACAATTTTTATTCAATGATGTAACATTGGTATGCTTATGGAATTATAGAAAATGGTCTAAATAAAACCAGCAAAAAAATGGAAAATCTCAACGATAAATCTTGAACTATTTCGAATGCATGTTAAACCACTGTATCATTCCGTTCAGTGGAATAAAATATGTGAAACACTAGAGTTGATGGGAATATGTACAGCAAAAAAAGAAGAAAATTCAATAAATATTCATGGTTGTAAAGCATGTAGTGCATGACCGACCATAAACGAAAATTTGTTGTGGTAATAGTCTTCTATTTCGGTTGAAATGTAGTAATTGAAATTGTGTGAAAGTTTACTAAAAATTCAATTTTGTTTTTGTAGATTTAACAACGTAACAAAAATCAATGTTTTATGAAAAATATTTTTGTTTATCGTACCAAATCGGGATTCACGTAATATCGTTGCTAACAGCGTGCTTGAAGAATATTTTATGTGAAAATCGTCTAGGAAAAATTGGTCAACAAAATATCTTTATACGCCTTCGACGATCCCGGGAAAACATTAAATAAACATGTACTGAGTACACTTGAATGAATAGACCCTTTTAAAATGATTTATTTCAAAAGGAAAAACTATTCCATTTCGTATACATAAAGAGAGAAACTCTTTCAAAAATTTATTCACTTTTTATGTTCAAGCTTCTTTTGATTCATCGAAAGCCGTAACATTATAACTCACCATATCATCGTCTTGTTTACTTCTATTTTTATCTCAAGTCATCGTATAAATAACTAAACACTTTCCATTTAGCAATGAATTTCTACCCTCCTGTTCGGGCTCTCGCATGTATCGTATGTAAGTTATGCGAGACGAACACACCAAACTAGAGACTTTGATAATAAATTATCCCTGATGTTTCTTATTATTTTGTAATATGTTAAACACCAAAGCTTATGCGTATGTACGGACTATATCCTGTTTACTTCTTAATAGAATGCGACATCCACATAAAAGTAAGATTTATGTTGCTGACATAGTTTTTAGTCTATATTTAAAAGTAAAAATATCGTTTCCTATAACACGCTTAAATTCCGAGATTCTGAGTTCTCTACTGTTAAACATAAATTATTAGAAAAACCTCTTTGCGGAACTTTGAATTATTATGGAGGACGATTCTTATGTGTTGTTGAATATAACAAGTAGAAGAAAAAAATTATTCTGTGACTGGTTTGGCGGTGAAGAAAGTAGCAATCGTTCAACAAAATTATAAAAAAAATCTAAAACTTTTTAATAAACTTTCACAATAAAAATATTTTCTTTCGTAAGATTTATCTGAAAGTTAATTTGAAAATGTTTTTATTATTGGGCACATTACAAATAAAAAAGTTTATTGCGAAGAAACTAACTTATATAGCACTAACCACGGAAAAACTTGATGAAATATTGGCAGAAAATTTCCATTTTTTGCAATTCTTGTGAATAAAATTTTCTAGGAAGCATAACACAATTTTAAAATTAGAATCGGTCGTCTCACTTTAACGTCTCGAATCTGGAGATGCAAAAAACGATCAAAAAGCACAGCCAAAATATAGATTAATAGAGAAATAATAAATGATTCTGATAGACCTTTCGTTATTATAGATTTTACGATGCTTTGGGAATAGGTTAAAAATTTTAATTTTCACAAACATATTTCCTCCGATGCTTTCAGAATACCACAGTCTTTTAACTTCTTTTTAAACTAGGGATAAAACATGAGAAGTAGAGTTTTCGTGTGACTTTTGTTCACCCGAGGAGAAGTTGAGGTCAATAAACACAGGAAAACGAAAGTAGTGATTGAAATATAAAAGATACGGTTTTCGACGCATGCACGGGCTAAATTAAAAAAAACACGATTTCGAGTTTTTATTGACCTTGGCTTCGCCTCGGATCAACGAAATGCCACACAAAGACTAAACTATCTTTAATATGTAAACGGCTATTGTTCGGTCATCGTCGGATTACAGAGAATTTTACAAGAACGTCCGCTTTCATGTTGTGTCTGCTATTCGTTATAGCTTTTTCACAGGATATCATCACTTTTGTTGGTAATTTTACTTGGGTATATCGGCAGATAAAAATACCAACAATTTCATTGGACGGCAAAGTAAATTACCATCTATTTAGAACATCATCACAGCAGCACTTTCGGTTCTATCACTTCCTTTGATAGATAATAAAAAGAGATTGATGCGAAATCTTTTACTTCATTTATTTTAACATTGATTTTCATATACAAAAACGCATTAATCAGAGTTGTCAAGTTTTTTTGTCGCCGTCATGTGATAGCAGATGAAGATCACATTAATATATACAAATCAGAAAATATCACTGACCATTCAACGCTCGAACGCCTCTTCAATGCTTTATTACCATCGTCGAAGCACGATTTTCTACTAGTGATCCGGCTGACGTTTGCCTTTTTTTTTTACCTCGCCCTACGTTCAAATCCGTTTTGTAACTTTACGTTTCAAATAAAAATTTAATGATTGCAAAAGTACAAATCAGCTTCTAGATCTGCCGTGTTTATCTTCATGTATATTTAAAGAAAAAGCGACTCTTCTATATGCAAAATCAAATGAGCGCCCTGTGTCGTACTGATTTATCGTACAGATAAGGTGAAGGAAGTTTCATAATCGAGAGAGAAATAAGTGTTGTGTCGTTGGTAAAAGAAAATTTATTTGTTGATAGTTGTGGTGTAGCTTTAATTGCAATTTGTTGTCTTGCTTGCATAGATCAATCGAAAAAATACTGAAGATGCATCCGTTCACTGCATCCGAATGAAAAGCTTAGAATAAAGACTCCCATTCCCTAATGGCGCTATTTTTTTTCAATTGGTCGATGCAAGCAACACAACAAATAGCAAGAAAATTTATTGTGCAATTGTTGCTGCAAAGTCTTTTAATCCTACGACACTTTTATGTTTCGTTAAAAAACCATCGAATGATATGTTTCAACTTGAAATGTTTGTATTTTCCTTGGAAAGGGAACAATGAAAAATCACGTACAAACTGGAAAATTATTTATGATAAATTAACTGAACGAATGTTTGTTTTGAGGATTTTACTGCAATCCGAAGTCAGACGGTAGTTGAAACTCTTTTTCTATGCATGCATGTGTGGTTTTGAAATTTTTATTTTATTTCATATTTGGCATGCAGAATGCAGCTGTATAAAAATGGATTTTCTGCGCACAAATAAATCTGAACAACAAACGTATAAAACAACAAACCATGGTAAAACTAAAAAACATTTTTTTTTATCGAATCAATCAATTTTATGTTACAATAATAAAATACAAGTTCGAGATTTGGCTATAAATAAAATTAGATATTTTGTTCATATTGAAGCTTTTTAAGAGTATTCGCTTTACACATAAACTTCAATTTAAATTCGAAAATAGTGAAATTTGCAATAATTCAGAGGGAAAAACTTTTTTAAGTAGAAAGTTGGTGCCTAAAATATAGCTGTGTACTTAATAATTCATCGCTTTTTGTTTAAAGAAAATACAAAAGTTTGAACTATCGGGTTATTCAATGACGATGGAGTACAGTTTATGGCGAAGAAAACCAAATGTTTGCAACATTTTAAAGCACAAAATTGCGGTAGAACGTAAAATTGCAGACAAATGTAATAAGTTCTTGTCACGACAACCTAACAGTTTTATATTTACAGAAAGTAGTACTAGTTATGCTACCTCAAACAAAAAAATAAGTTTCGCAAACACTAAACCGCTTCTTCAATTCGTGTGTTTGCTTACATTTCATCCCGATACCCTTAGCTGATGAAAATGTTGCAAGTATTTTCACATTACTAAAAAAATTATTTGTGTAGGTATGAGACTGAGCACCATATATGCTTCTGAAAAAAAAAAAAAACAAAAACAAAATGGAATTCTCTGAATAGGGTACCTATGTTAAAATTCACACCAAATATAGAGTTGCTTTGGAGAGATTCGCTAGAGAATTAATTATACGAAACGAAACTGAGTGATGAATACAACTCTAAATGTGTTTACCAAGACTTAATTGTAATTGGCAATTTGTCAGATTTGCAGTCACTACATTATCTACATTGAAGTAACAATATTTCAGGGCTGTAGGTAGGCAGCAGAGGATTCTGCTATATAGATGTCTGTTTTCCAATTTGCCAGTTCAACTAGTTGTTCACCCGTTTCAAAACAATGAAAAAAAAATTGTCGCAAATTCATTCTTTGGTTTTAACTTTCATTCAAAATGTATTTTAAGTGTCTTGAATGCGAGCGATTGAAACCCTTTGTTGCTAAAATATACCATCAAATAAGCATCTTATCTTAACTGCATGTAAAATACTTAACTAATTCGAACTAATTGCAACCCTGATCATTATTTGAACTGTTGTTGTGTTCCACTATGAGAATATGAACTCAACAGTCAGCTGCAGTCAGTTCCCAAACATGATGATGCGATACAGAATTCACACACACGTACCGCAGTGTAATACGGGTGGAAATGGATTTAATGTGCAAAGCCTAAGGTATAGTGCTGAATGCAGCATTTCCTACTCAAACATAAATTTTCATTTTCAGTTTTAGAAGGAGTCGTGCAATGATTCACAGTTGACCGAATTTCAGGCACGAGTGTGCGGTGTACTTTTCACATTATAAAATACTTGGTAAACATCAAACTTCCATTTATTACTTACGTCTCAGTAAGAACGGGTGTCGAGATGAGTATGGAATACTGTGTTGAAATGTTACACATTCATTCATAACTCACTCGACGCGGCTATTTGCTAAAAGCGAATAATATTCAATTAAACAGGAAATAATGGTGATCGCTCACCATGGTCCCTTTTCCAAAAAAAAAAAAGTACAGAGAAATTGCTGCACAAAATGAACGAAACAAATGTAAAGGATGTGTTTTGGCGTTGGTTCAACATTGAAATTAATTGAAACCAGCGTATTTGCACAATTCAAATTGCTTGTTTGTTTAGTCGAAACGTTTTCCAACGTCTGCACTACAAATTGTTGAAACCGTTACTGATGTCTGCCACTAAAAGTAACAAATATCTGGTAGCTTAATTGCGCTATTCAATTAATTTTATCGCAGGCTCTAATGAAAGCTCAATTAAAGTCCTTTGTCAATTGTAAAAAAAAGTTATTTCCGTTATCACGAATATTCAATGAACAGCGAGCTTATTTGGAACAGTGCAGTTTTTTAACGATTCACCAGTTAACCATTTATAGACGGACAGTTATCGAATCTTTCATTCGTTTTGATATAAGTATTTTCGACATACTGAAATAAAATCTGGAACTTCATTTGTTATAACATTTATCTTGCTATACAGAGTCACTATAGCTTTCGGAGAAATGGTAGACATTAATAATGTTATTAGCCTCAAATCAATTTTTGTCACTGATTTTTGTCGTTGATCAACAATGGTCACCTAGCCACGATGTTATAAATACAAAACGTTGCAAAAATATAGATTTTCGGAGTGCTATGCAGCGCTGTCGCCATCAGTGCAACTACCAGCATGCGTTAAATAGGAATTTTGCATCTAACAACGAGCTTTTCTAAAAAAAACGAGGACAAGTTCATTAACCTGCTACGAATAGCTTCATCTGTTTTCGATAAGAACTTCAGGAATGAACGACAAGCTGCCACTAATATTTTATGTAATAGTAAAAAGTATGTTCAAATAAATGAAGTAAAAGATTTGAAATGAATATCTTGAAAATACTGACATATGACGTAACAGATCCGATGGTAAAACCACTGATATGCTTGAACAACAAAGAAATCCGTTGGCTTTATAACTCTACTTTACACCAGCTGTTCGAAGTTGTGACGAATTAGCAACGATCATTAGTTTGCTGGTTCCATGTGCAGTGCACATTGTGCACCCAGTTGCGTTCCGAGGACACTGACTTAAAACCCACTGAATAATGTACTTTGATTTGTATTTCATACACTTACAGACTCCACACTTCCGCAGATATACTAGAAAGGCGTAGATAACTTAGATAACCCATAACATATAAGCCACCGAACATTTCCATTGTGTTGATTTTACAATTTAAACCAGGCTGAAGTGAAATTAACAAACCGAGAAATTTTAAGTTAGCTTTACCTACTAAATCCTGTATTCTACTTAATTCCCTTACTCTTTGCGTAAAACATTTTGAATATGATGCATAAACTAATGAAAGTCACGTTGAAAATTGAGTGAGCAATATTTTGTCAATTGTCAAATAGAAACGTAGCAGCGAAGCAGTTAAAGAGTAGTTTGTTATAGTTTAAAGTAAAGTCTCAATGACGTTATGCATAGAGGGATAAAGTAACTTAATTTGCATATTCCTTTATGATTTACAGTTTGAAACTATTTTCAGGAACGCGGAAACCGCAAAATAGTAGTAAAAATAGCAGAGAATTAAATCAACTCCTTTATGTGTATAAATCCCAAGATCACGGAAAAATGACAAAAACGTTCAAAAAGAAAACATTTTTCCATCTTTACAGTGAATCTAAAAATTTTAATATGAACTCGAGTGCCGGATGTCTTATTTGAAGTGATTGCGTCAATTCAAAACCTTATTTCTCAGACGCAAACACCCGTTTGAATATCGAATATATATACACCATACGAAATATTTACTAGGATTGTGTAGGCTTTATTGTTCTGCCCTGCAGAATTATTTTACCACTCCGCATATCTTTCGTGTGGGTATTTCAAAGTCGAACACCATTGAAAATTCCCCATAAACATCAAACGAATTTTATCGTCGCTTCTTATCGGGAAGTAATCAAATTAGTTTAACTCCCATACGAGACACAAAAAGAAATCAGAATAGAATAGCAAGAGAATACGCCATGAACCTCAACAATGAACGTATGGAGCTGAATGAACTGTGTATTGATGTAACATCAAATGATAGATATTTTTATCACATTAAAAATGTAGAATTCTGCTTCTCTATCAAGCCTTCAGTTCCGTCATTCTATAATATATGTAGATACCATCAAAGACCCATTTCATGCATTAAATATACTTTCGGTCTTATCTACAGTTCAATCAATATAGCTGTTAGAACAAAGCTTTAGGAAACAGTTAATAAAAAATAAAAATGTTTTACTGCTTGATTGATTCGGTATCGACGACATCCGTAGAATTAATAAATTCCTCATCATTTGTTGTCTATTGCAATTGTTTCACAATCGAATCTATTACTTCATTAATTTGGTCTTAGTATTTTCAAGCGATTTCAAATTGTTTACTTCATTTATTTGAACATGTTTTTTGCTGTCATATAGGACCCCATTAGTCAAAGCTTGTCTGAGATTTTTGATGTTAGGTCAGTTTTAGTGTAATGAAATATTGGTATTAGTTTATTATGATTGTTATATGAAGTGCTAGATCCAATTGTAAAACTTCTGATATGCATGCCTGCCGGGCCGGCTGGGTTAATAATGTAAAAAGTCATTTTCATTTGCTATGCAATAAATAGATAATCAAGCTAAATGTAAAAATGGAGCAAAAAACTTCAATTTTTAATTATTCTTTTCTTTCATTTTCATAATGAATATTTCTGTATCTGTCGTTGAACGGTTGAGTGTGAACGATATATAATGTAGTGGAAGTTTTGTTTCCGCAGACGATTTTCATCATTGCACTAGATCTCGTGTTTAATGGTTTGTTTGTTTATTTTTTTAAATTTATAATGACCACTGTGTTAATCTCAAAAAAATTTTAATTAATAAAAACTTAAGCGATTTAAGTGTCGATTTAAAAGAAGTCGCGCCTTCCTTAAAATCTTAATTAAAGAAGTTCTTTTTGACCGATTGAGAAAAATTTCTCAAATTTAACATCTACTGAAGTAAGTTTTTTAAAATTCTCGATTTAATGGTCAACTGACGAGACGTGACAAATTAATCAGGTTTTGAATTATTCAATCAAATTTATGGTTATTTTCTTGTGTCCACAAACAATTCACATTATATCAACATCCACAATATTGAAATTGTATTTATTAACGACTCTAATCTAAATTTCGAATTTAATAACTACCCGTGTAGCCGAGACATATGATCATTGTAATGAATGAATTATATATAATAACAATATTACACACATATGAGACATCGAGACATAATATTCACAGCACGACCAATGGGGTTTGTCACATATACGAGTCGTATAATAGAGTGTACGATACATTGGTTTCTATATAAATTTAATTAAAACCCATCCATACATCATGTGTGTAGCAGCATGGATGATAAATATTAAATTTTACATGAATATAAAATTTAATCCCGGCCAACCTTTTAAAAGTGGTATAAATTCGAATTTAACGACCATCTAAAACTTATGTTCTTCTATGTTGCATAATTTGCATAGTTAAAAGATGTCGGTAGCGAGGACAGCAGAAAAAAAATGAAATAAAAGGAAAATTCACAATACAAGGCACATCTATATAATGTGTAAAGAAAAAAAAAGAATAATAAAAAAGAGAAACGGGTCGTTTTTACAACGATATCGAAATGGAGATGAACTATGTGACATGGAAAATGGAAAATTCGTTTATAATAATGTATATATAAAGGACGACCTCTTCAGCACACATAGCTTGAGTGAGAAATATTCTTTTATCAAAAAGATTTGGTGTGTAAGGACGAAAAAGGGAAGAATAATGTCATTTAATGGGGTGGGAGTGTGTAACGGTTTTTGTGGTAATGGTTGCATCAATTTTATACTAAAGTGCTACATCAAAATATCGAGGATTTTTCCGGTATATTCTTATATAAAGACGACTTCATTATGTAGTTTTTTTCCTCTTCTTTCTGGAAACATTTCTTCTTCTTTTTTGTATATAAGTGTATAACAAAATGGAATATCTTGTGGCATATGCGGAGTTTACCAGCAATTTATTGGCCTTTTTTTTGCTAATGCTGTTGGATAGTAATATAATGTGGGTGAATGGTACGATGAACAAGATGTTACGCAGTAGAATATATTATGAATATTTTCGAAGTAATTTGGTGGTGATGGGAATGTTCTTGTTCGGTGCCGTTAATCATAAGACAGGTGATAAAGAGGGATTTGCGTAGTGTCATTTTGCTTTGTTTTATGATTCCGGGGATGGTATTATTTACGGGAAAAAGATTTAAGTATCTGTAGGCTTATCGAACAGAGATATATTTTTTCCCATAATTAAGCGTATTGGCAGACAATGTGAGGCAGTTTCTTGTTTCTATTACGTATAAATACAGGCTTCACATCATGAAAACTAATGTCGAGTTTTTTTCCCTACATTAAACAATATATCCTAATGGAGTGCAGACACGCGTATAAATCTTTTCGATTCTCGCTTGATTACAATTTACTCGAATTTCACTGCATCATTTTTTGTGCGAGTTTTTTTTTTCAATAAACATTTTTTCTTAGTTTCTTCTACCCAATGCCTTTTTTCCAGTTGGTTAGATGCTAAAATATTCCAAACAAACACCATATCCATAAATGCACGACTGACAATTATTAATATTTATGAACGAAGCCCATACCTTGTGTACATACGTGATGTTTATGGCATTTTGGAGAATATAACTTTAGGCTATGCCATATATCGGATGTGAATAAAAATTGTATTTTATTCCGTATATTCCAACCGATATGATACCTACGTTTAAGTTGCATATTTTCTTGAAAAATGAGCATCTCAAATATTTGCTATAGCATTTCCTCGCATGGACGGAAAACACTCTGCACTTAATTATAATTACCTTTAATCTTTTAAAAACGGCAAGCGTATCGCCACACAACGATTCAATATGTTACTCCGTTTGTTTTAAACATCGCATAATATTTTATACCAAATCTAGTACTTCTTTAGTTCTTAATTACGTTTCGCTATAAAGAAAACTTACCTAGAGATCGTCATTCACTATTAACATTTTTGTCAATAACAGCTGTACATACATCCATATCTCAAGATTACAATACATTTGGAATTATTTTGGTTCCAACTTTCCAGCAAGTGACCTGCACGTATGACACCATGATATTACAGATACATTTTTAGCGTCGCCTGTGGTAACTGCCAACCAATGTGGGAATGCTATTTAAACACAGTTTAATATAGTTGCACTGCTTTGCACCAAATTCGAAATTCAACTTCGTTTACATCATTTTCAATTATACCATCTGTATTATGAACACATCGCTTGCTAGGGTGGTCTGATTTTATATTTTACGTGCTTCTGGTCGGTGAATGCAATTTTTTGAGTACATTTTTCGCATTTACCGACCAGAAGCACGTAAAGCCTTGTACGTACATACGAGGTTCCAAATTTTAATTTTGACGAGTGGGAATACAGCCCTCCCCTTCGGGTCGGGCCATAACGTACCCACTCGTCAAAATAAAAATTTGGAACCTCGGACTGATACAAAATCGCATTTTTGATAATGAACTATAAAATTGAAATATATATTCAATTCATCGATGAAAAAATGAATGAATTTCAGTCTAGCTTTGCATACTCTTTGATTTTCGTTCTAGCACCTTGTCACACATGGCTTCGGGTCTTTATAAATAATGAACCACCCTAACATCACATATCTAAATAACTTCTTTTTCGACAGCAACCAGAATAGTAGCGCATTTTGAAATAATGTGCTTTTTATGTGTAACACATTTGAATGGGGCGAGTTAGTGATTTCGTATGTTTTGTGCATGGTGTCATCGGCCAATTTGCCATTTTTTTAAATCCATTGAATGCTGAATTAATTGTGAAATTGTTCTCTAGAGTCAATGTTTGGTCATTAATAATGCTGTCAAATATTCGTTGTGCCCCAGTGGCTATGTGTTTGCAGAAAACTAGGTTACAGTTCCATTACGCGCCTATTATGCTAAGTGTTACATGAATGTATTTTTAAGGGCGTATGATTGAACACAAACATAGAAATCAATGACCTTCGCATTCCAAGTACTTGTACGTGTGGTACAATGGTACATACAAAGACAACTTTTCGAATTTCTGACACGGATGATGGTTATGATTTTTCAAAAACTTTGGGACGTAATGTGTTCAATTTAATGAAGCTAATACATTACAAAAAGCATGATATGCAAATGAAACTTTGGACTTTTCGATTCTAACAATTTTTTTCTTATTGATAATGGATACTCTGACGGATTGATTGATTTTAAATATATCAACCATCAAAGTGATGAAAACATAGAAAAACGTGACGTAAAAGAAATTGAAATTGAATATTTTTTTAAGTAAAATATCTAATAACTCATCAACTTAGGCGCCCCAAGGTTCACGTTTTTTTCACAGTCCTTTGAGAATTCAGGTGAGAAACGCGAAAGGAATATTGTAATCTCGGATTTGTGGTAGCTGTAGCTAAATTTACTGATGGGTTAAGGTCAACAAGTGAATGTCGTTTTTTGTCCCACTGGTTCTATTGTGCAGAAAAAAGATAACATCGACCCACTCATACAAAGAGGCTTATTTAATATTTCATATATTAGTAGATTACATTGCATGCTGCGAAAGTAATTCATTACACAAGGACACAATTTTGTGATACGAGCGATGTGTTTTTGAGCAACAAGATTCTTAACAGTTAATTTCTGTACAGAGTTTGTATATGTCCGAGTCGAAGGCGATAGGATAAGAGATATCAAATTACTTCCCTAGTATAGTAATCTACTATTACTACTGAAATAGTAAAGGCAGTACAAGGATGAAAGAACACGCAGAGGCACATTTTCGGAACACGAACACATTTAGTAACTCAGTCTGTAATATGCATCTACGTGAATTTAAAAACAAATTTTATTCCGAAAGCCCTTTAAATTAATGCACAAAAACAAATGATCTCTTTTGTGGTTTCGTTTTTTGTGCTATTTTCACAATGTCACCATTATTTTTCAGTCAGAAATGGGTTAATGCAAAGGCTCTCTCGGTGCTTGTGCTTGACAGTGCTATGGTTAATGCAAAAAATGTCTACCTAAAAAAATAAATGGAATAGCGATATAAAGAGTACCCACATTGCCTTTCCGGAAATTTGCAAGATAAATTTAGTTCATTTAGTCATGTCATGACGAAGAAATATACTAAAATTTGTGACTATCATCTGTTATCGACAACAATTTCAGTAATAAACGACACGCTCTGCCTAATTTGGTTTTATAAAAAAAATGTGTTTTAAAAAAATGAAGTAAAAGATTACCACAGAGCATAAAAATGAACTATGAAATTAATCTCTTGAAATTACGTAGGTCAAAAATGAAGTAATAGATGCTTACCGTCTGTGAAAGGCTGTTAATAATCTGGAAACAATAAATGGTTCTCGGTGTTCAATCAAATATAAGGTAAATGATGGAGAGTTAACCTAGTGGAAAAGTGATCTTAAGTCGTCCGTGTAAATTTGTATGAAGAAAAAATGATCGGTCAACTCACCATCCAATAAACCGCAAGTTGTCCTATGACGTTTGTATATGGGCCAATTCACGATTTGTTGAACTTATATGAAATCGGACAACTCACGGTTCACGTAGGTTAACTCTGCATTTTTATTAATTAATTAACTTTGTTAAACGAAATCTTCAATAATTAACAAAATTTATGTTAATTAAGTAAACAAAAGATAAATCTTTCAAATAAAAGTGGTTCCATGTAACATAGTTCCAAAATCGATGAGAAATTCAAGTTCAAAGTTTGGCTTTGTCAATTTAGGTCAACTCTCCATCATTTACCTTAGTGGAAATGTTTGAATCAGACTAACAAACGTTAAAATAGTCACATATCTTAATATGAACATTAAGCCCACGTCATATTCATAATTTATGTAACTTATTAATACCCTATATGAAATGGATTGAATGGATTGACATCACCAGTCGCGGATTAAAGCTTTCAGTACCAACAGCAAGCACTACTGTTACAATCATTAATATTAATTTGACATGAAACGGTATTTATTAATATATGCGAATTTTAGGTCGATGACACCATCCTAAAAAGATGGATTGACTGGAAAATTCGGCGCCTGAAATTTCGTCTTAATTTTGTGTGAAAAAACAATATGCTTAAGGCTAGATGATTCTGCACTCTTTCATTTAATTTATTTTCAAAAAAAAAGAAATCTTTAACAAATTATCCACGTGGCCCTAACTTTTGGCTCATTTAAAAATTGATATGCAGAAAACTATTTGGATTTTAACTCTTGGGAACACATTATGGTTGTAAAAAATTAATTAACTAATGTAACTAATTTCATTAAGTTATATCCAATTTTACTAGAAACGATAAGAGAGAAGAAAACGGAGTGTACACGGAGAAAGCTTATTTCGAATGTGAACTTTAATTGGACTTCAATCCGCCACTGGGCCCATTTTGATCCTACAATTTATCAATGAATGTAGGTACATTAATTCCGATTGGTATTTGGCCTTTAATTGATAAAACTGAATATTAAGGGTTACGAATTGTCGAAAAAGTGGAAGCGCTCTAGGAAATGTGTAAATTCATATTTAATGACCCACGTAATTACATGTAAAATGATTGGATTCAATATTACCATTTATTGTATTCATTATCAGGTATATCATTAGCTGTCGGGGAAATGAGTTTTTTTAGTCATTGCATGTAGATGTCTTCCAATTTTAATTATTTTATTTAAATCTTCTCTTCGTAAATATGTAAAAAAAAAATCAAAAAAATTCCGATTGTTCTTTTTTTGATGTAAAACTTTGTTTAGCTGACAAAAAATTATGAATCCACTTAGAAATTCAGAAAACTTCCATTCACAGTAGAACAAAGCAGGAATTTAGGTCTGCAAGAATTTTTGTCTCATTTTTAGCATTTTCGCTGTGTCTCTTTGGATTGTATGCAATATCCTGTTGTATTATACAAAATAGATGTCGTACACAACATGCCCATAAATAAATTATAAATTCTGTGCTAATCCCATCATTTGCTGAAATCATTACCCATCTGTAATATACATCAAATTCAATATCGGCGGTTACAGTCTACTTAGGCAATTTCTTTTTTTGGAATACCACCACCAGCATCTCATTGAAGGGTAATTGCAATTTTACTAAAGTATTTCCAAAATACCTGAGTGAAAAATTAATTTAATTTTTTCATAAATTTTACGAAGACACTGTAAGCTTTCGTGTACAAAATAATTTTTGATGTTTTACTTTTTAATCCGTTTTATAATCCCAGTCAATTACTCATACCCTTTCTCCGAAGTTAGCATAACATTTAGCTATCTGTGTCTTTCCAATAACATTATCCCTTCACCAAACAGGAACTGCCAAAAAAGTGAGATGAGTAGCGAGATACAGTGTTACGGTTGTGTTATATATGAGTTTATGAAATTTGGGAATACGAAAAGAATTTCCACTTTTTATATAATATAAATTTCTTATGTAACGGTTTTATATGTTGCGCATGTTTACCGTATTAAGTATAATCAGGTAGAATATGGGATGATGCGGTTGTTTGCCGTGTACAAGAGACGAGAGTAAATATTTTCGAAAGGAACACTCAACCGAATGAAAAACCCTAAAAACATCAAAAGTAGAAAGTTTATGTCAAACAACAACACAGAGAGAAAAAAATATGGAAATAAATTTAATTATTAATTTAGTGAAGTATGAAATTGTTATTTTGTTTAATGGCACGATAAAAATCGTAATAATAACGAATTCGGGGAATATTCAAACAAAGAGACCGAAAATTGGAGCGACATAAAAATATTTTGAAAAACAACTTCAAATGGCGGTATATGCTTGTGTGTGTATTTCGTAATAAACATGAACATACCAAAGTCCCATCGTATTTTCCGTTATTTTATTTCTTTTACAACTGCAATTTATTCGGGAATTTCAAGAGATATTACAACACACTTCTAGTTGCTGTTTTTTTTCTGTTGTGTGCTACTTTTCACTTTTTCAGAGTTTTCATTTTTCTGTTGTCGGGTGCCGTTGTAACAAAAATTCTTGTTAAAAATTTATGGAAATCGGCGTGCGTATATTCTGTACACTCTTTCGAGAAATCGAATTGCTGCTGTGAGAAAATCTGGTGGAAATAGTATAAAATTTACAATCTTCATACAAGTATGAGCTTTCACTGCGCCCTAATTGCTGTCACTTTATACGAAAATTCAAACGAATTCAAGTAATTCCGAGCAATTCACATTATAACAACAAAATTGCAAATTGTATTCATTACGACCTGGGTGCTTTCTTCCTCCGAAATGGTAACGCTTAAAGCTTTATTAGCATTTTTTATTATTGTCGTAAAGAAAATATCAACACATCTGCATGGATTATATAAACAGGCAGGCAACTAAAGATTATGCCGCTCTCAAAACCATACCATATAATATATACACACACCGTTCAATGGCTTTTAAGTATGACTTCAGACATCTTCAATTGCATGTGGTTTTAAGGACACTTGATACTAAGTTGAAACTTTGATCGTATCTTTTATGATATATATTCCAACAATGTTCGTATTATTCTTACACCGTGCATGCACAGCGGTGCATTTATAAACAATGTCTCACCACCCCTCATTCGTTTGGTGAAATATTGGCCTGACAATAAAAATGGTTGTTGAACATAAATAAATTGAAATTTTGAAAAATATTTTCAATATAAACTGGTAACACACACAGGGAGTTCTATTTGGTCCGTTGATTGATAGTCTCCCAAAAGTTCTATAACACCATTGTTTAAGGTTATGCTTGAAATCTTTGTATGTAAAATAAACGATTAATTATACCACACGTATAGACGTCTATTGTGTGTAAGAATTTCCATGCTATAAATCTAACATTGAGTTATACAATCAATGGAAACATGATGCTTAATGTGTTATTCAACATTCGTATTTTCTATAAACAATTCGAAGAATACAAATGGGTTAACAATAGGATCTAACAACATTCGAACCAGAACGTTGCAGTGACATAGCCAAGTTTTGGGTACCAATGAAGTCCTTATGGTATCGTGTCGTAGTACAAAGCAACAAAGCTGCAAATATGTATTTAGCATGCATGATGTAGTAGATGGTAGCGATGTCCTTGAACTTTTGCTAGAAACTTGCTCGATCCGTTCACTAGAAAGTCATCATTTACTTTTATGGACAATCCTGGACGAGTGGTAAATAAGACTGGGATGGGATGAACAAATCGATTTCCACATGAACATGCTATGTACCTACAAGGTCAAATTTCTGAGTCTATGCATTCGATCGTGTGCACGAAAAATCTGTACGGATTTTGATGTCTCCCATCAAATTCCTTTATTCATGCTCTTAAGCTAATTGACAAAATGCCAATAAATCTAAAAATGACACATTCCTTGTCACGACAAGAGAACCATTTATAAAAACAACTCGCATTGTAATAAAATTCCATTTGTCAAATTGCGTGCCGCATCGCGTTTTGCTTTTATACTTCACTGCCAATATTTTCTATATTCTGTCATAGTGAAGCCACTCGGAAATTCATATGTGTGTACCGTGTGTGACATATATATGTACATACTGTGTGTGATACAGCAATGGGAATTTAAGTTGAATAACTTGCTATAGTTTATATGATTCGGAGTTATGGTTATCCATTGTGTTACTGTACGATTTCCAACAGAATCCCATTCCCGCATGGTAAAGTCAGCGCGTGTATACATAATCTATCCATATACGGTAAAGCTTCAATTATATAAACCAAACAAATAAACATGAAACATTGTTGCTCTTGTGGATTCATCTCGAGAATACCAATGAAGGAAATTTCATGTAAGTAACAATGTAGAACATATTGCACAACAACTTATATGTAAGGTATACTCACGACACCCATTGTGTTGTTCAATGAATGTATATCGTGACTAGGATAGTATGTTCTTTAACAAGCAAAGTAAAGCAATGTGATTGTTATGGATGCGATGCGGTATGCGCTGTTATAATGTTACACCTTTTCGAATGAACATATTTGATGTACTACATCAACACTATATGGCATGTTATAGTTATGCATTTTATAGTAAATTACGTTTGTAATTGAAGCTTATTCACTTCGACCTAGTATAACATATATATATATATATATATATATATATAATACCAAAAATGAAGAAGTAACAGCTTTAAAAACTAATTAAAATAATTCTCTAAGCGATGGTTGATTAATTTAACAATTTATGACTGATTTCAAATTATAACAAGTACAGAAACTAAAAAGCCCAGAATTTGTAGGTGAGATAACCACCATCTTCATCGGATGCAATTATTTTACTCTTTTTTACTACGTTTGCATATATTTAGTAACTTTTCCCTTTAGTAGCCTCTATCACATCTTCTCCGTTAACAAAAAATATTTATGAATCAAAGAAATTACTTGGAAATTTAACCGAAACCACAATTTTTGTGTAATTCTATCTCTAAAATGAATAAAATTTAAACAGCTTGTTAGTCTTCTATTGATGAAAGCTCGACTCTGACAGACAGTCAAGTATAACTGTAATTGAATTGACTTAACGCTGAACGGCAACAATAAACGAACACACGTTTTCTAGTTGAGACTCCATCCAAATTATGGGAAGGCAATTACAACAATATGATGGAGGATATATACAACGTTTTGCGGTTGTTTTCAGTGTGTTTTCCAAAGTGTCACAATAAAAAACAATCTTTGTAAATCTGTTATAATGGGAAGTTGTTGCCAAAAGACATCCTCACTTTGGTGTTGTCATACAGGTCTTAAATCATTGATATCTATATAAAAATGATTTTCTGAGGTGTTCAATGTATGCCCGACCACTCCACCTACAACATGCGGAAATTATTCTAATTTTTTTAATTTACGAAAGTGGTCTACAACTGAGAAATAGTTATTTGTTAACCAAGGGAAAAAAAAAGTTGGAAATTTCAGCGCTTTTCACAAATGCTTCCTAAGTTTCATCGGAGGTGATAAGATGACTATTTTCTCACCTGAGTTGGGACATTTCTAATTTCGAGTCGGCAAACGTAATTGTTAACAGATCTTTTTCCCACAAATTTGTTAATTAAATAAAGGTAACAATTTACTACAACTTCAATAAAAGACAATTACTTCTAACGTATATAGACATTCTAGGCGTTACTCATATAATGTGTGTGTGTAAAAAATGTCCCATTTTATGGCTTAACATAAATCAGATAGCATTAAATAGAACCGCATATAATAAAAGCAGATCGAAAAATTCATCAGACTTATGTGACAACGATTAGCTGCGAGGCGAAAAAAAATTAAAATAAATAATTTATTGAAATTGTGTAATTTGCACGTGTCCTTTTTAAAAGATACGTGATAATGAGCTCTGGCACGCTTCTCCCCAGAGTAACATATTATCATTGATTGCAATAAAACATCCTGTTTTTTTTTAATATTATTCGACAAATGTTTCGGACGTGCCATTGAAAATAATTTCCAGGAAAACGACATGAGACACATTCATCCTCCAATAATAAAATTGCTGACCTTTTTCAACAATGCGACTGGTATCAATGGAATTGACTAAATTATAAAAAATAAAAAAATATTTATTGGAATTGTTGGCAACAATTTGTTGTATTGCTTGGCCTGTAATAATAAATTATTAGGATCTAATAAGTTAAACGTTTCATTTTTCATGTTGAAAAGGAATTTTTCAACGCATTTTGGTCTAATCGAAGCAATACAAAAGATTTAATAAAAAAATATTCAATAAACTTCAATTTAAACACAAACAAATGTTTTCTGCTTACTTTTGCTTTTGCAAACATTTGAATGGTATGTTATCAAATCCTTTATTTTCATTTCGTAAACGAAACGGGGAACTAGGACAAAGATTCGCAGGAACGTTTGACAAAACCACCAAAACAGAGTACAGATTTAAAAAGCTCTGCTGAGTAAACATAAAATCCCCTTACATGTTCTTCCATTCAATCTTAAACGTATTAGTCAAAGGAAGGGAAAAAATCCTTTCCATATATTGGTGTGGGATTTCGTTCGCTTTTTTCGCATTTCTTATGATATCGTTGATAGACATTTTCTTTTCTGCTTTTTTTATTTTGTATATATTTATCGTCTGGCGATATTATAGATACAGTATTGAAATATTGAGATGTAAAGTAGTATATAAAAAGTATATATTCCATACATTCCACACATTCAATATTTTTTTTTACACTAAGACTCGGTATATTTTGTCTATCAATTTCCCTTCAATTGAACAACTCATGCAAATTTGTTACATTTTGATATGAGTTGAAACTGAATCGTAAATATTTTTTTACAAAAAAAATTCTTGGCGCAAATACAAAGTAAAAGTGGCGAAGAAGAAGATGAAGAAAATAATAAGAATCGTATAAATACATAGGCATAATGCCATAGAAATGTATTTTATGATGAATATAAAAGAAATCCTTGAATTCCATGGGAATTTAAATTGTAAATTGAATTTTCATAATGTCTCCGCGATTACACGTTAGACGTTACGGTGTATAATGTAGCTATTAGGTGTATATTCGGCGTTATATTACAAACTAGATGTGTACGTATAGCGTATCAATAGAATTGGTGTTGTTATTATTCTGGTTAGATATTACAATTTTCGGAAAAAGGAAATTTTTCGGTAATGTTTAGTCCTGGTTTCAGATACTGCTTAAATTGAGATAAATGGTGATAACCTTTTTTTTCCTTCCTTTGCATTTTGTTCCTTTCAACGTGTTAATGCGATTTTATTTCTTTGTTGTGCTGGTTTATTCGGAAGGTTTTTTTTTGCCGTCGTTTTTTGGGTGTAAAATACCTCCTGTCTAACGCAGTTAGAGCGAAACTTATTTTGTGCACGTTATTTTGCAGTCAAACGGAAAATTAGATTTGCTGTTAAATTAGTGGAAAAAATATTCTATTTGAAACAAAAAGACTAAAATAAAATATACTGGGGGTATACTCTGAAGGTCAAGGATTCCGAGCAATTTGTGATAACATTTTGTAGATTTATCGTAAGAATGTTAACGTGAATTATTGCGAACATCTCCACAGTTGTTTTATATCACTGATTGTCGATAGTGAAAAATTGTATTTTCGATAAGAATTTATTAGATGCTGAAAGAAATTTTATTTTCTATTTACCGTAGTCGATCGTTTTTCTACATTTTGTTTGCAATATAAAAGCAATTCAGACGAATGAGCGACGTAGGTATTGGGTACTACAATGCCAACTAGTCCAATGAATAATAAAATAAAATACAAAGCAATGTTACAATCTAATTAGGCACGAAAATATATAATATTACTGAATCCTTTGGTACACGTCCACGGATAGGGATTGAATTCGTTCACAACAAATACATCCAACAAATGTAATTCTCTTCTATTTTCTACGAAATTTCAGAAATGCTCTTCAAAGAAAACATATCGATACATTCAACATCCACTCGAGATATTTGCGGGTCTGAGTAGTTTCGAGTAGAACCGAGCTGGGTACATTTTAGCAGAAATATTTTGGCTTGAATTTCTCTTTATTTAATTTCTATTTTACGTCTCTTATTTGTCACTAATTTCCCGAAAAAAGCATTCAAGAATTAAAGAATTTCTGAATTAGTTTCAAAATTCACAAAATTTGAAAAATAAATGGCAGCGGATTATGCGCTACTCATGATTTCACACGCAATGGAGTACAAAATATTCGTTCACTTTTAGTTATTATACGGTCCACCTACTCCATTTGGTTTTTTCGTTTAATTTCTCACATTTCTCGTCAGACGGTGTGTAACATCTATCACGAATCTATTACTTGATTTGATAAAAACATATTTGACCGACAAATGGAATCTTTTACTTCATTTGTTTTAACATTTGGTTTACTATATATGATGAAATTATATGAAGAAATGCTTTTTTGTTGTAACAGATGGCAGATGACTCTGCCCCTGAAGTTGTAATGTTGAAATACCTGAAACAAATAAATTTCTTCTATACGGAAGCTGCATTAGAAAATATCACCTGACAACTATTTTCACAATAGAAAGCCAATTGAAAACATTTTTCTTGTTCATTTATGGATCATTTAGTTCAGCAAAGCAATACACTCTCTGTCGCTTTCTGTATTTTTCTCAAGTGGATTCGTTTCGATATTAACCCCGAGAAAGTCAATCAAAATATTGTGCAGCTTCCTGTCTCTGTAAATTGATTTAAAAAAACAGTGTTCCAATGTAATAGTGATGCTACAGCTACATTCTTTTGTCGACGAGAGTGTGACCTGATTAATGTCAATGTTCAAATTCAAGAATATTATAAGGTTTTCATGGAGTCTCCACATACTATTAAGGTAGCCGCTTCCTTGATTCATATTCAAGAAAATCGAAATTTTCATTTCATCCAAGTACAGTTAGAGACAGTGAAATTTCAGTATGAATTTGCTTCAGATGTTTTTCAGCTGACCAACATAAACAATCAAAACTGTTTGTAAGTCTTTATACGGTTTTACCACTAAACTAACACACGCGTGCGTATAGCAGGTTTAAACGTATAGAATTAAGTATAACCAGTTTTGAATACTGAAAAACAGCTGAAGCAAATTCATGCTGAAATTTCACTGCCTCGGACTGTAATGAATGTAAATCAATCGAACTCACGTTTCCAGAATAATAATTACAACTGATATGTTCACGTTTTATCTAGTGTTTCTAATAAGACTAAGTTTACTGCTGATCATGTCTCCATTTATGTGATTGTTATTATAATGTACTCTGCAAATGTGAATAGAAGATTTGTACTGTTGCTGCATTAGTAAAATTATATCAACAACTGCATTGTTATTACTAACTGCATTTAACGGTTGGTGTACTCGTCACAGACCCACACGCATACAAAGGGAACATCTCGATAAACAATCAAACAAACGTTACGAGAAGTGTAATGTGTGCAGCAAGTGTATGTTTATTTGAGTATTGATCGTAATAAATATAAATTTTATCTCAATGCACAGTCTAGATTCGAATTTTCTCAGACTGCAAGGATATCAGCAGTTTTACCATCCTATCTAGTACTTCATTTGATCTAAAGTATTCCAACAAATTCATTTAAATCCTTTACTTCAGCTTTTTAAACATTATTTTTTCTGTATAAGACCACGTTATTCACAGCTTGTCATTTATTACCGAAGTCTTTTCCGACAACTCACGTAGTTTGCTCACTCGAGCGTCTAACCCTTTTCTGAAAATCATTTTAAATATTGTGATAATTGCGAATGTCTCCTTGATGTTGAACTTGGATGAGCGACAGCATGATAATAATTGAATTAAGTAAAGAAACAGAAAAACGGTCAAGTTCAACAAACCACTCAATACAACATTTCCCCAACGGAGGGAGTACGTTAACATAACATTTCTTTTCCAGAAATTTATGCTTCGTAAGCACAATTTATAAGAGGCGTTAAACGCTTAATTCTGAAAAAGCAACAAAAAAGAAAAACGAAAATATTCTAACATCGACGACAATGTATATAGAAAAAACTAAAATTATAGGCCCACCTTTAGCTACCAGCAATTTCACATTTTGTGCTATTTGGTGTAGGTAACATGTTATACTAATAAAACAAACTCATAAAGAAAACACTCGGAAAATGGAAAATTTTTGCTCTTGTTTATAAAAAGTGTATGTGTGTACATGCACAGAGCATACTGTTCGGTCGTAATAGGCGACAGACTATGTACATTAAGGCTCATACAGAACATATAATTGTACCTTTACTCCTTGTTGAACTGGGTACATATAATCATAAGAGCCCTTACAACCGTTTGCTACCGTTGATGATGATAACAGAAAAGTTTAAAACATAGCATAAAAGATGTTCATGCAGTAGAACTAACTGCAAAGCGAAATTAACAGACACAAATACACAAACACAGTTTTGTACTCGGCATTAAGCTTAAACGTAATGCTCGCTAAAAACAAATGGAATGGTGAACGTATACAACCATAGCGCACCATAAATAGTCATAAAGCGGTGAAATTGTGTTAGCGAAAGACATTTTTTAGCCGTTGTGGTATGAGCCACAATTTTACACTCTAATTATTTTAGAGTCAAAACTTAAAAGTTCAGGGCTGTGGAAAACAAATTATTATTTTCCATTTTTATACGACGACACGGCGCGCGGCGTAAGAGAATTTTAAATGCAAAAAAACGAATAAGACATAAGCCATTCACCGTGACAACCATTCACCGTGACCTGTGAATATGAAACACATTACACTCAAGATGTGTGTACCGACGTTTCATCTATGTTTATCCAAGTCTTAACAGTAGGTAATGGTTGCGAAAGTTTTGTCTGTTAATATGAACCTGCTCCCTCGTACAATTCGCATATAATGTAAATAACGAAAGTTCATTAAACAGAAAATACATAATCTCCTGTGAAAAGGTTTTTTTTCGTCTTCTTCTTGCCTTCTACCTTAAAATCATCACGTAGAAGATTACATGAAAGTCTTATGCGGAATGTATGCCAGTGCTACAGGAGCTTTATGCTTTTGGTAAGTGGATGAATGTCATGAGATGTTTCCAGTAGAAAAAGCAGAGGAACCATCACTGCTTTTATCGTATGTAATTCTTAGAGAAAAGGTGTGGAGCTTATATTTATTGAAATATTTTTCCTAATGGCTGTGCACCCATTTATTCAATAACGAAAATTTTTCACAACGAAAAAAAGTTTCGATGTCATAGTCACAGTCATAGCCAATTCTATAACGACAGCAAAGCGTAACATCTTGAGGATATTAATTGATTTTTTTTCTTCTTGTTTTTCTTCTACACCCATCGACGGGTTTGTTATGCGGGTTGGTGTTGAACATACTTTCAGATGACTATACTGACAATGTTGGGTGTATGATTGGATGTGTGTTCTGACGGGTGAAGAAAAGTCATTGTATATTTGGTCGATGTATATCTGGCTATATGCGGTGTCATCTGTCTAATTTGAAATTCGATCACGGATCGGTTATAGATTTTTTCTTCTTCGTTTTTTGATGTTTTTGTGAAATTATATTAGATATTATGATAATAGCAATTTTTTTAATAAGGAAATTGAGGCTAAGACATAAAAGTATGACATTCCAGTCAATGTTAATGGTGAAATCATGTAAATAGTTATTTGCTTACCAAGGGACAAAATTTGAAAATTTCCAGAATATATGAAATTTCCTATTTTTTTCCCGAAGTTACCTCTAAGTTTTTCACAGCTTAAGCTACCGAAGTTTCATTTGAGGTGAGAAAATTACTGTTTTCTCGCCTGCGTCGTGATTTCTGTTTTTTTATTCTAACTCGTTGGAAAACACTAGTCATAAGCGGTGTGCTTTGACGGGTGTTCTCTTGTGGAGTAAAACGTGGTGTATAAGTGAAAGATTTGATCGTTATACGGAACCGTTTACAAAATGTTAAGTATTTAGCTAAGAAATAAGTCTTGTTACTGATTCAGAAATTCGTCCACCATATTACCAGCCGTTAAGATAGGATAGGATATGATGGACAGGAAAGTTGATGCTTTCCAAGCACCTAAGCCGCCAATGGGCCTGTTGTGCATTACCCATATTTTCGAGATATTTTCCAATTATGAATTGTAAATCGAATGATTCATCTATTAGAGCACAGATGTCGCTAGTAGTTGACATTTTAGAATCACGACTGTGACTGACGCATGTGACGCATTAGAGCTTCGTTCAGCATTTTTTTTTTTTTTTTTGAGACCTATTACGGTCGATAGCGCTGACTAGTGTTAACTAACAGCAGAGGCTAATCATTTATGATTAGAAAAAACCCTATGACATCTGTCTGACACAGGAGTCGAACCAGTGACATATAGGGCATGAGTCCATCGCTCTACCGATTGACCTACATGGACACTACCAGCCGTTTAAAATGTTCGAAAAAATTTGAAATTTCTATTGATCAATCAAATACGTAAGAAGGATATTTTTGAAAGATGACCTGTTCCCATTGGAACTATTTTGTCTGAATAGTCCCAAACCTTTGTACCTTTTATTTTATATTTGCTTATTGGCTATTGGTGAAGATTCGACGTGATTTACGGCCGCTTCAGATGATGGACATATGTGTGAGATTGAACAAGTACTTTCAAGGATATACAGGGCAAGGGCGAATATTGTATATGTCCTTAATCATTGTTAGAAAATCATGAAAGATTGTTCGAACTAATAGTCGAAAATTTTGAAAAACCATAGGAGGTGATATTTTGGACCTGATGAATGTTTATGTTTAGATCAGTAGACGCCTGCCTGATAAAGCCATACATTCTTTTTACAACCGCATATGTTATAGTATCGACAGATCATGAGTTGTTTGGGAGAATAAAAACTGACCTTTTAGAAAATAGCTACATCTGGACCGCGGACCAGGTCCTCTTTCAAAAACATCTTTCGATATTTCAATAGATTTGTAAATCTTTGACTGTACAAACAAGATGAGTCGTCACAATGAAAGCAATAATATTATCTGCAAAACGCTTCACGTTGCCAATATACTATCAACTGGAACATATTGGATATACAGAAATGCCCAATATTCTTCTGTAAAAACACTCAGCAACATCTTATCGATGCGTTGACTCTTAAAACATCAATCATATTTCCAGTGCACTTGTGGGTCCTGGAAAATCATGGGTCCTGGGAAATCGTAATTCCCTGGGAATCGTATTTCCTGGAAAATATTCTTTGCGAGATAAAACAATTTTGTTTTCAGTTTGTTTTAAGAGAACTATGCAACATTTTATTTTATTCATAGTTGATCGACGGGATTCTTTTATTTTAAAGTTTAAACTCAACTTGAAACTCATCATATTTTCAATGCAAAATATCCATTAACTTCGAAAGAAACAATTTTATCCCCAGCAACTAAATTATAGTCGTAATTTAAATTGAAAAACTTATTTTATAAATTGAATAGCTAAACAAAATTTTCACAACTTTCTCATGCATGATATATCGAAAACATTCAAGCAAATTTATAACATCCTTCCGAAACGGTAGCATTTTCACCATAACATAATAATAGCGGTGTGTACTTGTGAAAGAGAGCTCACCTCTTTTTACCAGGGAAAAAAAGGGCTTCTAAAAACAAACAATGGAACAATGACAATAATACGCGATGCCAAACATTACCCACTTACACATATAAATTTTGTCAGAAATTATTTAATTCACAAGAATTTGTCATGGAATGTCCTCATTGTGGAAACAGATAATATCGGTACGGAGACATGTGGCCACAGTAATTATCATAATTTATAAAATACGAAATTGTGTCATTTCCATTACGATTATTATTGTGTTTTTTGTGAGGCGCATAAATATTTCCAGTGCGGTGACGAATTGTTAAAATTTTAATGAGGATTGAGCGCTTTAATTAAGCACTGACATTTCGTTTCACATTGTTGACAGTTACATTTTGTCAGACAATGTATTTTGGGAGTGTGTGTTGATGTTGAGGTATATATATATACAGCAGCACGTTTACTTACATATATTAGCAAGGTCGAGATGATATTTGGGGACATTCGTATAGCATTGTATAGGCCAACCGTTCATAAACCATGGTGTATCTAAAACCACCCTTACATTGTGGTTCTATTAAAAGGTTTGTATGATCTTGATAAGTAATTGCCGTATAAAAGGAAATTAATTGCTTTTGACATTATGGTAGGACATGTCATCATACAATATTTACATTGAAACGGAATTTGTAATTTTTTTTATTTTCACTTAATGAAACCGTGTATACAGTTGGATCATTTAAAGATTATGTTGTACATGTTCCATGAAGGTTATACGTTACACATTCGCCAAACGCTACAATAAAAATAACCATCAACTTTAAAGCATTTCCTCTCCTGTTTCGATGCGAATTCTTACGTTTTTGTTTGAGTTTTTTTTTATTTCTTTTTGTTCTAAAAAGAAAAATGTTACAAGGACTATGGCCCAAAGCTAAAAATTCTTCCATGTAAAAAAGAGTTCAAGTATGTTATTGAAGCTAGCAAATGTTATCTAGTGGAATGAGAGTGAAAAAAAAAAATTATTTTCTTCGCTTAAGATTAATGAGATACTGGTACGAGAAGTCATTTTGTTTTGTGATTCGTTCAACGCCAAAATGTTTTAGAACATACTTGGTTTTCAGCATAGAGACTCCATTCATGATATATACATAATGTGTCGTCGGGTAGCATATAATATTGTAAGTTATGTTAAGTTATTATGTGAATAGTTAGGGAGCATAAAATTTACTGTCGGCTATTAATATTCAAAGAAAATTTACATAATAAATTGCATAATTTTTGAATTATAAAATGTATATTAGGTAAGCGTTTTCTAACTTAAATACAGAAGAAAATTGAATTTGAAAATTGTAATAGATTATCGCTGGTTTGTTAAAACTAATTATACAAAAAAGATGCGCTCAACTTGTGCACTTAGTATCTGCATGGCTTATGATTGAAACATGAATATTAGCTTGAAATGGTTCAGAGTTTCTCTTCATTTTCCCACTTATTAAGTAGAAGCACTACCTCGTTCAAACGATAGAATGACGGAGTTTCGATGCTCGTTTCTATTAACAGCAAATTTCAGCTCCAGCGAATTACGGTTACGGACTCTTCCATTTTTAATAACACACTTCAATAATGTTAATTTGAGATAAATATTTATTGAATTTATCAAAAACTTTCCATTACACTACTTTCTTATAGGGTAAGTGTATCAGTCTCCGGACATGTATAAGTAGTTTTACACCCGTCCTTCAGTCATAAAAAATATCAATGAAATAACAACAGGTGTCCACCTACTCATACATGTGCGGAGACTAATATGCTTATACTTAATGACCATTAATGGTACATTATGATATCGGGGAATATGGCCAGCAATAATAGTCTTCTGTTGTAGAAGTGTACGTATAATACCTCTGATACCTCCGGTATCGTATAATGTTTTATTGAATTGGCTTAAATCTTAAACAATAAACTTATCGACATAATAATGTAGAACTTTTAAACTGTAGATAATAGTAGATTACGTCCGTGGGTGGGTCCAAATTTGTATTTATATATTTATAACTCTCGTATGTACGTTAATATGCAATGTAAATGTTAACTTCATATGAGCGAAGCGCCAATTTCATTACCGTCAAACTTAGATAAGTGACTAAAAGCATGTCGATATATGATTGCAGTAGGTAATTTCCAATACATTTCACAATTTGATCGAGCTAAAACCGAAAATGATTTGAGCGGAATAAACGCATTTTTAGTTTGAAAATGAGTGACACTGTTTTCGAAATAGTTTTTCAAGGAAAATAATTTTTGTTAAGTCATATGGATTTCCAGTGTCTGAATCAAGAATCAACCAACACTCAAATTTTTCAATATGTTACTTCAAATCGATTATATTAGTAATTTCCAAAAACGATTGCTTTATTGAGAACGATACAATTAAAAGCGCATTTTTCATTTTTTATTTTACTCATCCATTGATTTTATGAATCTTGATCCTGATTTATAGTAGTTTTATGAGATTTTCGAAGTCTTATTTTAGAAGTTTTTGGAGGTTTGGGAGATTTTAGAGTTATTTTGAAATTTTAGCAGTTTTAGGAGATTGTAGAAGGTATGGGAGGCCTGAAAATGGTTTATTAAAGCAGTATGAACGAACATTGTTCGTTAAGCAATGTGCCTTAAAGTAATCATTTTAAAGTAATCATTAAAGCTTTCAACGTACGAATATCATGCAATTTCATAACGTCCCCAACATCTCTATTCCATTCAATTCGAAATTTTGAAATGTATTTTTCCTGAGCACTTTTCTTGGCATAATCTTATATTCGATTTGATTGAATTTTTGTACAACTTTCAGTTAAATACATAAGACATTCTATTGACATGAGCTTCGGCTTTTCATTATTTATATCATATTTGCTCAACCTTAAGTTAGAAGAAGTAAAAACGAAGAAGAAAAAAAAAAATCAATTTAAATGTGATATGCAATCCAACAGTCGATCTAAGCAAAATAAATACGAAATATTTTTAAATTAAATATTTATATTGGGATTTTTTTTTGTGTATAGTTGCCATCTCCAGGGCGGGTACATTTATTCACGTATAAATCGAATATGTCGATATCTTCATCATAATGTTCACAAACAAAAGTTCCATGTCGAAGTCGAAATGAATGGATTGAAATTTTGTTGACAATGGCACAAAAGTCAGTATCACAACTTCTACTTTTATCCATTTTGATATAACAAACTTTTACTGACTGACTTGTTCCGACTGTGTCTTTTGTGTATCAAAACGCATGTCTTTTCTTCATAGTTTATGTATCGAACTCGGTTTTATTTTCGACAGACTTTGTGTCACCGTGCTTTAACTTAATGTATTTTATTCACCATATTCACCCAAACTACATTACCGTCTAAGACAAATGGCAAGAAAAGTGTTTATTTTCTGAAGACAGTATATTTTTCCCATTTTTAGTTCAAATTGTTGAGTGTCACTTGAGTACAAAGTAAAATGTATAATACACAAGTTCTTACCATCGTTTCCCTTGCAACACCCTTTTTCTTCTTCTTCTTCTTACACCCACTGCCATTTCGTTTGTTGAATAATTTATTTAATTTTTTTTTGCGCCAAATATCAGCAATAATGAAAGTCAAGAGAATCGAAATGGACCTCAACAAACGAATCTGTTTCAAATAGAAAAAAAAATGACAAAAAAGGAAATAAATGACAGCTGTAAGATGCCGAACGAGAAAATTGAAATGTTTTGTTAGCTCTTTGTATACAGTGCTTTATGAGGCAACTACTAGTCAAGTAAATAAAGTTGCGGAAAATTCTCCCCGTAAAAAACGAAGTCTGACAAAAACAATCGTCGAGATTTTTTTCTTTCTTTCCTTCGTTTTCCAACGAAAATGCTGATAATATGATAAGTGAATAGATAAATATTCATCCGATTGTCTTGTTTATATATTTTTCGTTTCTGGATAATCGGTGATAAAACGAACGCTTGACCAATGTCGCATTTATTGTGTGGGGAAATTTTTTATGGAGTTTTTCGTCAATTTTATTACTCCACAAATGTTCATGGGAACGAGCGTACAGATTTTTACTCACTCGTGTACGTCCTCGAAAAAAAAGGGAAAAGAGAATATAAAAATGATATATCGAATGATAGTGGGGCACTGCTATTATTTCAGTTCGCGTAAGATACGTCGAGATATATCTTACGCATTCGGTATTTATTACCCTGGCTTGACAAAATGATAATAAATGTAACTATGGTTTGAAAAAAGGAACAAAAAAAGATTTCTTAAGGGATTGAAACATTTATCATGTAGTTAAAAAGGGATGTTGTATAATAATGTTTACAAGCATCTCATCTCTCTGTCTCTGTTTTTATATAGTAACAATGAGTGTTTGGTAGATAACATAAGAGGAAAAATTGGTGTTCGTTTAAAGCTTTCTTCCTTTTGAAAAAACATGCGATATTTCATTTAAGAAGTATATGCGAAATCTTAAAATCTACAGTAATTTGTTATGCTAGCATTATTAAACTCTTGCTAAGAAATTTACATTGCCATCAATATATCTTGTCAACAATTTGAAATTCTGCTTAACATATCGATTTTCCATTTTTAATGTTTTTAGAAAGGACCATCCCTCTTGTAAATGGCATTATACAAAATCTCAGAAGAATTTTGAAAGTAAAATTTGTGAATTAGAAGGCGGCTTAAGACGAACACAATATAAGAAGAAAAAGGAATTAGTTGGGATTAAGAAAGTTCCTTATTCGTAGTTTGGCACGTTTTCTGAGTTCTATGCTATACTAGCTGAAGTATAGATGTTTCTTATCAACACTCGATTTTTGATAACTTGACAACATTAGATCGATGGCGTAAAATACCTGTGTCATGCTCTGGACCAAGGCTGTATACTTTGGGGAGGTCACGCAGATCACCATTTTATTAGATACGCGGGAACACACCTTTTCCATACAAACCAATTCACCAAAATTGAATTTGTATGGCGTGGTGAATTTTTTGTATGAAACGTGGTGTGTAACCCGCTTATCTGCATCTGCGTGACCTCCCCAAGGTATACAGCCTTGCTCTGGACTGCTTACATCTCGTCAATGATCATTAGATTATTAATAGGATTTGCTTTGTTATCATTATTAAGACTTGGAACGGATCAGCCATCTTGACCTTAATTTCAGATCGACCTGAAAATATTTGAGTCTGATCTGACTTGCTTCACCTGAATTTTACCGATTTTCGGAATTTACCTGAATCTGAAAATCTGTTCAATTACTGTAAGTCGTGTCAGATTTCAGTTGTACATACCTGAAATAATCCCAGATATACCTGAAATCTGACCTGGTGAAAGTTTAAAATTCATGTTCAGTTCTAATGAGATACAAATAATCTGAGCTTCAGGTTTCAGGCTGGCCTGACTGTTCCGAGCTTTAATCATTATTGGCAATAATGGCAATTGGAAAATTTTCTATTCTTTTCGAACGACGTTCCTCGTTTTTTTATCCATAATTTCCATTTTATTTTTGGATGTGGTACAAAAACGTGAGCAATAATAACATTGAAGTTAGTTTCATTATGGATATTTCCGTATACAGTTTGCGTCTCTATTGTGGAATGGGGTGGCGGATCTATATCTACATGGAATAAGCCTTTTCATGGCTTATTTATAAGTTCGTCATTATAATGTCCTCAGTCATACGTTTCGTGAACTGGTTTTAAGTTAATGATGCACAAGATTATAGTTTTGTGTTTATTCGTATTGGTAGTTGGTGTTAAAGTCAACAATCTAAGAACAACTTTATAAAGTCACATTTTGTCAGACATACGTCTAGGTGTAGGTCAATGTGTTGTGGAGCGAGTCGTAAGATTTAGTTTTTATTGTTTGCCAAGACTTTCATTAAATCACCCGTTTTAAGATAGTGACAATTATTGTGTTGACAATTTTTGTGCCAGCACAAAAATTTGTTAAGTTCGTCAAGTTTTTTCGTTGTAACACCAATTTTTGTGTCACCACAAATATTTCTGCCACCACAAATAGTTGTGTTTGGTTCAGTTTTAGTAAATAGTTTCGCTAGCACAAATATTTGTGGTGGCACAAAAATTTGTGTGTGGTTCATTTTTAGTAAATATTTAGCACAATATTTTTAATCATGAAGCAAATAATAGTGAATTACCATCAAGGGAAGTAATTAGGTGTCTCGAAGTACTTTTACTTACTTTGATACGAGATATCCAATTACTTTCCGTATAATAGTAATTTACTATTAATAATAATTAGAGATGAGAGATCATGTTCTAAAATTTTCCAATTATCATGGTATACCTCCTCCACGACAGTCATTGTTGAAAATCAATAATAATTATTTACACATCTATCATGGACGGTGGATTTTAAGCAATTTCGCGAGTACACTGAAAATTTTCTGGTACTAATTTTGGACCAAAATGCACTGAAAATTTTCTGGTACTAATTTTGGACCAAAATACACTGAAAATTTTCTGGTAGTAATTTTGGATCAAAATACACTGAAAATTTTCTGGTACTAATTTTAGACCAAAATGCACTGGAAATTTTCTGGTACTAATTTTGGACCAAAATACTTTGTAAATTTTCTAGTACTAATTTTGGACCAAAATGCACTGGAAATTTTCTGGTACTAATTTTGGACCAAAATACTTTGTAAATTTTCTAGTACTAATTTTGAACCAAAATGCACTGAAAATTTTCTGGTACTAATTTTGGACCAAAATACACTGAAAATTTTCTGGTAGTAATTTTGGATCAAAATACACTGAAAATTTTCTGGTACTAATTTTGGACCAAAATGCACTGAAAATTTTCTGGTACTAATTTTGGACCAAAATGCACTGAAAATTTTCTGGTACTAATTTTGGACCAAAATGCACTGAAAATTTTCTGGTACTAATTTTGGACCAAAATACACTGAAAATTTTCTGGTAGTAATTTTGGATCAAAATGCACTGAAAATTTTCTGGTAGTAATTTTGAACCAAAATGCACTGAAAATTTTCTGGTACTAATTTTGGACCAAAATACACTGAAAATTTTCTGGTACTAATTTTGGACCAAAATACACTGAAAATTAGTGCCAGAAAATTTTACTGTGTAGGATTTGTGTGAAGTGGGGTGCACTGTGGTGGATTTATACAAAGTGGGGTGGACTGACGTGGGACTGTGGTGAATAAAAAGTTTTGAAGGCATATGTTGTGGACAGGTGAGTGTGCTACAACTCGTGAAATTGCTTAAAATCCTCCGTCCATGATAGATGTGTAAATAAGTATTATTGATTTTCAACAATGACTGTCGTCGAGGAGGTATACCATGATAATTGGAAAATTTTAGAACATGATCTCTCATCTCTAATTATTATTAATAGTAAATTAGTATTATACGGAAAGTAATTGGATATCTCGTATCAAAATAAGTAAAAGTACTTCGAGACACCTAATTACTTCCCTTGATGGTAATTTACTATTATTTGCTTCATGATTAAAGATATTTGTGCTAGCGAAACTATTTACTAAAACTGAACCAAACACAACTATTTGTGGTGGCAGAAATATTTGTGGTGACACAAAAATTGGTGTTAAAACGAAAAAACGTGACGAACTTAACAAAAAGTTGCCAGCACAAAAATTGTCAACACAAAAATTGTCACCATCTTAAAACGGGTATTAAATCGATTTTTCCATTTTTGGCCGAATGAATAAAAATGCAGCAAACGACATAATCTACATTTTTCTTCACTTGGTCAAGAATGGGCCGTCGTGGCTTCTCGGTGAAAATTCTATTTAATAAAAGTGTAGGTCAAAGATAGGTCACTAAGTAAAACCTCTCCACAAAAAAGCAGTTTTTTTTCGAAATGCACCCCAAAAACTAAGAATTCAAATTGATTCAGGTACCTACTGGGAGCTCGGAACATTTCATACCATAACGAATGTTCCTTCCTCATACAATTTATTTCTTCATGAAGTTTCACACACTCCTCTGCAACCTTTTTGTCACAAAAATTCAATAAGTTGACATATTTTGCTCGAATGTCAGACACATCATACCTTTCTAACGATACCACACTCAAAGTATTTCATATAAGAACGTTCTTAGTATTTCAGAAAAACTTTCTTTTTGTTGGGTGTTGTGGAGGGGTAAATCTGATGTTGCCTTTTAAATTTAGTCAACAGTTCTAATCATACCTTGAAAATTTACGAGGAAGGTATTATAATTTCTCACTGACACTTGTTGCATCAGGCGAAATAGAGTTTTCTATGTTAATGTTTTTCACTCTCAAAATACAACTCAAAATACAACTATCCAAAAAATTATATTCAGCACAACGAACATTTGTTTTGAAGCAGGACAAGTACAAATGTGTATCGTATCAGTATAGACATTAATAATCAGCTGAAAAGGCAACATTCTCAGCTTATTGTACAAAGTATAGCTCAATAAACAATAGCATTATTCAAGAGTACAATAGTACTGTTAAACTACCACGAAAAATGTACTGCTGTACTGTACAAATTCGGGACAAGTACAATTGTTAACATAGCAGTACGTACAATTGTTACCATAGCAGTGCAATGTACATCTTAGCTGCACTTGGTGTGGTCAGTATGTAAAATGTACATATATGCGGAACGTAATATTCAGCTGTTCTGTAAAGTAGTTGTGCACAGTTAACACCATCAAATTTTTTTTCCGTGTATGATTCATGCAACCACCCCAAAAAGCCCAAATTTATTGTGCCATTTTCACTTGCACCTCAGCTGTGATTATTTTAGCCCACATCCTATGCAAACCTCCCACCTATGAGAATTATAATGTGAAGAGTGAGAATATCATTCAATTGAAAAATATTACCCACACACATGTCAACAATATGTATGTCAAAATAATTTTCCATAAGAGGGTATATCATTCATCCGAATATAAACGCAAAAATGAAGATTGATGAAAGAAGTGAACAAAAAATAAAACAAACATTTTCAATTTTCCATGAATTTTGCGAAATAAAAAAAAGAGAAAAAATATTATTGTTTCTGGCTGTTGCCATAAAAATACAAACACACAATTCTCGCATTTTATTATAGTCACGTTTATTCAACTTTCATATACGCCATATACGATTTACAATACTATACAATGTACCCAAGCCAACTATATAGAAAGCTGCCCCAGGTATTGCAATATGGTATAACACTCTACATATCAAGCAACATTATAGAAAACGCAACAAAATGTGGTTGGGCATCCTATTCAAAGATAAGGGTTATTCCATTAAATCCTGTTAAACGAGAAGTGTACATGGAAAACATATCTCTATAAAATCCTTTTCATATCATCCATAAATATCTGTAAGTGTTGTTGCCGCACCCCAACATCGTTTCGTATCTATATGCGCGAAGTTTTCTCTGCAAATTTTACCGCTCAGGGCACTCAATCTCTTGGCGTGTGGTTCAATCAAGTATGGATTACATGTATACATTTAATTAGTTTTATTTAACTGTTTTCTGAGAAGATTCTATTTGCTGAGAGGATTTGGTTGTTGTTTTTTTTTTTGCTCACTCGGAATTATACTAATGAAATAATCAAATAAAATGGATTTGCTGAAAGTTTTTATTGAATAAAAAAAAACTATTCTCTCTAAGTTACTCAGGGTTAAGAACTGAAACCCGAACGCTTCATTTATCGATGAAACTTTTTAATTTTGAATGTCAACACATCGTCCGAATAATAATTTGAATTAAACTTAAATTAAGCAAATCACTAAAGTTCAACAGATGATTGATTTGTTAATGCCATGTTGTCACAAACATGTCGAGATGATTGGGTCGGTGAAACAGCTTTGGGCAAAGATTTATGTATACCAAAATGTTGCTTAACTTCAACACTACACAGTCTGGATGATATAACGAAATCTGTTTCAAATTTAAAATATTATTTTGATTCAACAAAATATAAACGTTAAAGCTGATAATACTGTTGGCCCTCTTATATTTTCTCTTTTACAAATTGTAAATACTGAAAATTACAAATCCCTTTCAGTGATTGAATTCTTTTTGAATAATATTATAAAAACAGAAAAATATGTTTGATATTCGTTTTATATCGATATCGTATACCATACATAATTGAACTTATAATCAATAACTCAATACGCAACCATGATGATGATTCCTACTAGTTCAACGAAGTGAAATTGAAAGAATCGAGAAAAAAATTGTGAAATTGAAGCTCACAAAATCTACTATTTCAGTTTGAAATTTCCAAAGCTTTGATTCAGATTCTTTTACTTCGTTTGTTGTAACCCCGGTTGAAAATAAAAGTCTCCAACGCTCGATAGTTTCTTGTTTATCGAGGGAAGAATTAAGAATTTAAAATAAAAGTGAAGTTTTGCGGCCAATTTGATATCTGAAAGATCTGGTGAAGCAAGATCTAAGACTTATTTGAAGCAAAGGTTAGGTATTGCTTTACAGCGTTCGAATGCAGCTTGCGTTATGGGTACGTTTAGAGAAAATGAATTCGGACGGCTGGACGGGATTTTTTATATAATCTGATTGATTTGATGAGATGTTTTTCTTAGTTAAGTTTCTAGTTAATCCTTTCTACTGTTTCTCCTGAATCAGGCCACTTTCCATGGTTCTGGATAAATGTAATAGGGCAATGTTTGTTAAGAATAGAATTTGGGTGGAATTTGTTTGATGTTTTGATTCAAATTTAGGGTTTTGTTGAAAAAAGTAGACAAAAACGTCAATTTGTTTCACAATTTCAACTTTCTGACCTATCAAAACAGGAGGCGAGAAAATAGGTATTTTCACCCCCGAACTGCCATCGAACAAGGCGTCAACGAAACGTCATTTTCTCATGCCCTTTTAAGTGGAGAAAATAAGGTCACGTCTCCCAAAAGACAATATATTCGAGACTGTGAGTACGTTTTTCGAACTTTTGATACTTTCATTTTCACCAGGGACATTCTTTTTTTATATACATATGAACACTGAATCACAGCTTATTGGTGTCGTCGTTATCGTTGGCAGATGACTCACCACCTATTCATTTGTTGACCTACGTTGGTTTCTTCTGTAAATTCTATGAACTGTATGATTTCTCCTCCTGCACAATGATTTGCCAAAAACTTTACAAATCCATTTTATAACCAAATAATTTCTACTTTTCCACCATTTTTCGATTGTGGCGAAATTGCCTGAATCATACATTATACGGATCATTGTACGGATGAAAACATTTTCTGCTTGATTTAACAAAGAATATCAATAACTTATATATATATGCGTAAAGATATGCGCTTAACTCGTGTCGCTTTTTATGTATTTTTTTTTTCTTGCTGGAGAAATATAATACTTTAGATAAATGGATAATAATCAGCGAAGGTTCGAAATGTGTTTAAAAGTTATTGCTCAACCCTGTGAATCATATTAAGAAGGTCTGTGCTTGGTCGCGTTTCGAAATATGTAATGTAAGCAGTGGAAATCGTGAATAAAAGAATGTCAGCCGTAAACTTTTATTATATTTTCTTAGAATTATAGATTTTCTCTGCATTCCAGACAGAAAAACTATTTAGACTTTCCTTTGTTGTCGATTTTTTTTTATTTGTTGAAATAAGTAAATTTAGAGATTTTTACTTGCATTCAATCTGTAACAGGTTTTCAAGTTAGTTTGAACGTTTCAAGTAGGTCTCTATTGGGGATGTCGTTTCCGTTATTTTTCCAACTTAAATAAAACAATTTTCAAGTTGGAAAAAAGCTTACCTGTGGCATAAAATAACAACAAGTTTAAAACAATTCGTAAAACTTCTTTCCCTCAAGTGAGTTGTTTGCCTTCAATAAAAAATATGTTACTTGCACAGTGTACAACTTTGTTTCTTTGCCATTTTTTTCGCTTTTAGTTTAGTTAATTAATCCAATTAAAAAGAGCAAATATACAACTCAAAATTGGTTCTACTATGCGGTTAATATTTTTGATACTTGAGGTTAATATCGAAATGCTTTGAAAACTTTCTTTTCAACGAAGTCTCGTAATTGGGTACAATAACTGCACTTCATTTGATTGGGCGCATAGTGGAAACAATAGAAAGCAATGACTTTTATTGATCGAGATAATCGCTAATTGTGTGCATTTGGTTTGGTTTGGCTGTGATGTGACTTAGCTACTTTAATCGCAATTGAGCACTGATGCCATCCTTTGTTGGACCCATTGTGCGTTTCCTCGTCTAAATCAGTTATACTGATATGCCAAATGTACCTTACCATATTTGTTTATCGATTCATTCTCTTGGTCCCGCCAATTCTTACAATCCCAACTGAAGCCTCGATTGAGAACTTCTCACAAACGGTGGATAAAAAAAAACTCGCAATGCGTTCGCTAAATATTTGATACAATTTTCAGCAATTTTGTTACTAATTTTTGTATTATTTATTATAATCCAATCTTTTTTTTTTATAAAATAAACGCAACGACTAAGAATACGATAAGTAAAGTAAATTCCACAAAAGAAATCTTTCTCACGTTGTTTTCTTCTTATAATGATCATTCCTGGTGTCAGTCAAAAACAATCTTTGAATGTTTGTTACATAGAGTAGAGAAAGCTGAAGGAATCGTTTTTGTGAAGGTAAGAAGAAGCATTAGATTTCCAGATCAGGTCGGTAGCTTTCTTTTCGTAATTTCATTCATAGCCAAGGGGCTACTTCAAACTTTTCAATATGTTGAACATGCTGTACGCTAGATTAAGGATCTGGTGAAACATGGTTTTGGTGTTAAAACAAAAAAGCAAAATTTAGTGCGATTGTAGACTAACCGAACTGAATGTTTCCAATCTCAATCGATAAAATTTACCGATGATCAATTGATGGTCTCTTTTCAGTACTTCGAAGACAATAATGAGGCACTTTTTGCAGGAATTCGTTTGTTTTAACCAACTACATTCGAACAAGCAATAGGACAAACGATCACCAGAAACTTTGATCTTATTACCGAAAAGCATGAGCGTGAAAATATCGAAGAAATTGTAGAGCAACAGTGCAAAATAAATTAACGTTTGACGTAAGCTTTGGTGATAGCTCTGCAAAATGAAAAATTGTAAAATGATCTGCTTGAGAGTCATCTAACATCTAAATTTGTCAGACGATAAAGTGAAGTGAAAAAATTGATAAATCAACTGATGCCCCAGAATGGGAAATTGTTGATGATTCAATTTCATTAAATTTTTTTTCCTTACGAATGCCAAAGTGTAGACCGATCCTCCAATTCCCATTCCACTGGTTGTAATTTGAATTAAAATCAAAGCCGAAAAGCAGGACTTGAATTGAACGATTTGTCTGTAACGAGACAAAATATGATATTTCGTACATCCACACTTGGTACAATCTACCACTGTTTCGAGTACCAAGTATTATAATTTTCATGGCATAAAAAATTTAGTTTCGATTGTGTGTAGTGCTTCAGAGACGAAATAGTAATTTATGCAACTCTTTGAAGAATAAAAGATGACATTTTTTTGGAAAAGTAGGAAAAAGTAAACGTTTGTGACTGGAGCCTTTGTGAATGAAGCTAAATTGAGAAATTATGAATGTGCACGCACATACACATAATCTTCACAAAAATATGTCAAACGTAAGACCACTGACTGTTTCGATCTGATAGAAAATTTTAAATACTTCTTTCAACGTTTTGCATTAATATGCAGTTCAAAAATACCATTTCTTCAAAAATACCATTTCTCATTAGGCCATGGCCATGGCGACACAGGCGACAGTGGTACTCGATACAATGCTCTAAGAACACTATACCGATTTGCATACGAACAAATTTAGATACATTGCACTTCGTATCTATAGACGAATCAACCCAAGTCACATATGTGGCTTATGAAGGTTTGAAATTCGATCAGTATATTATTGTGATTTCGTTTGTCGTTTCATTTAAAATTCTCAAAATGCGACTATATACTTATATCGACGCAAAAAATATTGCATCCGTTTGACAGATGTAAGAGTAAGAGAGAGAGATAGCAAAAGAAGTGGCAGTTGGTCTATTCCATATGTCAAAGTGACGTTTTAAACGTCAAACCAAAATTTGTCTGCCAAATAGTTAAAAAGTCGCCTATTTTTCCTCAATTCTATCAGTGGAAGAGACTTATAGAAAAATAAACGATTTTGTAATTATTTGGCTAAAAATTTTTGGTTTGACGTTTAAAACGCGACTTTGACAGATGTATTGTCGTATTTTGAGCATTTCGAACTAAATCCACAATATTCACACAACAAAAATATGTTCAGGATGCGGTATACACTCACGCTACGCCTTTTAGTATATAATACCCATACACTAACTCGTTCATGTATTATAAGCTGCGCAATGTTTGTGTTATAGCGACTACTGTATAATAGGTAACGTCAGATTTTTCGTCCATAAATGCCGAACCATAACGCTAACCCTAAATCCTGACCATAAAGGCAAATGTCAAACAATAAAGGCAAATGCAAAAATAATTAAATTTCGACTCGATGGATTCTGATCAAACAAAATGCCACTGTGGCATGATCTCAGGATTCCGACAAAGCCATTAGTTTTCCAATCGAACCAACATCTCCTGAGAGATAAGACTTTGAAAAAGTTAAAATTTTACACATTGATCACGTCATGATTTATCGCTCGGCATATAGAAGTCCGATTCAAAAACTAATAAGTTTTCCAGAGTCCTGAGATCACGCGCTACACACTGGCATTTTGTTTGATCAGAATCCGTCTAGTCGAAATTTAAATATTTTTGCATTTGCCTTTATCGTTTGACATTTGCCTTTATTGTCAGGATTTAGGGTTAGCGTTATGGTTCGGCATTTATGGACGAAAAATCTGACGTTACCTAATAAGTATACTGACGGAATAATATTCAACTAATTTTTAGGTCAATCATAACATCATTTTTCTTATATTTCTTATGTTCATCGTAAAAATATGAACGAGATATTTTATATTTTGTAAACGCTTTATTTCTTGTAAAAAAAAATCGTAAAAATGTCATGATTGCTGCAACCGTGAAAATCATATACTTATCATCCCATTTTTGCGGAGAATATGTCGCTTTTGAGGCAAAACCAAGAGATTGTCACAAGATGTCATAGAGATCACACCATAAAATTATTTCTCTTCGTCTTGCTTAAAAAAATGACAAAAGAAATCCTTACCCTCGTATTTTTTCAGTATCTTCCACTGCCTGAATTAAATTGTACAGAAAGGGATCGCGTTTCACTGCGACTGTTTCCCCTTCATCGCCGATACGTCGTAGACGATTACCCAATAAATGATAATTGATTGAAACTTGCAGCATTAGATACCAAATAACTATGTTCAACAGAAATATAGCCATCGAATAAATGCAGACTGCGATGGTATAAGTAAGGGCTATCCAATAGCCGAGTTCACTGTTCCGATAATCCAATGGAAATGCAAAATTGGCTGGCAGACTTCGGTCTGTCGATACAGCAAAAAATCCGATAGCCATGACCATGGTCACAGTTATTACGAGTATGATGGACAAGGTGAATATCATGAACCGCTTCACTGTATCGTTGATTGATTGATCGCTGTTTTTGCTAGTCGAACATTCGATTTGTTCAATGAGTCTGACAATTTGATTTTGTTTGAACACGATGCAGAACAGTCTAACGACTTGCACGGATACTGCAATCGATGCTGCTGACAAAAATATTGTCTCCTTCGTTTCACAACATTCTATTGCGCCAAGTACTAACAATATTGGAAATGATGCAAAGAACGCAAACTGGAAAATTTTCACTTGTTTGCTGTAAGGCCACACTTTTTGGCCATTCCAAAAACCGAAAAATCGAAAGATCCTAACAATTTCGTCCATTATGATTACTGTTAGTTTTCGTTCACCCTGATTTGGACAAATATAACCGTCGCCCGTAATTTTTCAAAATAAATTGAACGCAGTAAAATTCAATCGCAAAAGATATTGGGATTGAATTTTGAACCTAAATATTGTAATTGACAAAAATCGTCCAATTAAGCTTGATGTAACAAATTGTACCCACATATGTTGCTATTCTCATCGTTATATCGAGTTATTATGCTTTATGTTATATCATACCAGCACGTTAGTAAGCGGGCGTGAGGCAAGTCCACTACCAAAAAAGTTTTCAAATTTTTTTATATGCCTGTATGGTAAGACTAACATTATGCCTAAGGTCGGAAAGGGAGTTTGTATTTATCTGTACATCGACACATGAAATAAATATTATGCACCTATGTCCAAGCGTTTATTTTGACGAGTCGGATTATGATTTGCGTCGTCGGCTTAGGATCACAATCACCAACTCGTCAAAATAAATTTTTGAACATAGGTGCAAAATATTTATTTCATGTGTCGGGGCTTTCAGAAAACGGGGATCTGCTTCTCGTATTTTAGCCCTTTACATGAAAATTTGCATCCGCATTTATTGTAGACGGTTTATTTTTGGGAATTTTCGCTTGTCGTCCTCCCTTCGCTCGGGATTCGTAAAAAACTATTTTTGGTGACGCCTTTGTTCCGTTTGAACAACTTTTAACCATTTTCATAACCGTAGTTTCCCCAACATCTGCCACTTGTAACACAATTTTTGGTTGATAAAACTCTTGCGTACAGGCGCAGAATGCGTCACCCTCAGCGATATCAGTTATTTTTAAGTAGACACAAGGACTTGTGTCAATTTCACCCTTTAGGGTTTTCTTTTACTGATATACGATAAATCCAGTGCCGCACTGGCTACCAAAAAACCCTTTCATATAAAAATGCAAAAGGCCCTTCGGAAATCGTCGAAATTCCCAGTATGGCCAGTCCGGCACTGGATACATTTTCTAGCTCCCGATACAACCTTTCACATTCTGACCAAGCCCATGTATGGGATACGTTAAAATTTATAGATATATTAGGACATTTTCTGTGAGTAACCAAAACCTGTTTGTTTGATCACATGCACGTGAATTCCGAACCACATATTTTAGCAAGTCTTTTTAGGATTTTTTCTGGTGCTAATTACATCTTCGCCTAGAGTTAGACTCAGATATTTGTACACAGAATTCATTCATGTCATTCTTCTGTGTACGGTTCGGTCAGGGCATCAAATACCCCAACTACCCAGATTATGAACCTTCCCAAGTAGCATTTCAGAAAAAATAACTTATTCGTTAGAATAACGTTGTAGCAACGTTGTCACAACGGTTTTGCAACCGTTGTTGCCCGGTTATAGTTTAACCTAGGTCAATTAACCGTTGGATAACAGTTAAACAACGAAAAAGTTAAAAATTTAAGGTAGAGCAACTATAATTTTTAACTTTTTCGTTGTTTAACGGTTATCCAACGGTTAATTGACGTAGGTTAAACTATAACCGGGCAACAACGGTTGCACAACCGTTGTGGCAACGTTGCTACAACGTTATTTTAACGAATAAGTTATTTTTTCTGAAATGCTACTTGGGATTGAGTGGGCATAGAAACGTTGCTACACCACTGAGCCAACCCGATGCTCCATTATGTGCGTTGACTTTCCTACATTGACTTTCCAAAATGTTTTGATTCCACATATTACCAATATCTACCAATCGACAAAATCAGGTTTTATTCGATCCAATTTCAAATAAAATGCACCAATATTGTACATTCTACATCGATGATGCAAAGTGATGCATCCCACTTATTCCGCTTATTCCAATTTATACATGTAAACGTACGTAATATTAAATTTTCAATTGTTTTTTTTCGCTTCGTTCAATTTCAGAAACACTCAGCTTAGCAATGGCGTCTTCAAGTTCAACGGGAAATTTATTGCCGTATTTTGATTTCGATGTACAAAGGAACGTAACCGTCACAGTTGGCCAAACGGGTTTCCTCCATTGCAGAGTTGAAAGACTTGGAGATAAAGATGTAAGTATTGTTTTGCATTCTAAACATTTCTCGTATTTTATCGCACATGGAAAACAAGTTTGGGAAGGCAACGCTTTTTATACAAGGAACTTTACATTGTTATTTTGCTATTCTAATAATACCTAACCAATTTTCACTGAGAGCAATATCTCTTTTACCATTCTTGACATTTTAATTAAAGCACAATATAGCTACCGTTTTTGGATATGTTTACGTTTGGAAATTTGAATATACTTTAGAGAAATATCAGACAACTGTAAAGGATCCTTTCTGTGTAAATCATGTAAGCTGCTATAATATAGTTTGCATATGAACATTTTTGTACTGATCTATTGAGTACCTAGGTCGTTCGAATATATACGTTTATTATACATCGATGTGATACTTACCTACTCGTTTTGAATGTATGCATAACGGGAAGTGACGTTTTCTTTATCAAAAATATGGAACTTAAATTTAAACCGGGAAATGTTGGTTTTTCGTCGAAAATTTCGTTTTTCAAATAAAAATAAAAAAAACTGCTGGAATTGTTGAGCAAACGGAAGTGATGTTTTCATTCGATGCATTTTATTATTTATGACTTTGTCGTCTGTGTATGAAGCATAGAATTTATTTTCTTATGTGTGTGCTTAAAGGGGAGACGACGACGTTGAGTGAAGAGCAAACTTAATTAAAGTTCGTGATGGGATGTTTGGGAAGGTCGTTTGGGTTGGGATTGAAATGAAACCTCGATGGAAATTGAAATGAATATAAGGGTATAAGGCACACGATAACATGTTTACATGAAAACTTAAATTTTGAACACATTTTAGTGTTATTAAATTAGATGAAACCATTTTATATTATTAAGAGTTCTGTACAGAATGGATGGATATACGTTATGGTATAATATGATGAGTGTGTGTATAGAGCGTTAGTTATTTTGTGGGATTTAATTCCCTGAATAATATTTGTTTTCGGAGCGAAAACTGTAGAAATATATTATCGTTTAATGTTATTTATGGGCCGAAAATTCTTTAAATCCAATTAATATTTATCATTGTTTGCTACAAACTAGACGTCCTTACAAATTTGTTATTAAAAAATTTAGATTCAAATTTGTAATTTAGCCAAATCAATTTGAATTTCAATGCAATACTAATTTATTCAAAATAATATTCACAAAGGGAGGCCCGTAAACTTTCTAATTAGATTTTGTTTCGAAATGAGTTTCGGGAGGGGTGTGGGCACAACGTTGAAAGGGGTGTTTTTGTTGTATTTCCACTGGTTCTAAAATGATTTATTTAATAATTCATTGGAATTTGGCGGAGAGAAAATAGACGATTGCGATGAATTCGATGAAAGCTATTTAGCAGAACCAGATTTCGACAGTATGCCGCATGGTTTAATTTGCATACATTAAATAAAAACACGTGCTGATCATTGGGCCCACGGATTATGAATGTGTCTACTCAATGTGGGCAGTAGGGAAAGTTTTATGATTTTTCTCTTTCTTAATTGTTCTACGTTGATGCTTCAGTTAGTGCAAATAGAACACGAAGTAGACTAATACTGTATGGAAGAGCTTTGCATTGAAATTCAATTCAATTTTGTTTTATCACGACGTCTACAGTGGAAGCATATTGTAACTTTTATCTGATTAGTTAGTTCAAAGTTCTGCTAAAATAAATTGTTGTTGAAGCAATAAAATATAAATTATGGGTTCTTTGAACTATGTGATGCTGTACGTACACACAGACAAAACAGAGCACACAAAAATGGTTTATTAAGAAGTCACAATTGACTTTCGGAAATGACCAGCATATCGCTTTTGTATAAAAGAAAATTTAACTGGAACTAATCGGACATATCTTTAAGCTCCTTATGGTTGTACTTTGTGTGCCACATTTTTTTCGTAGTGTTGAAAGAAATATATGAAGTCACTGTTTTAGTAAATGTAATGATGAACAAGCAGAACCGAAAAAAAACATTGTTAAATGAATATGCAACCGACAAACTGGTTGTAAAGCATTTTCCAATTTCCCAGTATGACTGTCAATAATTCATCAGCTTCCACACATATATAAATAATTTATGTGTCGGTAGGAAAACACGTAGAAAATTCTCATTTTCACATAAATCATTGTCTGTATTGTGAAAATCAGAATGAAAAAATTTAATAACATAAAAATAAAATCATTCGACTGTAAAATAAACCCTTAACACATAACGCATAAATATATACGAAAACGAACCCCCCTCCAGAGCATATACAACGAATACAATTTGAAGAGCAACAACATTTTATGTTACAAATGAAAATCATATTATTTTCATTGCTATTTTTTCCCTGCAAATTGTATGAAAGCCTACCGAGCATTATATGTACATATATATATAATTTACATGCCGTGTAACCTTTAAATATATGTCACTCAAAATCTTAATTTATTTTCATTGAATTTCATATTTTCCTTGTTCAAACATAATAATTTGAAATTCAGGCGCAACAGTAAAAAGTATAGCGCATTTTAATGGATGGAAAATGAGGAAAAGCAAAGAAGAGAAGAAGAAAAAAATTAAATAAAACAGAATCAGCCAATAATAAAAAAGAGAAAATAATTTTATTGAACCAACATTTACATTTCATGTTATGGTAATTGTAATTGTTTCAGGCAACCAGTTTATCTTTGACTTTTAAACGGGAGACAGCGAGCAAGGGTATAGTAATTGAACGGTGACTGAATCAATAATATTTGGCTATGCAAAAAAATAATAAAATAATTCAAAGTTATATCAGGCGAATAACAAATTAGCTATTGAAGGAAAAAGGGATACCATAAAACACCCCAGATTCTTAATTTATTGACCATTTTTATTATGAAAACCTTTCAAACCTTTCAGTATACACGGTGAGCTAGAAAAAAGTCTAAATAAAAAAGTCGTTGCATACGAAATTTTTTTATGGATAGTTATTTAGGACCATGCGACGAATTTATATCAATAATTAACAAAAAAAGTTAACGGTACTTTTTTGAGAAAAGTCAATTTGAAAATATTGTCAACCCTACTGAAAGTTTTTGACTTGTGAAAGTCAATATATTTTGAGGCCACATTCACTTGACTTGATAGCCTCACGTCTTACCTTTACAACGACACCTCATTTGCTATTATCCGAACTGCATAGACCATGCTATTAGAGCTGAACCACGAATAATTGGTCCTACTAAAAATGTTATTAAATTGATCAAGAAAGTAACTTATTTACTCTATTTTCTTCGGATTTGCGTTTATTTTTGTACAATACGTTAAATATGTTTGATTATATCACGGCAGAGTAAAATAAACCAGGCAGGAGCGGTTCATTTTCGAAACGTCAAATAAGGAACCTAATACATGGGATGAAAATGAACTCAAATGAACACTGACATAAATTGAAAAAATTTGATCGCAAAATATCAAGGGCTACTAGATTATTCAGGTCCCTAGTCAAACAAGCGCTCCTGCCTGGTTAACTTTACTCTGTCGTGATTATATCCATTACTATTGCTTGCCAGTTTACGATTGAGCAAATTCTCAGTGGAAATTCTCAAATACCTAAAACATTTGGTCGAATACTGTGACGCCAATGGGTTTTTAAACTGTTAATGCATGCATGCCTTTACAACCACATTAGCGCGCAAAAAATAGTGTGTAGAACGAGCGTGGTAAATTTCTGCCATGGATAGAAGACCAACTAATACTTCCACCTTTCCACCTAGTGTTTGTAAAATTGGGCTTTCTAGTCCGTCCCTTTTTTTAAAACAAAATAAAACATTTTTTCACGATTCTCCTCGTGAGAATCAATTTTCTTCAGTAAACTACTATCCATGGCAGAAATTTACCACGCTCGTTCTACACACTATTTTTTGCGCGCTAATGTGGTTGTAAAGGCTCCCATCAACTACATGCATGCATTAACAGTTTAAAAACCCATTGGCGTCACAGTATTCGACAAATTTTTTTAGGCATTTGAGAATTTCCACTGAGAATTTGCTCAATCGTAAACTGGCAAGCAATAGTAATGGATATAATCAAACATATTTAACGTATTGTACAAAAATAAACGCAAATCCGAAGAAAATAGAGTAAATAAGTTACTTTCTTGATCAATTTAATAACATTTTTAGTAGGACCAATTATTGGTGGTTCAGCTCTAATAGCATGGTCTATGCAGTTCGGATAATAGCAAATGAGGTGTCGTTGTAAAGGTAAGACGTGAGGCTATCAAGTCAAGTGAATGTGGCATCAAAATATATTGACTTTCACAAGTCAAAAACTTTCAGTAGGGTTGACAATATTTTCAAATTGACTTTTCTCAAAAAAGTACCGTTAACTTTTTTTTGTTAATTATTGATATAAATTCGACGCATGGTCCTAAATAATTATCCATAAAAAAAATTCGTATGCAACGACTTTTTTATTTAGACTTTTTTCTAGCTCACCGTGTATACTGCTGCTACTTTTCCGTTGTCAAATCTCAGACTGAACCATTTTAAATTCGCAAGATTTCAATCGCGATATGACATCTTTTACTTCTCTTGTTGGAAGTATCGTGTAAAATCTGTTACTTCATAAAATTTATCATTCATTTAGGTAAATTCTAAATGCTAAATTTAGTTGCACACAGTCTTTAATACAGTATTAGCACCCGATGGAACTTACAGTCCTAATTTCTGATGTGAAACAGTGTCGTACTCCAACTAGTAATACTGTTGTCTTAGAGTAAGTGCCACTTTTCGCAAACAGAGGCAAATAATCAATCTAAGTAACAGATTTTCTGTTGTTTAAGGTTTTAAAAAGGATCGAAATTGATTCGCCTAGTGTTAGAAGGAAACATCAATTTGCCCCTAATGGGACACACAATTCTCAGGCTAACTTGTAGCAGGAAAAATCAATTCACCGTAACACCAAATTGTCAGGCTAATTTCGGTGATTAACATTGATTAATCGATATTTTACGTTGATTAATTATGATTAGCAACTAACTTACCACGATTAACATAATCAATTGTTAATCATCTAAGTGCTTTCTTTCTAAAATAAATAAATAAATGAATAAATAGCTCATAATTTTCAGAAACGAATGCTCTGTCAATTCTACAAATTATTGTGCCTGTGACTACTATTCTGTCGACGAGATGGACGAAATAGCCCAGAAAAAAGTTTCTTTCACGAAATCAAACATTATGCAGTGTATACTATTGAGATATGAATAAATTTTAGTCACTCAACAAAGTTCCGGATTTTTTCTCCTACATTTTTTTAATTGAAGAAAAGGTTTGACCTCAATCTTAAATAGATTGCCCAGACATTTTTCTTTTATCTCGTTCACTACAGTTTTATTTCCATATTCATTTCGAGTCTTAATTGCAATTTCCAATGCAATTAAAATACGATGAACTTCTTGCACAACTTTAAAAAGAAATATAATAAAGTGAACATCCCTCGAATATTTCTGGATTCAATGAAAGCATACTCAACGTATAAGTGATTTTGCACTGCGTACGATTTTTATTATAAGCTCACACATTATTCATTTTTTCTGAAAGCTCTTGTTTAATTTATAATATTCCATTTGCTTAAACTCGTATATTGACTCAAGCTCATTCCATATTTCTATTAAAAATGCTTACCAGGAGAAAAGAAATTCAAACATTTTCCAACGTGTACCATAATCATACGAATGAATTTCTTCAATTTTGCGTGCCATGCTTTAGCTGTAATATATATCGTGTTTTACCAACGGAATTGTATTTTAGGTCTTCCAGCAGGGGGTGCAAAATAAATGTCTTTCGTTATTGAGTTAATAAAATAAAATCATTTGTCATCATCATCGCATAGTAAAATCATTTTCCAAATGGGATAATTTCTTCGTTTTTAATATTTACTCTGATTTTTCCCATCTCTTAATATACTATGTAATACTATGCTAAGCATTGAACATATATCATTACACTGATAATATTTGAATTCCGGCCAGATGTTTATTAAAGAGATCCTGGTATTAACGAACTAATTAGTTTATATCCTGAAATATGTACCCGGGAAACAGAGAGACAGTTACTTTTTTTTGTTCTTCGAATGGTAAACAAGGAAGTGATATAGAAGGGGAAGAAACATCATTATTCTTTGGAAATGTTTTAATGGATAATCAATGAAAAGTTGTTTGGTTGTGGGTTTTCGTTTTCGGTATACAAAAGTTTAAATTGAATTATATTTTTGGGGGAATATTTTGAGTCTTATCGCTTATGTAAACCTAAGATAAGAAAAAAATTCTGTATGGAAATTATACAAATTTGAATGTGGAAACAAGAAGATAATAATCCTTTTGATTTAAGTTTGACACAATTTTTAATGAAAAATGTTAGTGGTGTATCTAGTGACTATACAAAATTTGATAATTTTGTTTGTTTTTCAAGAACAAAGAAGGTATAATTTACTAGATGGTGCAGGTCTTACCGATTTAAATTTTATACAATATTTATTAGCAATTTACAAACTTGTCTATTCTGTCTATTTTTAGTGAACCATACCGTGAGCCACCAGAATTTATCCAAAATAGTCAGATTTTCAGAAATGTGTCTATTTTTAGTGAACCATACCGTGAGCCACCAGAATTTATCCAAAATAGTCAGATTTTCAGAAATGTGTCTATTTTTAGTGAACCATACCGTGAGCCACCAGAATTTATCCAAAATAGTCAGATTTTCAGAAATGTTTCTATTTTTATTGAACCATACCGTGAGCCACCAGAATTTATCCAAAATAGTCAGATTTTCAGAAATGTGTCTATTTTTAGTGAACCATACCGTGAGCCACCAGAATTTATCCAAAATAGTCAGATTTTCAGAAATGTGTCTATTTTTAGTGAACCATACCGTGAGCCACCAGAATTTATCCAAAATAGTCATATTTTCAGAAATGTATCTATTTTTAGTGAACCATACCGTGAGCCACCAGAATTTATCCAAAATAGTCAGATTTTCAGAAATGTGTCTATTTTTAGTGAACCATACCGTGAGCCACCAGAATTTATCCAAAATAGTCAGATTTTCAGAAATGTGTCTATTTTTAGTGAACCATACCGTGAGCCACCAGAATTTATCCAAAATAGTCAGATTTTCAGAAATGTGTCTATTTTTAGTGAACCATACCGTGAGCCACCAGAATTTATCCAAAATAGTCAGATTTTCAGAAATGTGTCTATTTTTAGTGAACCATACCGTGAGCCACCAGAATTTATCCAAAATAGTCAGATTTTCAGAAATGTGTCTATTTTTAGTGAACCATACCGTGAGCCACCAGAATTTATCCAAAATAGTCAGATTTTCAGAAATGTGTCTATTTTTAGTGAACCATACCGTGAGCCACCAGAATTTATCCAAAATAGTCAGATTTTCAGAAATGTGTCTATTTTTAGTGAACCATACCGTGAGCCACCAGAATTTATCCAAAATAGTCAGATTTTCAGAAATGTGTCTATTTTTAGTGAACCATACCGTGAGCCACCAGAATTTATCCAAAATAGTCAGATTTTCAGAAATGTGTCTATTTTTAGTGAACCATACCGTGAGCCACCAGAATTTATCCAAAATAGTCAGATTTTCAGAAATGTGTCTATTTTTAGTGAACCATACCGTGAGCCACCAGAATTTATCCAAAATAGTCAGATTTTCAGAAATGTGTCTATTTTTAGTGAACCATACCGTGAGCCACCAGAATTTATCCAAAATAGTCAGATTTTCAGAAATGTGTCTATTTTTAGTGAACCATACCGTGAGCCACCAGAATTTATCCAAAATAGTCAGATTTTCAGAAATGTGTCTATTTTTAGTGAACCATACCGTGAGCCACCAGAATTTATCCAAAATAGTCAGATTTTCAGAAATGTGTCTATTTTTAGTGAACCATACCGTGAGCCACCAGAATTTATCCAAAATAGTCAGATTTTCAGAAATGTGTCTATTTTTAGTGAACCATACCGTGAGCCACCAGAATTTATCCAAAATAATCAGATTTTCAGAAATGTGTCTATTTTTAGTGAACCATACCGTGAGCCACCAGAATTTATCCAAAATAGTCAGATTTTCAGAAATGTATCTATTTTTATTGAACCATACCGTGAGCCACAAGAATTTATGCAAAATAGACAGATGTTCATATATTTGTCTATTTTTAGTGACCCATACTAAATATAGTGCATTCTTTGGTTATAGTAACAGCAAGTATATTCGAGATATGATGCCTGAGCATAATCAGCACCGTTAAATTTGCAACTAAAATTTTAATAAATTGAAACTTTTGAACGGCAATTCTTGCAATTAAAATTATATCTGTCCGGCTCTATTTTTAGTAATTGTATGCTTCTAGCTTTCGCTTGAGCCAATAATTCAATTTTAAATTTGCATCAAATTAATTTTCAATAAAGAATCTGTTCAAAGGAAAGTTAGAAGAATATAATTCTTAGTCTGGATATTTTAAACAAAAAATTAAATGAGAAAAACGAAGAAGAAAAAACTCAAAATATCTTTTTAGTTAAAAAAAAAGACTGAAAAGAAATAAATGTATCGACTGACTATACATTCTCGAATACATTTCGTTTGGCACCAGAAAGAATTCGAAAATGAAATTTGAATTTATTTACCTTTTCGAGGAGTTCCGTTTAAAAAAAAAATGCAGTAGAAACGAGATGAATGTTCCATATACATATAATCCAACAATTATATAGAATAACTAAATATTTGACGTTAAAGAAATTCTAGATGAAAAAAATTTAAACTTCAAAGCTCTATCTGCAATGTCGAATTGTATAGCTTCTGGGCACGAGTTTTATTAAATTATTTTAGCTCAGCTCAAATAGAAATACATCGCTTCCTGAACAATGAACGAATTTTCACATTTTAATGTTCTATACACTCATTCACGTTTAGAGATGAATTTTTTCTACACAATCCTTAATAGGATATCTGACACAACTTCTTTTTCAATTCGTTTATCCATGTGACAACGTGAAACGCTCTGATTCGACTCCTTTTTTTAGAAGTTTTCTCTTTTGATACATTATACGGCATTCATGGCCAGTAGACACATTTATGTGAATAGAACGCTGTGGTTATTGACAGTGCTTCGATGTTATTCAGCAAAAATGGGTGGAAAAGAGTTTAAAGCAGAGTGACCAGACCATTGAAATTTACCAGAAAAGCTATTGGTCATCGGTCAGGGACAATTTGATTTTCTTTTTAGTTCATGTCCAAATGTAATTTAAGCTAGGTTCGTATAACATTTTGCTCTTACGTAACGGAATGTTCTTAATAATGCAATTTGTTCAAAAATTAATTATATTTGGCAGACGATGTTACCGTGAAACTATGGATTGAACTTTAGAGGTTCCGCCTTCGTCAAAACGAACATTTTTGGAGTTAATTACTGTGTCCGAGTTTTCCCAAATTTAGCCACAGAAAAAATCAAATTGTAATTGAAAACTTGAACCTTCATGGTGAATATAGCCGAACCGTGGCAGGAATTGACCAGTGCAGACTATATGTTCTTTTTGTTTTGTTATTGTTACCTTCAGTGTACTTTTCCAGCATAAAATTAATACAATGTTTTCCTGTAAGCTTTTAACATAGGACAACCACAATATCGTAGCCGATTTTAGTCTGGGACATTTTAAAATATGAAAATCAATTTTCAAAAAACACTCTCGAAGTAAGGTTTGAATTCGGTTTTTTCAGTACATCGATGAGGAAAAGTCGATCAAACCATATAATAACCCAACATGTTTCCTGTTTTTTTTCTTTCGATTTTATGGGTTTTTTTGCGAACGAAATTGGGATCTTATAGTGCAATAAGTCAAGTCACACAAATCAATGAAGACTTTGTCATTAGCCTGGCAACACTACGTACAACTACAATAATAAGAAGACCTTTATCGAATGCATGTAGTTTATTGATTGCAGAAACGTTGCCCCACTATGCAACACTACTCTGCTGAACATAGGCATTTTTAGTGACAATATCATGAATCGATGATAAAATTGCAAAATAATGGATACAATATCAATCAAATGCTTGATCGATAATCGATAAATATCGACTATATAATCGAATTCTCACTCGGTATTTATCGATTATCAGCAGATATTTATCGATTATAACATCGATGTTTACCGATTTTCATTCGATATTTATCGATTATCGGTAAAACATTCGATTGATATCAATTTTTTTGTTGAAAATATCGATAATCGATTCTGAGGAAACAATCGATATTTTATTAATCCATTGACTTATCGATCATGCCTAGCTGATCCAAATCACCGCTGGATTCTTCATTAGTACTCGACAAATAGGACCGACGGAGTAGTGATTCATATTCAGAGCCCCAAATTCTATTTATAGTCCAACTATACCACCATCAATTAAAAAGGTCAAAAAGCTTTTAAGCAGTCACACTGGTGACACACACATTAAAACGAGGGAAGCTCATTACGTGTTAAATGCTGCAGATGTGTGGACAATGAACAGTTACCAGACTTTGATGCTCTTGTGCTATAAGTGACATAGGTACAACATTTCCATTTTATTTTCTTTTTGGTAACAATACGTATGTCACCTTTATTTTATTTAACTTGTGGAAGACATGGATGCATATAATGCATAGCAACTGAAAACATTAATGAAATTGCATATTACTTTTCAAATTAAAATCCAGTTTGAAAAATATATATTTTTCAAGAATTTTCTAATTTAAAAAAAGACATGTACGTTCGTACGATGAGCGAACTTTATACTATTTTTAATGAATTTTTCTCAGATTTTTTTTTATATTCATATTCCTCTGACAAGTTATTTTCTAAATATGAAGCAAACCACTTTTTTGTTCGTTGCTACATTGTAGCCCGCTGCATAAAGCAGCAACTATCAACTGGAGAATAGTTGAGGCATGTATCCTGATTATGTTCATATTTCTGATGCTACACGATGTCATATCCATGTGTATATAAAAATTCAACGAAAATGATAAATGACATCGAAAACAATTTATAAAACAAAACTCTCATATCAATTTGTTCAGTTGAAGATGATATCACTACTCTCACACAGATATATAATACCATGGTCTCTTGTTATAACGGATAATGTTTTGGAAATATGTTGTTTGTATCACAGAACTTGTAGAAAGTCATAGATATATGTACGTTCGGAAAGAAGAGGTAATGGTGGCATGAGAGATTGTTGAATTTTATGGAAAAACTCAGAATCGATCTGTTGGCTCCAAATTAGATTTTCGTTGCATGCATCGCTTGTATAACGTACACCATTCAAAAGATGTCGTATTGAGCATTGTGGCGGTTTTTAGATGAACATATGAGCCAACCAACTTGTCTATCTGACGGTGTGTTATGCATACATGCTGGATTCGGTGACTACAATTTAGAATGACATATAGTGAACGTATATATGTGTGTATGGTATGACAGGAGACGATGAAAATATTTACGTATATGAACCGAATCTTGGCATTCGCTAGGTAGCAATAAACTTTTCAAACTATGTTGTGCAACCGTTCAATGTTCCATAGTGAAAACGGTATATAAGTAATAACACCATTATGGCTAGATACACCCGGGTAGTCAAACTAATAAAATTCATAGCTCTCAAAGTTATTATGTTTCGTATATTATGCATTTGCCATATTATTTTAGTGTATCCAAAAAGTTTATCTATCTATTAAATGGTCTATTATAATTTCGAACTTCGAACTCTACATGAAATTATTTGTGTGAGATGTATATACGTATGTAGCCGTTTATTAGAAACGGGATTAATTAAGTGGGACATTACGTAATGGGTGGGTGATGTCATAATAAACCTATGGAAGAGGACTAAAAAACACACACACACACGACAATTTAACAGTCCATTCAATTTTATTGTAACGTAAACTTCAGAATTAGATCTTGGAGAGTTCTTGATGATTGAAATTGTTTTTGTTTATAACGTCTGGTAAAATAACTCGAACAATTCTTGATGATCTCCACCATCTATAAGCAAAAACAATACAAATGAATGTAATAAAGAAAAAGTTTATGACTTTCGTTGAAAATGGACGTGATAGAATTTTTTTTAAGTTTTCTTTTTCTGTTAGTTACTTAATGCCCTAGCAGTTGCTGGGAATGTTTTTTTTTGCTTCAGAGAATTCGGTGTTAAGTTTTAAATTCATTCTTAACTTCCATTCCACTGTTTTTTTTCGGTGGTGCAGACAGTCTGAGAAATATCACTTCAGCTAAGATGGTTTCGTGTTTTGTGTATCAAAGTTGGTATAAAAAAGAATTTCGAAACACGAAACCATAAATTTTTTATTGTTATTTTAGAGTGCAAAGCGAATTGAGTTTTTTAACATAAACAAACTATAAAAAAATTTAATTTTTCATTAGTTTTTATGGAAATGGATTTTTTTTCCAAAGAAAATTCTTTCTATGTTGCAGTAGAAATTCGCTAAATTATATGAACATACTTTATCGTAATTACTGCTACACTCTGGACGTGTTAAGCTTTCACACCTTATCTGTTAATTTAAACTATTTGAGCAGTGCTATTACTTTATAAAGTTGCAGAGACACTTCTTTTATTCGAACATAAAAGAAAATGTAGATATTGCGGTGATTGTAGGAAAATTCAATTCAGCGGGTAAATTTGTTACATTGGTTGCGATTAAATTGTGTAATAAAAAAGGTTGCTCGATTCAACATTAGAACTTTAGTCAACTCCCGCTCGTTGATATTCGAATTATGTGCGCTCAAAAGGGGACGAGGGTCATACATAGTCGTCTATGTGTTTATGGCCAAAAGAAAATATATTCTTAGACCATAACACGGGTAGCAAGTAAAAGACGAAATATTCAAATTCTGTCAACTTTTGGTGGCTTTTTATCTTGTAGAGATTCGATGGTACGTCGTACGTGAATCTGGAACGAAGCTGAACCACGCGTGGTGAAATCGAGATTCTAACTCTCGAATCAGTGTTCTTGTTCCCTATGTGTTTATGGCCGAAAGAAAATATATTCTTAGACTCTAACACGGGTAGCAAGTAAAAGATGAAATATTTAAACACAACACGGTGTAGTGTTGAATATAAAAATCTGTTTGAGAGTGAGTACTACATGAATATCCTAAAAAACATTCTACGAGATATGAGTTGTAGCATTGCGGTCAGACATAAATTTGTTTCCTGTAGGAAAATTGGGGAAAAGTGCTATATTAGCACCAAATAATATAATAGCACCAAACGATGTTTAAATCTGTTATTCCTTTTGTTAATCAATACTTAGTGTAGATACAAATTCCTGTACTTCTTTAGTTGTACAGTACATTTCACTATATAAAACATTATTCTGTGTTCATCGTTTATTTTTGTATTGTTGGCGATAACAGATGACTAGCCGTTTCTAGGACCTGTCTCATATTTATAAACGCTTCCTCTTTTGGGTGGGTCAGGTCCCTTGAGTCACTGATTTTCTCAATGGATTTTTGCGATTGTAACAGAAATATCATAAAATGTTCTGCTCAAAGCTGCTCTTGATCTCGCTTGTTATCTTATATTTTTCATTCCTTATTTATTTTATCCTAAACAAATTTTCAGAATACACAAAGCGAACTATGTCTTACATTTTCAAACAAGTGATGCTTCATTCTTATTGTCTGCTAAAAGTCGCTAAAAAAGCGGGCTTCTTGCTTAAGGCCCATCATTGGAAAATAACAGGACAGTGTCCCGAAAATGTATGCAAAAATTTATCACAAAAATTCACCGAAAAAATTCGAAGAAACTCACCTCTAATGCTTTCCATTGTATTCGGGGATAGTCTCTTTAGGTTGCCAAGGCATATTTGAACACTAAAACACTTTTTACTCGATGCAAAAACAAAAAGTTTTTTTTTGTTTTGTCGCGACAAAAACACAGAAAATATTTCGACACAACTGTGACACTCCGCTACTATAAGTACTAGAATGAATGTTTGCTGTGTTCACTTCGGCGGTAAAATATTTCCATTCAAAAAAGTGTCGGACATATTATAAAAATCATGAAACAGTTGACAAAGGGTAGCGTATACATTTAATAATGCTCATCGATCATTTTTTAAAGCTTTACGAGAGCTCAGCGGACATTCTTTCAACGATGGGAGAGCATTTATTAAAAATTTACCCTCTCGTAAGACTCCGCTGAGCGTAAATAAATGTTCGTTCCTCTTTAGTAAGCTAAGAAGACTTCGCGAAGTCTAATTATGCCACCTCTTTGAATAAAAATATCGACTGAGTTCTAATAATTCTCCGCTGAGCTTTAACAAACCTCCGCTGAGCTCTAATAATTCTCCGCTAGGCTTCAGGAAGTGTCCGTTAGGCCTAAGCAAGTTGCAGGAAGGCTTAATGGAGCGAATCGGACACTCAGCGGAGATCTGCCAAAGCTAAGTGGAGTCTTATTAAATCGTAGCAACAGTTATTAGGTATCCGCTGATACTTATTTAGTGTTCGCTTAGCTTCATTGCCTTACTACAACGTGCTAAGGTCTGACGGACTCTTACTGAAGCCTAGTGGATAATTAATAGAGCTCATTAGAGGCTCAGCGGAGAATTATTAGACCTCAGCGGAGAATTATTCGACCTCAGGAAATATTTTTATTCAAAGAGGTGGCATAATTAGACTCAGCGAAGTCTTGTTAGCTTACTAAAGAAGTGGGAGAGGTTACAATTTTAATAAATGTCTACCATCGTTGAAGTGTCGGACACTTTTTTGAATGAAAATATTTTACCGCCGAAGTGAACACAGCAAACATACATTCTAGTACTTATAGTAGCGGAGTGTCACAGTTATGTCGAAATATTTTCTGTGTTGTTGTCGCGAAAAAACAAAAAAAAACATTTGGTTTTTGCATCGAGTAAAAAGTGTTTTAGTGTTCAAATATGCCTTGGCGACCTAAAGAGACTATGCCCGAATACAATGGAAAGCATAAGCGGTGAGTTTCTTTGAATTTTTTCGGTGAATTTTTGTGATAAATTTTTCCATACATTTTCGGGAAACTGTCCTGTCATTTCCCTATGACGGGCCTTAAATAAAAATTAAACTCGTCTGTGCCGCAGATAGTTCACGTTCAATGATTGTTTTACTTTCATCGACACGATATCACGAAAAAAGTTCATATTGGAATTACACCTAGATTATTACTCCGGTATTTTACTCCTTAACCAGAGGAATGTCATTCCTCATCAAATATTTTTTTTAAATCCCTTGAGCCAGGTATCGTGTTTTTGGAATATCTCTAACATCACCCGTCCGTTATAGCCCATCTTTGGAGCTAACCTAAGAAATTTAATTAAAAAAAAAGAAAAGAAAGAACGTCTTTGCAAATCCGTTAAGAATATTACTCATGGAATGAACATTTTGTGACAAATATTTTGCAGTGTATTTCATCCATAAGACCCTGACTTTCAGTCAAGGGAATAGAACAATTACCAAATATTTATGGCAAAGGTAATACAATCCGAACCCGTTGACCTCTAAAACTACTATTTATTAGCGTGTAATAAATCATTTGTGGTATTGATATTGGTACTTACCGATAGAATGGACACAGTTGTTGCCTTATCATAAATATGACAAAGAGTAGGTAAGCCATCAACTTGTTGTACCGGACCGAAAATCAAATGAAAGGATATTATTTATTGAAATCCTACAATGGTTTTTGATGGCAAATATGACATGACACATATCACGCAGATGAATGTCAATTCGCGAAAATTTGAATATAACAGAGTTACAAATTGCACACAATTGATGTCCATTATTCGAAATTTTGCTGAAAAATAAAATAAAATTCACTTACCGACACAACAAGCAGTGCAATGGTAGTTGCCCTCATCCATCGTTCAGAGAATCTATCTTCCTGTCCCTCCGGTATGAAATACTCTAACCCAAAACAAACAATTGCCAGCAAACCCAGAATGATGGCCGTTAATGTTGTACAGAGCATGGCATCAGACTAATAAATTCAAAATAATTTTCGGCTATTACTCTGATTTTGGATTATGGATTTGTTATGAGCAATGATTGAATTGGGACTCGTCATGTTTCGCTTATACGTATTGCGTTTGAATTGTGTTATAAAGCTTAGCAGCCTAAATTTCATACATATAAATTACCTGCATGAGTCCCCGATGGTTTGGGTGTTTATACCACAACCGGATAGCCTGGCAACAGCTATATCTGTGGGTGGGAGTTGATAATAAAAACATATTAAACTCGTTCCGGTGACAATAAAATATTTTGGATAATTGGAATAATTAATATTTTTGTTATAGAATTACGCTAAATGTTGAGTGCTTATTTAATATGCAATGGGTAGAACGTTGTAGTACTGGAATATAATCACACTAAGCGAATCGATGATTTGAGGTTTTAGGCCCAGGTTACACAGAACGGAGAAGTATACAAATCGCATAGTTTAAACGAAATTTTAGTTGAGACAAAGCTTTTATTTAGACTCCTTTCGTGCTATACATTTGTGAATTTTCTCCAAAAAAAAAGTTTTGAAAATTTGTCGACTCTATGTTGAATTGTGTATAGATATGTCACAGTGACACTTACTACTACTACATACTACACGTTCTAGCTTAAAATATGTTACTTGTCGGGCTATTATTTGTATAACAAAACAACAAATTTATAAGCAGGTGCGTAACATACTACCCTTTATTTCAAATGATTTCTTAGCCCACTACTCGTCTGTTTTAGGAACAATGTTATCTCCTTTTCGATGAAGAGGATGGGTGTTAGATCCTCTCATAAGAGATCGAAATTCAATACTAATTCATTAGAAAGATTCGAAATGCTCATGAGTGCTCTATCATAATTTACAGATTAAAAGATGTGTAATTATGACACGAGACCGCACTGAGATTCATACAACGATTTATGCTACAGGCTCTGTAGCAAATTTTGCACATTATGATGCTGAGTTTCATAAATAACTATCACATTGCCCAATCACGTAAAGCACGGTTCGTACATGTTAATTTTTCTTTTGACTTGTGGAAATACCGCCCTCCGCTTCGAGTCGGGCTGTAACGTCACCACACACCAAAATGAAAATTTTTAACCAAGGATGTAATGTACTATAAATCATGTATCTAACATTCTAACATCGCATATTAATCATATCGACTAAAAGGTAATTCAATTGAGCATTACCAGTTGTACGTCCGGTAATTAAAATATTTTTTACCGAGAAATACATTCGAGCAACGCTCGTTCGCTTAATAATATTTGCAAATTGGTTTTGTGTAACTACGTAAAAAGCATCTCTGCTGAATTGTTTTTATTTTCATTTTGTGCTAACGTTTTTTAATGACTTCGGAGAAGTGATACTTTCAACTTTAGTCACCAGTAATTAAAGTATGTTACAACAGAATCTCCTATCCGCCAATTACGTTTGTAATTTTCCATTATAAGTTTAGATGGTGACTCTCAGATATTTTGATGAACAGAAAATTCCATTCGCCAAAGTAAATTTGCTTATATTTTTCTTATATATGTTTGTATGAAAAGAAGAAAATTAATTCGAAAATAACAACAAACTTCGCATCATCATCAAACCATTTTCCATCCAGCGAAAGTTATATATTTTGCTTCGGTAATACTAAACTTCAATATAACAAACATTCGACAAAACTTCCATAACTTCATCATTTTCTCATTTAATCTTCTTCATCATCATTTTTAACATTACAAATCTACCATTTCGACACAAAAATTGCATTAATTTCCCTAATAGCTATTTTATATGCCATGCATAATCTAATTTCTTTGGTTTTCGAAATTGTGTGGTTGATGTTTCTTTATTTTTTTTACTTTTTTTTATTTTGTTTTCTTACAAAATGTTCATTTCTCATGTCAGATACTCGGGATAATATTCTATAAAATAAAATATGGTGCAAAATTTCGTTGTTTACCAGAATTTTTGATGAGCTCGGGAAAAAAAATAAACAACAAACAATAGTCAAACATCTACATATACTACCCCTCAACTTAAATAATGTGCTGTTTATATTTTTCATTGTATTCCGAGGGAACCCAAAATATTTGTTTTATGATAAATTAAATAAGGAAATGGGAAGTTAAATCCATATTTGGGTCACAACTGGGAAAATGTACGATATAAAAATATATGAAACGAAAAGCATCTTTTACCGTCCACGGAGGGGGTTTTCTTTCAACGGAACTTTGTTGAATTTTAAACTACCGGACAATGCTCAACCAGTAACCGAAATACCAAAACAACGAACGCCACTAAACGGATAAAATGAAAAACTTTTGAGCAGAAATGACAATGTGAAAAACTTTTCGACAAACTTAAGGCAATAGATCTTGGTCTTATTTCTGTGTTTATTTTTTACTGTTTGTTTTAGTTTGGAAGTTATACTATCATTTAAAGATTAATGTAACAATCACAGATTTTGATAGATACAAATGAAATCGGTGATTTCATCGAACTTTTTTAATTTAACGATTTGCTAGACTCAGATCAGTAAATTGTATATTAAGAGTAAATGAGCACACAGTTACATTAATAGATGAAAAGGCTGTAAATTTCAGGGCCACATATGAAGATACGCAGGCCACACACCAAATTTGATGATTAAAATGACCGTATCATTATGGGACAAATTGTTTCAGGTTGAAGCAGAATCTGCCCTTAACTTAAATCCAGAAATCCAATGATGTCAACTACAAAGCATACTGATTTCGATCTATTGCCTAGGCCCAAGGCGACTGAATATAATTTTGCAGGACATGAAGTTAACCTGTTCATAGCTCGTAACTAATAAAATATTTTATATGCTACATGCGTCGAAAACCGTTATTTTCATGTTTCAAGCACTACTTTTTTCCTGAATGCTTTTTTGACAGGTTTCCAGCTCGAGTCGGAGGCGAGTGCCGGAATCTAATTCGCTAAATAAGTCTTTTACGAACAAAGTTTTTCCTAAGTCGACCTGAGATGATCCACTTTTAAAATCTTATGTAGATCCTGTTTTGGTCGCCCGAAAAATACGGTATTCCGTGTACTTGTAATCTTTGAACAGCACGACAATCACATAACTAATGCTCACGTCTAAAAAGTTTCTATATAATTTACCACTTTTATGTAAGTTATAATCTGAGCTTAACTGATAAAAACAAATTTGAATAAAAAGTTTTATTTGGAAATATTTGTTCGGAAATGTGTGGAAATTTCTGAAATGTGTAATTACACAATGTGTAACACATATATATATGATGGTGTTGACTGACACAAGGTATATTTACATATAAGTATTTTCTGTGTTATTGTTTTGTCAAAATGTAACTATAGGAGCGATACTATTATCAACTTATATTTGAATCAACGAAACCGTTTCAGTTGCTGCATTGAAAGTACATCATAAAAGCATTAAAAGAAATTTCGGGAACGTATTTTCTTTCATAATAAATAATGATAATGTTGAGGAAAAATATTACATGAAAAGACTTGCAATGTAAAGAAAGGGTTTATGCAAATATCATCATTTTTTGATGTATTCACATTTAGAATTTAAGATTTTGTCGTAGAAATACGAATAGGATAACACGTTCTAGATGTTGTTGATGTGAATTTTATTTTCGATTTTATGGCGAACGAAATAGGAATGGGATTTTTCAATTGATTTATATTATATGAAAACATATGTAAAGCTCTTTCACTAGATTAAGCACTAAATAATTTAATTTTATTGAGCTTTAAAAAAAACGGAATAAAATTGCAAGAAAATTGAATTCGCTGTGACCCATTTTCAATATTTTCTTTAGTACACACAATCCTGAGAAGTTGTTTTGACTATTTTTATGATATTTTGAGCGAAATTTATTGGAATCAATAAAACATTTATTTCCGTTGCTTGTCTTACAGGTATAAACAAGTACAGAGTACATTGAGTATATTGGATTGAATCTATTGCTTCTTGTGACCGAATATGAAGGAAATTTTTTATTATTCTCCTCTATCTGAAAAGTATTCTCCAATGAGAAGGATTAGGTTGTTAAAATTAATTAAAAACAAATATCTTGTAAATTTCGTTATATAGGCGAACAAGAGTCCGGTTACCGATTTAAAGCTTAGTCGGATTTAAATGTTGTTTGTTTTCAATGAATGTACTTCAAATCGCATCCCAAATTATAAAATAACAACTCCGCAGCAGTTGCGTACTATATTCTTATCACTATCGTCTGATAACGAATGAAAATGTATTGCTTCAATAACAGTACTTGATTGTAAATTAATCTAAGTGTTTCCTATATAATCTTCTTCATCAATAGTTTTAAAATTTTGTTGGATGGGAGCCAGAGTTCAGCTAATCGTTTATTTTCATCGCAATCAAATGGCTCACTTCTCGAACGGATACTATTTTCTGACTGTAGCTACACATAGTGACGCGAAAGAGACCTGATTCAAAATTTTCTTCTGGTATACTGTCAAGTGTCAAACTTGACAGAATAACAAAACGAAAATTTGAATTAGGTATCCTTCGCGTCGCTATTTATTGCTAGAGTGAGTCTTTTTGAACACGCGGCAAGCACCCCGTGAAGTCATGAAGATACTTAAATTTAAATGTTTAGTTGCCTAAGCGAAATAGGCGAAATACATCCGTACCGTGAAGGTTCATAACCGTTTAATTTGAAATAGTACATTACTATACCAGTGAAGTTATTTGATATTTGATACGAGATATCAAATTATTTCACGTGTAAAGTATAACGTTTTTCTGTATACGTGAGAGTGTATTGGTGAGCTATGATATGAATCGGTCGGTAGGGAAAGTAAACGGTCGAGAAGGAAAGTAACGGTTGGGAAGGAAAGCACCAACACACTCTCACTATTACAGAAAAATATCTTTCAAAATACCCCAATACACACTCGACATCTTGTGTGTATTGGGGTATGTTGAAATATACTATTACTTACGAGCGAGGAAAAAGGTTTTCACTAGTGATGGAATAGCCACTGCCACATTACCTCACTAGTAAAGTAAAATCAATTATACGTTGAGTAAGAAATTTGTTAATTGTATAAATGTTTGCTCAAAAATGTCTTTGATCGCAGGAATGTCATAGGCATATAGCCTTCTTTTGAAACGGAACGTTTAGGAAAACATTTTCAATTCTATGTTTATTGAAAAAGGTCGTCAGAAGAAAATCTTCGTTTAATTAAGTTACATCTGGATACATTTATCAAAATGATTACTATTAAGGGTAGGTGGGTTTTAATAAGTAGGGAAGCTTAACGTTAAAAATTTAAGAAAACAATTAGTTTAAGGGCGTATGAACGTCTTTACATTACGGAGGTTGAGATTTTCACTTATAATTCTAAGTTGACGTAACATATCATTTATAAGATGACTTTCTGTACACTGTTTATGGTGAAGCTACTTATAAATTTCCAAATTTTACGTGAACCTATAATTATACTGTAAAAGTCGCAATCTCCCTATTTCAAGGAAAACGTGGGTGTCTTTCATTAACGTTCACAAGTGAGCTATAACAAATTTGTAAAAATATTTTCTTCTTAAATAATTTAGAAATTCAGAAAACAAAATCCCAAAATGCCATTTCTACACAAATATTCAAAGCTAAAAATGAGTCTGGACAAATATTCTTATTTCACCTTATATATCTAGATAATGCAATACCGAACCGTTTTCAAAATGCCGGTATTCGGAATTGGATTTTTTTTTTCGGTAGGCAACGAGAGTATTAAGCTCAAGCCATTTCCACCAGTGAAAAAAAAATCAGAAGTGTGGAGAGGAGAGCCGAGCGATTTTTTAAATCGACAAAAGCCTCGAAATAGATTGTGGAAATTGTTACAGTCACTACCCCAAATATCAACGATGGCGCAGCCTTGCAACTCGGTCGTTTGAGCTCCAAAATTGAAAAAAAAAATTCTTAGGAAATTTAAATTTTCGATCATGAAGATATTGTTTGGTGAAGTGTCGGACCGACCTGCCGATAGCGTCAATCACTCAAGAGTTCTGTGAAATAGAAATCCACAATCTTGAGGTGTATCAACGCACTTCAAGCAAAAGTGCTATTAATGACAGCTGCCAAATAGAGTACTATTTTGTATGAAATTTTATCCACACTCTTTTTACAGTGTAAAATTTTGTGTGGAGCACTGTCAAGTTTCAGTACCATATTAATAGTACCACTTTAGCTTGAAGTGCGTTGGGTGTATTCAACACAGGGCCTATTTTAGTGAATTAAAATACCCGAAAATTCAAAAATTTTATTTGTTCGTGAATCTCAAGAATGATCATTCAAAATTGTTCGACTGGCTCACACATGGTCGAAAACAGTTGAAAAATTCAATAGTTGTTCAATATGTGGCCTTGGAAGTAAATAGATTAAAAAATGACTAGAAAAATGGAAAGATTTAAGGAATTAATTCCCTTAAAATAGGCCTTGTTCAGCAACCAATGGATATTAATTCAAGAAATCATCTTTTGATGGTGTTAGCGATCGCCTTCATGCAAACTCAAAAGTATAACAACATCGCAATGTTATTTTCAAAATTTAAGTTGGAAGAAAAACCCTGTCTAGTGCGATAACTCAGACTAGTTTCAATTAATTTGGCGTAAATTTTCTTTTTTTGCTTTTAACATCTTTCAAAAATACTTGGCTAGACTTCGGTCGACGTTCAAATTTTTGTTACCCAAATTTATTCTCATTTAAATTTTTTACAATAAATTAAAATCAGAAGGAATGAAATCAAAATATAAATCTAATTCGAAATTTAGTGACAGAAGAGTGTTTTCAAGACTTTTTCTAATTCTATTTCGGTTAAAGTAAATTTCAAGTTCACGACTTCTAATTCTCCGCAAGAAAAAATCTTTCCAAAACTGATCGTTTCCCACCCAATTTATGTCTAGATAAATCGACGTAATTGTGTTACGAGGTAAGACGACGTCGAGAAGTCCGTTTAAGTCATTAAAGTATCCCCAGGACCAACCGTCTGCCGTGTGTATCCAAATGTTGGTAATATTATCAAATAATTGTTGAAGCCATTCAGGTGCGGATAACGACATCAAATCGGCAAAATCGTTGAAGTTTATCATATATGCAGATGACGCCCTCGAGATGTATCTAATGGTGTTGCATTCACTTCCGACGATTAAGTTCCTAAAATATCGAAGAGCTTTCGTGAATTCGTCTATAGTTTCATCTTCACTTCTATATATGAGCCCATGTGTTTCGATTCTTTGAGTGAAAACTTCAGCTGCAAGTCTGTTCCATCTTTTGCTGACTCTTGAACATTGCACTAATTCGAAATTATTAAGTCTTGCAAAAACTGTCTGCAGTGATTCGTCGTCGAAGTGGTCCAACTGCATCAACATCGCAATAATTTATTTGGTATACAAAATATGTTAAACTTCGTAAATTTTGAAAACGTTAAATCGATAGAGCAAAATATAAATTTGATTTTCGAAAAAGACTATAAAATGCAAGGCATTACTAGATTCCTTGGCTAGACTATTGTTGCAAGAGTCCTTTTTTATTTTACTCAAAAGACGTGAGGCGAAGTGAACTTTACTTTACGGCAGGTAAACTTTACCGCAAGTTTTTGTGTAACATGCCTTATAGACCAGTGTTCCGCGTGTTTTTGAGTCCCTCATAAGGCCACGGATTTTCATGGATGGTAAAATGAGGAACTCAAAAGCACGCGGGGCACTGGTCTATTACTTAAAAATTGGATAAATGTTGGAAATGGTACTTCTTGTGTGTAAATTTAGCGATCTGAGTCGAAGCCTAGGTCGGTAACACGCAAGACGTAATGTACCATTATTTCACGTAGAGCTGCAAAGTAACGCACTATCGGTGAAACATCACCAATTTCTCAATCGAAGACCTGTGAGTGAGAAATCAGTAATATAGCAATGTGTAAGCAGTAAATCCGAATAAAAACTCGACGTAATCCTTCTATTGCTTTATGCATGCGTTTTTGAATAAAATGAATTGAAATTAATCTGAGAAAACTCTGAATATTCTAGTACTAAAATTACTGATCAAAACCAGTAGTCGGTATTGGATTTCGCCGAATTAACATCCCCTTTAGTTATCAGCATTGCCTTTAAAACAATTCGACCTCGATATTGATGTACACGAAAATGCAAAAGTCGCACTAGATAGAATGACGTAACAACAACTCAATAGGATGAAATAAATACGGGCCGGATTATTGAATGAAGCCTTTGTGATTATACTAATATTTGATTGATGGTACGGCACTTAATTCGTATTACGTGTATTTCACTTGATTCACGATTCTGATTTCCATTTTGTTATCCACATTCAAACATAATAAACTCACATTCATATGCTAGATAGTGTGCGGTTGACGTAATTACAAATGATGCCGTGTTATCATAATCTGAATTGGAAAAATCGTGAAAGTGAAAAAAATATATAAAAATTCTGTCAGAATGTTGTCAGCATTTTCCGAATTCCCGAAAATATGTCCTTCCGCGCCGCATGCATTATAAATACATAATCGTGGGCTATATATTCGAGACGGTTCAATGATGGTCATAATTAATATTTCAAAACTTATGCACGAAGAATTTCTGCCTTCACATTAAATCGGAAAGTGCAGTTCTTTGGTGCCGGTGTAATATTAATATGTGTTCAGATTAAGGAAATACTTCACTCAAATTAATATCACTTGACATAATTTTCGTATTTTCAAGAGAAAGTTTTCCTTTCGAAAGAAGTGGCTTAGCAAGTGAAGCATATCACAAGTATCGTCCCTCATTCTAGTCATATAATATGCACCAATAATATTATGTTTCCAGCCCACAACTATTCTACTTTTAATTATCATTTCTGACTTTATCATGGTTTTTCATTTTATACTCGAAACCAACCTTAATGTGTATTTTGTTCGGAATCTGAACATGCACAGCTCGCAATGCAAAATTCCAGCACGACTGAGCCAACGCTCCAAACACTGTTTGTGTACATAGTAAAGAGATCCTTTGCAGTCACATGGCGAAATAAATCTGAAACCACACGAGAAAAAAAAAACTTGAAATTTGTTGGTTTTTTATGTTCTGTTAGTAAAAGGGATGTACATTTTTATCGCTAAGAGAAATTGTTGTACACGATAATATTCGTAATCTTTTTGTTCGTTCTAGACTTGTGTGCTCTGAAATGAGTGTTAGTTTTCAATATTTTATTTAAGTAAGGGTTAAAGCAATCTAAATAAGTGAAAAGGATTGTGTTCGGAAGGAAACGGTGCTACAGAATTTTTTTTTTGTAAAATGAAGAAAATTTACAGAGGCGTTCTTCGAAGTGCGTGCTCACAGATCTCGTAATTTCGTAGATTTATTCTTTTAGAAAAAGAAAGCGTATGATCATCGACTTATAACAAATAAATCTGTTACTTCTTTTGTTCAAGGTATCGCTCTGGGTTCCGTTACTTTTGGTTCACTGACGTAAAGTTACGAGGACCTATAAAATGTAATATTCCATCAGAACTAAAAGTTTAAAGTATCGAGGTGTTGCGGTATCAGCACTCTGAACGATTTTTAGAAATAGAGTTTTAACGTTATACAGAAGGTAACTGGTAATTGTAACAAAAAGACAAAACGTTCAAAGAATAACGTTACAACTGGTATCGCTTTCAAATTCATATCAACCAAAGGCCGTGGCTTATTGCTCTTGATGCTGTCGCTGAAAGATCATTTTCCGTTCCTGAAAGCTTAAGGATAGTGTCGAAAATTGGTGATCCGATGTACCAAATTCAAATTTCCGTTGAAATGACATGAGGGAACCAAAAATAAGATTTTATATTTTTGTTATGTCACTTCAATTTACTTCACAATAGAGTGGAGTCTAACGTAGACTGTCTACAAGTTATGTCATCCTTAAATTTTAGAGTACCGTACGGGTATCTTCGTTATAGTCATAGTCACACCGATGTTCGAATTGCGATTTATTTGTGAACAATTTAAATTCTCATGGTTTAAGTTTTAGCGCTATGGGTAACTTTATTATGTGTGTTTGTGTGTACTGCATACGATACGAAAATGAAATAAATTTTTCCAGAAAAAGAGAAGGGTGTATCAAACCAATCGTTTTATTTTTCAAAAACAAAGAGCAGCAACGAATTTAGTTTCTTTGAACTGAAAAATAGATTTTTTTTGTTAAGTTGAAGTTGAAATGTGTTTTTTGAACGTTTTCGTGTTGTCGAAAAATAGGAAAAAGATGTTTAAACAACGATTTTCAGAGCTATTTCACTTAATAAGTTTGAAAAGTTACATCATTTTCATTTCTTGTGTGCAAAATGGAACATTTGGTTGTTGTTTGCCATTGTACGTTTAGTTTTCGGGTAATGTGTTTTTGGTTTGGAGTAACTATTTTCGATTACGTGGTACATGCATTAAGACTGTGGAGTTGCAGAAAATAATGAGAACATTACTGTATAAATCATCTGTTATCGACAACGACGACAGAAAGAGACACCATGACTAATATGCTCTTATATACCAAATTCAGATGTTAAAGTAAATGAAGTAGAAGATCTCGCTACCATCTTTTAAAAGTTGTAGATCAAAAGAATCGATAGTAATACTTGCCGCTCAAAAATCATGCCCTTAGATTCTTACTTCCAATTGTCGATGTTTTCTAGGGTAATTTTAATTTCTGCAGGTTTCGGTAGTAAGCTGACATACGCTGTTGTTTAATCATTGTTATTTCGACTATAGTGTTATTATATGCCTTGCATAAAATAAAGATGTCCAAACAAGGATGTAATTAATTATCTGCTATGGTTTTAAAGATTGGGCGAACCTTTAATCAATAGAAGTAGTAGATGCTCTATATATATCCTATCACTCTTAGCATTAAGAACATCGGAACTATACAGAACTTCTATATAACCCATCATACATAAAGGAAAGCTTAATCGAGAAGCTCCCTCAGAAACAGTCCTTCTATGTATGGCGACCAGGAATGAAGCTAACTAAGCAATACGTATTTGGATGAGAAATGTCGGATATTGTTAATCTTATTTATAGTGAAACGTGTACTTGTTCATTTAAAAGTTTAACGTCATATCGTTACATTTTCAAGACATTATAACTAATGCAAAATTTTCAAACAACCCAATTCTATGTCAGTAGTGTACCTCTTTTGCCACACTTAGTAAGTATATCTTTTGAAAATGTTTTCATTTTTATCACGAGGTTATGCAATACATTTGAAACGATATCCACCACAAGGTCTTCGCTTATAGAAACTTGTGCACAAAGAGTACGTGAATTGAACAATGTTCCAAGATTTGAACAGGTCTTTTTCCAAAGCACTGAACAGAGCTTAAGAGAAGAAAAATCCTGTTTAATATGGCACCAAAAAAATACATTTTCAATGACTTTAATGACATTTCAATCTTGAAGAAATATGTGGGCGATTATGTAAGCTACACATGAGTGGCGATTCTATTGTTGATTATTTTTGGTGTAGAGTTACACTTGATTTTCTGGATACAAATGGCTGAAGGGGCAAAGAAATAGAATGTAATGTCGTGAACAACATTTTAGCTAACCTGTTTTATAACTAGATTGGTTATCCGTCATCAGAATCTGTATACAATGGATGGATGAGTGTGTGGGTGGATGTGGAAATACTTTGGTTGTACATACATCTTCTGAACGGAAATTAATCTTGAAACTTTAATTACATTATGACATTGTTCCGATAAATTTGAATAGCAGCGAGAATAGTAGGCAAGAATGCATTATTAACAAACCTTTCAATCTGATCACAATTGTAGCAAATTCTGCAGAGGAATAGATCCTTTGTTACGGTAATTCTAGAATCTTCCACCAGTTCTGACTCGTATCCATCGTACGTATTATGTTGCGTATTTTCTGAATTTGAAACATTTCGATTTTCGTTCAACATTTCAACTCTTGTCACTGGTGCTGTTGTTGTTGATAATGTAGTTATACCTTGAGGAAAAACATAAATAAACCAAATTACAATAAAGCTTAATTACGTCACGAAATTTTATTGTGCTTATATGTTTGTGTAGGGTGCTTCAGTGTAACAGTAGTTATCCCGTTAAATATTTTGACACTTCTCAGTGGGTAAATATCAGATAACTTTTGAAATTAGAAACTAATAGTCATTTGAATGTAGATTTATTGAAATCTCAAAGAACCAAAATCTAATAGAGAATTTTATGAAGTGAAGAAACGGAAAATCATTTGCTCTTGACAACAAAGATAATAATAATGATCTCTAGTCAGTGTTACCTTAATGTATACAAGACATCTGTTAAAACTAATGAAGTAAAAGATTTTGTAAAAAAAATTTAATAGTATGTATTAATAAGTGGGGTGTTACAGCCCGACCCGAAGGGGAGAGCTGTATTCCCCACTTGTCAAATAACAACTTGGAACCTCGTAAGTACAATGCTTTACGTGATTAGGCAATGTAAATGCAAATGAAACATGCCGTAACACGTAAAACTTTTTAAATGAAGAATAGAAGTAACAGATTTAATATTTATGATAATTCGCTTGTCACGAGCTTATTAAATTGTGTTTACAGTGTACATATATTTAATAGTAGATTTAGACTTACAATTTACAAAAATCACAAAACAAATATCACAAGACGATTGAATCGCCACGCTTAAAATTAATTTAGAAAAATTTCACTCTTAAAAATGACTAGGTTAAAACGGGAGAAAGGAAGAATTGGAATGGGAATCACAAATAATAAATCTCCTCTAAATTAGTGTCCGCTGGGATTGTGCCCAAGACGGCCGCAGCATTCCCTCTCTGTATGGCGACACTAATCCGTTGCATAAGGAAACTCGTGGAACGTTTTTCCCCCGTAATGTTTTGTAGCAACTCACCGATACGCCGAATCAGTTTTAATCCGGCTTCACCGACCGTGCCCAATGTCTCGATGCATACTGGAACGACATGGAAGTTCTGCACCAAATTACGATACAACCATAGCTTGTGCGCCTCACGTTTCCGGGCGGCGTGACCTGCTTTTCTCGAATTGCCACTGACGTACGACCGGGCAAGAGTGTCTGCACAAGTGAAATCCCACACCAGTGGTTTTCCGTTGTGCCAAGGTACTAGTGTGAGCCCGTCCGGTTTTTTGCCATCAGACCGATTGCATCCAGTCGGTTCGAGCATTGCTGGCACTTTGCTGGTGACTAGGGCTCGTTTAAGTAAATCGTTGACAATTGCGTGTCTTGCGTATCGACCGGCGCTGTATTTGCAACTCAATCCGTGGAGGCCCAGCTCATCCACTTGAACACCGCAAACGCAAGTATGTGGTACGCACAGTGGAAGTCCCAAACGTAGTGATATGGCGATTCTAAACGATTGGTCGTCCAGCAAGGTGCCGAGCGATGAAAACGGAAATGCGTTGAGCCATGCGCCCGCTTCGCTGCCGATGTTTGCTAATAGACGTGCCTTTGATGAGACGGACGAACATTTCTCCGCTAAGTCGTGCTGTTGTCTTGAACACAATGCTAAGTCCCATTTATGTTGGAATTTTCGGTCAGATTCGGGTGGAAAGTCCGACTGAGATATTGACGCCCATGCGCCCAATGCTTCGACTGCTGGGATGTCCGACGACAATGAAAACGACGGAACGATGCTGCCTACCAAGTCCGTGACTGAATGAACTGATCCCAAGAAACTAGAGTAGCATAGGTTAGTGGCGTTTCTCAGGCCCAGTCCGCCCAATTTGACTGGCAAAGTTGCTTCGTCCCATGAGTTACCGGCAAAACGGCAATTCACTATTCTTTCCATTGCTGCTTTCAGTGTTCGGTCGTATTCCTCTAGTTCGGTCAGAGCGTTCCAACACGGCGTCGTTCGGAGCAGATAGTTGAGCTGTGGGATGGACAGCGAACTACGAAGCAAGCAGTACGAGTGGTGCGAATTCAATTTTTCCATACGACCGACCATTGTTCTAAGTTTGTTCAGCTTTCGCTGAATTGCCGATTGAATTCCTGAAATTGTCAGTGGGGAGCCCAACAATTCGATGTCGTCCGGACGCTCGACGATTCCTGGTGCAATTTGGTTGAGAGTTTGCAGGATGTGGGCGCGCTCAGCCAAGTCAGTGACTCCCAAAATCTTGACCTCACATTTTGCAAAGTTTAGCTGAGGACCGACGTCGGCCGACTTCGTTATGACTGTTTGTAAGTCTTTAATTACCACTTCCGGGGTGCCGCCGATCGTGCCGTCGTCCATATACCAAATGTTGAATTCGGCTTCTAGGCTTTCGATCATGTCTTGAATTCCGAGGCAAAACACCGCTGGGCCGCACGGGTCACCCTGTTGACAGCCCCTTTGAGATAACATTGTGAAATCGCCAAACGACAGCCATGTGGGTTGCTCGTAGCACTGTCTCATGAATGGGAATATTTCGGGACATTTATCCTTGACTGATTGTAGCATGGGATGCCTCTCCATTTCGTTATACGCATTCTTGAAGTCTAGTTTGACTAGCACTTTGGTCGATGAATGTCGGGAATTCACATAATGTCGAGCAGCGTGAACACCTGCTTCTGCGCCGCCGCGAGTCCCAAAACCTATTTGCTTTGGTCGAAGGTCGCTTCCAGTTTTTTCTGCGATTCTTGAGCTTGCTATTCTTGAGACGAGCCTCCTGGCAGAGTTCCCGATGGCGATTGGGCGTATGTTGTCGTCTTTTTTGTTCAATCCACATAACGTTGCCCCATACAAGAAATATGTTACGTGATTGGGGACTAATCCGTTCAAGCAAAAGTCTGAGAAATTACCCAAAGCTTCCAGAACCCTTTCGCCGTGTTCGCCTGTTTCCTTGCCGATGATGTCCTTCAAATGTTGAGGCCTTATCCCGTCCATGCCGCCCGAACTACCTGCTGCGAACCCCATCACAGCCTTTTTGACTTCTGTTGCGGTGACAGGTTGAATGTCTATGGGTGATTCTCCTTCCAAATCGACCGGAATTGTGCCCGCCGGATGCTTATCCAGCAATTTTTGGTACGTCTCGATGCTGATCGGAGCTATTGTATCGTTGGACGAGAGTATTCGAATGGCCCCGGCGATGTCGCCGTCGCACAATTTTGCCTGAACCAATTTGAGTCGAATCGCTTCGGCGTCTTTCGCAGTTTTTGATCTTTTTCGTCGTTGCAATTTAGCCAATATATTTTTCTTGAAATCGTCAACTGGCATGTGTTTTACTGACAGCCACGTCTCCAGGTTCCGTTTCACAATCGTAGCGATGGACAGGTTCTTTGTTAATTTATTTTTCTTATCCGGTGATTGCAGCGCAATATACGCGAAGCTGAATAGGTGGAACCATGTCGAAATGGGTGCGTCTTTTTGCAAGCAAGCGGTAACTAACTTGGAGAATTCAATCGCGACTTGGATTCGGGCCGCTTTGGGAATTCGCTTCATGATGGGTGTGTGGGCTCTAACTGTTTGCACGAAAGTTAAAAACTCGTTCATCTGGTCGAGGTAGGATCCCAAACTGGTTTGGTGGTTTTGTTCCGGTGGGTCTGTGTCGGTTTCCACAGTGGACATTGGAATGGTCGATTGTCCACTCGGCACTGCGTGCTTCTTGGTAGTGTAGTGGATTTTCTAACATCGTCATTTCACTTTGTTTTGAAGTCTGCGCTTTTTGTCATGAGATGGATGATATATTTAACATTAACATCCCTAGGGATGTATTCTTTGTTTTTTAGTCGTGTGTATAGTTGTGCCCTAGGAAAAAACATGAAAAGGCACATTTGCGTTTGATTATTGAGCTTAAGCTTGCCTTAGATTAACAAAACTCTTTTTTTCTCCCTAGACTAGATAAATAACTTAAGTGAAGTGAACGAGCTCGTAACGAAAAGTCACTTTTCGGTGAGATCGTATCAGAAAAAAATGATTATCAATTAAATGATAATTGTTCAGTGTTTTAAGTTATTAAAGGCAGACTAATAAGTTCGTTAAGCATACTGCTATATTAGAATCGTTTGGAGTTCCTACATGGTAGCTGAAAAAAGGCGATAACATTCAACTGAAGAAGACCTTACCTCAACCCGTATGCACAGAGAAGGAAAAAACAGTGAACAAGTCCTTCGTCACCAACAGAAGATAAACCATCACAGAGGCACCGAACCTATCTAATTTTGGATCTTTTGGTGACAGTAACAACAACAACAACAACGTTCGTTCATTCATTGCGACAATGCACAACGATCTTGTACCAATACAAATCAAACTAAGGATATGGAACTCCCAGTGAAAACCGAACCTTTCCAGGCTTTTGGTGCTCATATGAAATTTCGTTGGACGAGGAAACCATTTTGATCACATCACTCATTTACCGAAACCAGCAAATTGGAACTCACAGTCAAATCCGAACCTTTCTTAAGGTCTATCGGAGAATCGATTGAAGTGAAAGTCAGTGTTTGATTAGTCAAAATTTTCTGTTTCATGTTAAGAATGCATTGTAAATTCCAGTCATTTTGTTACGAAGAACTCTATACGAGTAAATAAATTAATAAAATAAATCGCAAGAGTATCACTACGAATTGGTGCCTTCGCACGGACTACCTGCAAAGCCAACGTTTTTTTTTTTGCTACATAAATGTTTTGATTTTAAAGAAAATACTTTACAAGTTTTCATAAATAACTTTCCTACTTTGCGGATTAAAATTTAAACTTTCCAAAATGTGAAAGTAGTTAATAGTCTGCAAGAAAAAGAATTAAAATTTGAGAACTGAACTAACTTTGTTATTTTACTAAAATTCAAAGTAAGTGTTCACGTTCTCGAGATAAAACAACAGGACTCTGGAGAGGGATTACGGCATCAGTTCTCTTTTCTCCATTCTATCCCAACTCTACCGATTCAGTATTTCATTTCGATTTCGAAACTAGGAAAATCACTGAAAGATTCTCACTCGATTTTAGTGAAATACTGAATCGTACTCTATCGGTAGAGTTGACATATAATAGAGGAAAGAGAACTGATGCCGCAATCCCTCTCCTGTCAAAAGAGCAAACTGCATCATTACTTACATTATTCGTATTGTCAATAAAAGTTGGAATTGTGTGTCACATTCGTTTTTTAAAAGGAGGAAATAGTTGTCAGATGCTCTTTATATCAAACTATGCATCTCGTAAATCTCACTTGTACTTAAGTTAAAGAAGTTTGTTATAAGCCACCGTCATACGCGTATGAGTAACGCTCGGTTGTGATGAGAAAAACCTACGAGATGTAATTCTTTATTATTGTTTTTCACACAAAATTTAGATTATCCTTGCTTCACATACACCCACAATAGATATATCATTTATGTTATCCGTCACCCAACACACTCACCCGTACACTCGCAAACGTGTTATCGTATAACAATGTTCAAGTAATTTAATTAAGTTGAAAATTTACGAAAATCACATTTTGAAAGTGCCATTAAAACTCCAACTACATTGAGCCGTTTTCCCACTGATACTTTACTATTGTATAATATTGTGTGAGAGAAAGTGTATAGTTAAAGTCATCATCAAATATCTTTATATTCCCAGTCTTTATAGATGGGTTATATGTTATACGGCTGACATAATAATAATTGTTGCATAACAAGTTTTCTAAGACATCCCAGCGCTTTACGTTTTGAAAGTTTTCTGTTTGTTTATTATGGTGATGATTTTCTATATTATATAATTCCAACTTCTTGTTTATTTGATGGAAAATATGAGATATGTAAAATGCGGCAATGTATTTCATGTGTTACGTACAGTCTTAGTGGCACTTTGAGCATTTCCAAAAATTAAATTATCCGTACTTGGTAAGATGTATTTATATATTATTGTGTGTGTGTGTGTCTACAGGAATGTAAATTAATCTACAAATGTCGGCAAATACATACACACATTATACTACTAACTTACAAGTTTGCAATTTCAGAATAGGGTTTCACAGATATGCCTGGTGGTACAACAAGAAAATTCAATTGGGGATGCTTGGGATTTTAGGGTCTAATAAGTCATTTTATCTATATACATTCAACGAAATTATAGTCACTTTGGGTTGTATAAAACAAATATATAAACGAGGTGGTATTTCAAATAGAATGCGGTGTAATTATTGTAGATTATTTATGCAAAATAGACAGACTGTTAATCATGCGATGGTAATCGTTTATTTAATTTAATTCGGTAAAATCTTTACGGACAGAATAGTAAGATGCTTAGTTACCTGATGTGCGAACTGGCGCAGAACACAAAGGGTTATGTGAAGCATAATTAATTTAATTAATTGAAATGAAGTACACCATTGAAGGATTATCGCTCCGAAGTTAATTTTATATTTGAGCTGACTGGGTCTGAGAACTCAAGGCCATTTTCTAATTCATAAATCATTCGGCAGCTCTAATTAGGTGTAAACGTAAATCCATGTGTCTGCATTTTCTAAACCACCACTTATCTACTTGACACCCTTGACTGACGTTTCGATTCTACAAATCGTACTATTTGGTAGAAACTTCGCACTTATAATCTTCACAACAATCATTCATCTATCTACATTCAAATTCAGCTCACCATTTTCATTCATTGTATAATCACGAGTAATTACGATCGACGAGTATACAGCGCAGTAAAATGTTTAATAGATAATGGCAAGCACAAAATTTAATTGAAAAATTCAATAAAAAATTCAATTTTTACTAGAAAAAGACAAAAAGAAATGACTCGAATTAAAGACCCGACTACTTTTGCGGTTTGTTTGTGTCATGTAAATAAAAAAAATAAATTGAATACACGTTAGAGGGACAGTCAGAAAAAAGGAATCACCACCTCTACGTGTCTTCTCGTCATCGTGACAACGTGAAATTCGTCTTTGATGAAGCAAGGAAAATTTTCGTTTCTTTTTATAATTGGTGTTTATTCATTTGACATCCCTGGAATGGGATTCTTTTTTCAATTTACTTTTGTGTAATTGAAAACGTTTTGGAAATTAGCCTCTGAGAAAAAAAAAATACTTCGGATAGGTATGGTAGCGTGAAATGTTTTTTTTTCTTCTCTCGTAAAATCTTGTTTGATCTCTTAGATTTTACGATGAGCTAGCATCGTCTTGTATTTCTTTGGAAAATTTTTGTCAATCCTGTGTCCCATACCACACACCATTCTTCATCCTGTTTCAACTGCTATGGGTTTATTAAAGGCAGAACACGCGTAAAACCACCCATTAATTTTCAAAATATTTATCTTTATAGCTGAAGGGAGGAATTTAAGTAAATGCTAGGGATTAATGAAATTAAATTCAATTAAACTGCAAAGATGATGGCATCGCAATTTTTGGTATAATATAATGATACATTCATGTCGTGTTTGTATTTTATATACGTGAATAGAGAAGGATACCGAAGCCAAATGTAAAACATTGTTAGGCAGCCGAATTTATTTTCAATTACTGTATACACCATAACCCGCATCACAAAACCTTTTTTTTCCCCTCCTATACAATGTTATTTTAATCGAAAGGTAAATAGCTAGTGCTATTATTAAAAATGGCACGAAAATTTCTCCGGCAAACATTTAGGCCATTGTGTACGCAACGACAAAGTAAGAATGAAATAACCCAAAATGTTTCATTGCTTTGGTCTCCTCTGGTCCTGGATATAATAACCTACTTAGCAGAAATTTGCCTCTTTTATACGTAATAGATTCTAATTGGCAATTAATTTTTTTTATTTTGAATTTTCACTTCATAAAATCATTATGCTATCATTTGTGAACACAATTTCATTTAATCTTCTTTGCATTAGCTCTCTTGCTATAATTGTACTTCTGTGTGAAAATATGCGTCATTTAGCTCATTAGCTCATTTTCGTCTTTATGAAATGCAAATTTATATAAAATTTTATAAGCCTCTTATAGTTAATGGCTTCTTCAGTGACATAATTCAGTTTGGTCAATGTACCGAACACGTGAAGTAATTGGACAACCGCAAGAATAGTCAATAGCCAGATAATGGAGATCAAGAATGAAGGTGGTAATAGTTGCATGATTATGCAATTTTCTATGTTAATATTAGGAACATTGCAATTTACTTCAGCTGAAAGCCAGCTGGTCCTTTACAGTAAGGCTCAGACAGGTCAGATCGAGCTGAAAGCGGAATGTGATTATAACTGAACCTGAATTGAAAATTTTTGAGCCCGACATGACATGAAGAAGATATTGTCGAAAAACTGAAAAACTTCTGGAGAATACGAAGAAAAAAGCTAATTTCACTGAAATTTATGTCGGGCTCAAAATTCATAACTTTTTCAGCGAAAGTTTATGAAAATCGGCTTAGTAGTTCCTGAGATATCGGAGATAATGCTCTTTAGTGATGTTACCCTCGATATGTTGGATTTTTTACCTGAAAACCGACCTGATTTTCTGGAATTTCTTTTGATTTCAGATTTCAGATAAATTTAGGTCAGTTAAGTTCAGTCTCAGATATTATCAGTTCCAATTGAATTCAAGGTTCAGGTTAAGGGATTCCCGACCTGTTCCGAGTCTTACTATACAGAATACAATGTATACTATACATATACATACCTAGCTTCTCAGAGACGTGTCAATACGGTTCTACCACTATCATGCTAAATTACTATATTACTATTATAAACCCTTACCTCTGAGAATGTGGTAACAAAGAAGCTGCTGAGAAAGCTAAGGCATTGAATGTCTCTAGCTGTAGTGAAAGTAAATTTTTTGATAATCACCAAGGAACGATGATGAATGATAGCCTGAAACAAATGATTACTTGTTCTACATTAAAATATAAATATTCCCGCAAACTTTCGCTATCCTCCTCAAATTATAACTTCCGGCTTTCACTTTAATCAAAAGTAAATGAAGACTTAATGAAGACAACATCCAATGACATTTTATCTATGTTTCATTTAAAATAATTTACAAAATGAAAACGTCGTAACTTTCATCCAAAGCAACATTGCCCGACACGCCTTTCAGCTCAACACAAAAGCCATTCATTTCGCAAACTAAGCAAGAAAAAAAAAACGGCATTGATCTACTCACCGATTCAAACTGTTTCCCTTCAATTTGATGAATCAATCACAATGAAACTTTGAATTTTCCGTGGTAAAAGAACATGAAAATGCTGGAAAAACAATTCCATCATTTCTCGTTATCTTTAATTCAATATTTATAAACTTAAAAGTGATAAGTCATCTAAAATCAAAATCGTTAACGTAATGTAACTAAGTCAATTCAAAACCCCCAATAGTCTAATGTTATAATGTACATTTGAAAATGGTGTTTTTGGTTCTTCAAGATAAAGCGTGGTGTAAACAAAATCCAACTTATCCATCGCTATCAATTAAGCAATTCCTTTACGATGAAACACTTCGGTAAAGCAAATAATATTATTCCACGATGTCCTTGGAGACGAAACGGCACGAATGCCATAGAATGAGCTTTTTGTTTACTTGTTAAATATAACTCTCTGTTTGTGTATAACATAAAGTAGGTTATAGACGAGCGTATATATTACGAGAAAAATAGGTCCCCCTTTAAATTTAGAACAGAAAAAATGAAGATTTCTTGTCTAATTGAAAATCAATATCGTAGCATAACAAGGCTTCAAAGAAAATTACAAATTTATTTGATGTTGGCTGCTGTGTAAAGTATGTGTTGGTATTCGTATTCCTAGGAAAATTTGTCTGTTTATTTCCTCATCTGGCTTTTAAATTATCATAATTTTTTCAACCTTTGCTGTTCTTTTATTACGTATATTTTTCGGTTTGAATAATGCTGATGTGCATTTTGAGAGATTAAGGACGCCGGGGAATTATGTTCATATATACAGATAAAAGGTGCACTGCAGTTCCCAGCTGAAAATAATTCTAAAAATGTTTTCCTTCAAAATTAAAATTGGTTATATGCGCTTTGATTGAATAGAAAATAATAAAAGATAAATAGAAATCTCTTTTGCATAGTTGGGTAAAACTTGCTATAACGTTCGTAACGTTCAAACCAATTGACGGTAGCTCAATAAAATCCGTAGTTTACTTTTAATATTGAAAATCCTTACTTTATGCCATTATATTACCTGTACAAAGAGATACACGACATATTCAAGATTCACAATGAAAAGGAAGAATGCCTGACAAAAAGTGGAAGATTTTTTTTTTGTTGAAAAGTTTTATTTACAGCAATTTCTGACGATTTTATAAATATCAAGAAATATGAATGAAGAATTCTGGTACCGGGGGTAGAAGATTCTTTTTCGCATATTTTTCTCTCGCGGCTAGAAAGATATCACATAAAATAAAAAAGTAAAAAAGAAAGTTTCTACTTCCAACTTTTTATTTTCCCTTTTTGCTTATATGCGAGGATGAAGTACTTATGTATACACAGAGTCTATAGGTTTTATGTAAAAATATATGTAACCGTTATAATAAAAATGAAAAAAAAAATGTTTTTCTTCTCCTTTCAAAAAAAAAATCTTCAAAGATTAACAACGAGTAGGGCGTTTTAACTAAATCTCTTATTTCAACAGCTTTTAAAATTATATTATTTTATAACATCATGGGACGGATGGGACACTTGTCACAATTTTTTCCCTCCACAGTTCATGGGTTGATGTAGGTCTATGAAGGGCATTTTTTCTCAAATAACAAATATCATATGAAGATATGAGCATTATCAAAAATTTTCGCTGGATGATAATACGCACAAAAATTACGGTACCATGGAAAAGATTTTCAATTACAATCACAGCAATTTTTCGCGATTTTATCGCCTACGCGCGTTATAATGGTACGTTAATTCCCATTGAGTTTTCTGGGTTAAGTAAGTAAACGAAACCTTAATTAAATCACGGCATCCACGAAGTTGCTGCGATTTAATGAAAAGTTGTTACTCCTAGGATAAATAAGTACATAAGATATTAGTTTGCATCATTTGTTGTCCCGCTTTATCCTGTCTAAAGGCTCGTAGTCTATTTTAAGACAACTTTGACTAGTCTAATATAGTCCAATAATATACTACTAGAAAGAAATTGTTTGAACCACAGATGTTTGATCTGTCTGAATAAAAGAGTCATAAACGTAGGACAAGGCCACTGTTTCGATCTGTCAGAATATAAAATACGTCTTTTGACGTTTTGCATTAATGTGCAGTTCAAAATACCATTTCTCATCAGGTCATGGCGACATATCGGTTTTCGTACGAACAAGTCTAGCGAAATATAATTGAAATGAAGTTTCAACTCATCACCGAATTTGCTAACTCGTGGTCGTAGTCATAAGAATAATTGCAAATTATGATCATACAATTGTGAATAGACTTATTTTCAACTGATGTAAATTATTATTCTGTAGACCGAAAGTGTCTCAAAAATGTCTGCCTAATTTCATATCTCACATTAGAAAAGATGTCATTTGAAAAAGACTAAAAGGATATCTTGATCCATTCTAATTGGATTCTTACTAAAATTCTAATAAGTGATATGGCATCGGGATGACAAGAATATTTTTCAATAATTTCTATAAACAATTTTTAATTTTCAATGGTTTTCATGGTAAATCTTCTTTTTATTAAACATGAACCTTTTTTCTTAAAATCGTTCACGGTCTATTGTAAATGACGAGTTATAGCTTCGTATGAACGACTTCCGCGGTAGAATATCGGACTATTAGAATATCTACGAGTAAGTGTTATTAGAGATGTGCGGGCCGAGGCTTTTTCAAAGCCCGACCCGACCGGACCCGACCCGAATCGCTGGTTTTTAAACCCGAACCCGATAACTTTTTAAGGCCTGAACCCGACCCGACCCGACAATTTTTCGGCATGTAAAAAGTACCCTTAAAGGAACTAAATCTTATGATACATCATTCGAAAGATCTTGGCCCAAAATTTTTTGATTTTTTCCGATTTTTTGGGCTCCTATTTAAGGGTGAAAAAAATTCAGAGAAAAATTTTGCGATTGGATGTGTTTTACCATTTTTTAAAATCTGTAAAAAATATGTGAAATGTTCATAAGAGCAATTAATGGTCAAAATACCGAGTTAGTTCTATAAAACATATGAAAAAAAACGCCAAATTTTTCTCAGAATTTTTCACCCTTTAATTACACAACAAATCGAAAAAAAAGTCACAGATTTTACCTTCCAAACATTTTTTTTAGAATTATTTTCGATTTTTACGTCAGCACACTTGAGAGAAATAATCAAAAATAAAATTCACATTTTCGTCTATCACTAATGGAGTTTCAAATTCTACAAAAAGTAGTTCCAGGCCAACACCTTTCGATGATGTATCATAAGCTTTAGTTCCTTTGGGCGCCCTTTTTCAGTTTCAGTTTCAGGAAAAATCATCTTGCCCAGCCGCGAATTTGAACACGGGACCTCTCGATTATGAGTCGAGAGATCTAGCACCAAAGCCAAGGGGGTTCAGACAAAATGATATTTACTTCGAACGCCTTTATGTTGTGTAGAGTGCTAGATTAAATGTGTAGTGTAGTGTGTGTGGTGTGTGAACGTAAATATTACATTAGGCTTTGTGTATGGAAATTAAATAGGACATTCGATATTTTTAACGTTGCAAATAGCCCTGATTAATCTCTTAAAAATACTGAGACCAAATGAAGTAATAGATCCGATAGTAACACTCATGCTGTTATATTAAGTTACGATAAGAAATCGATTAGATTTTGATGGTTTTACGACTTTGCTATGGTCGATAAAGCCTACTGAGCTAAATTAGCTAAATAAGCTAAATTAGCTAAATTGGAATTTTTAATCAATATTTTCCGATGCATAAAATTTGAAATTTCACACGAACAAATTTATTTAAAAATGAAAAAAAAATTAATAACATGAAGCGATTCCTGCGAATAATAATTGAATGCGACAGAAAGATTCATCAATTTTAATTGACGATAATTAATATTACAATGTTTTACCTCGATTCGTTAGTAAAAACCGCAACAACAAAAAAATACAGCAACAGCTCTGACATGGTCAACGATTTTAAATTATGCAGTACATGAACCCGACATAAAATTTTAATTTAATTCAATATTTTAGTTTCCATTAATTAATAAACATTACATACGTTTTGGTAGTCAGATAATATTTTACAAAATGAACTGAATACTTTTTAGCCTTCCGTAAAGTTGGGAACGACCATTTCCATATATTTCCATTAAAAAGAGACCCAAATTCGTTTATAGGCATAGGATATTTATTCAGTTGGAATGGTGGAATGATATCAAAAATTCATTATACCAGAAAACCACCCTCTTTTCCACAATTTTTTTTAGTTGACAAAAATGGTATACTGACTGCTGGTAGCTTCATTTAAAACACATTCGATTGTGTCACCGACTGCAGTATTTGCTTTTAGCTTAACATCGAGTTAGGTCAGTTCAATAAAAAAAAAATGTTTTATGAATCATAAAAGGACAATCTGTCAGAAAAAAAAAATATCTAACTTGACCGACCCATAATTGTCTGGATGCCATTGCTTTTTCAAAATTCGAATCATTGAGAAATTTTAAATTCAAATTTGCTGTTTACTTAAGAGCGCTCACACCTTGGCAATTTTCTAGCCTACATTTGTGCGCAAAAATATTCATTTTTTGATGATTTCTCTGAACCAAGATCTTTTTTTGAAAAAGTAAAACCATTAAAGCATGCAAAAATGTGTTACTTTTAAGGGAAAAATTTGGTTTGTGGTCGATAACTTAACCCACTTGGAGAAACCTTTGCAAAACACAAAAATTTACACATTTGCAAAGGTTTCTCCAAGTGGAATAAGTTATCATCCACAAACCAATTTTTCTCTTAAAAGTAACACATTTTTGCATGCTTTAATGGTTTTACTTTTTCAAAAAAAGATCTTGGTTCAGAGAAATTATCGAAAAATGAATAATTTTGCGCACAAATGTAGGCTAGAAACTTGCCAAGGGGTGATCGCTCTTAAATCCTGTTCCAGTATAACAATGCAACCAATTTAGGCATCAAATTATAGTACATTTTCTACCTTGGTGTATATTTCGAGAATAACTTCGTATGTACAATTGTATATAACGAGCGCCAGCGAGTGTATATACAATTGTACATAAGAAGTGATTCGAGAAATACACACCAAGGTAGAACAATGTTTTATCTCCTGCAAGCTGATATTTCATACATTAGCGAAATAACCACAAAAATTTGGATTTAAATTTAATTAATTAAGCATGTTGTTTTAAAACGCATTCACAACAAAAAAAAAACATCATACAGAGAAGCCTTTATTTACTTACTCACACACATATACTATCCACCTCAACATTTCGTTCAAATCACATCATTCCGACTACTCTGATTATTTGATCGATGTAGAAGTGACTAACGAACCACTACCGACACCAATTGCATCGTGTTATGTGATTTGTTGGCGTAGTGGTCAGCATGTTTGGTTGATATGCTGCTGGTCCCGTGTTCGCTTCCGCCGTTCGGCGATTTTTTTTTTTTTTCAAATATGTAGATGGAAAGTAAATTTACCCTAGGTGGGTTATGTGTGAATTATCCAATCGTATAGGCTGTGGTTATGTATGTGTTTGTGTTTATATGCAGAAACGCGTAATGTATGAAATATCAGCTTGCAGGAGATAATAGTACTTTATTTCATATGGAGTAGGATCCTCGAGCGACAGCGAGAATCCTACTCCATATGAAATACAATGCTTTATTGCATGAGCGAAAACGAGACAACAACATATGACTGTTTTGACAGCGAACGATTAATGTATGAATTAGCGCTCTAGATAAGTAATTTTTCGGGGAATCACACCGCGAATGCAATAAAAACAAAAACTCCCATATTACTACTCTACAAATGGTAAATAAAAAATATTCAAATTACTGTATGTTTCTTCAAAGCACGTCGACGTCGACATAGAGGGGACGATAGCGAAATTGAGACATGAATTTGCTTCAGTTGTTCAAGTGAAATAGTAAATCCTTATAACGGTTACAAACAAAACCGTGTCTAAATTTGACTCACATTCCCTGTAGTTAATGTCAACGCTTGTCTGGTGAAGTCTATTTATTGGATTTAGGTTCAATGAATCTTCCATCGCAAAGGTATAACACTTCACTGGGTGTAAATTGTTTTTAACATGCTGAGAAAATCATATTATCAGAAGAATTCCTTTTTAAACGATTTATATTGAATTTCAAACGGAATAAATTAAATTTTCTGGAGTAACGACAATGCAGAATATCAATTTTTCCCATTTCTTTTCTTTTCATTTTCGCATTTAGAATCGATTAAGAATATTGGTTGCAACGTCTTACTCCCTTACCTATTTTTTTGTGCAACATTTTTAAGCCACCATAATCATTTTTCTTTTGTGTAAATGAACAAAAAGAAAATCTATGAAACAGTGGAGCATTGTAACAACGTGTCTAGTCGCCACTTTTCTTGAAAATATTTCAAATACAAAAAAAAGAGAAAGGAAAAATAAATGAAAATAAATCGCATTGAATGAAAAACTTTTTTTTTATCCAGAGGGTTAAACACTTAACAATTAATTTTCTATTTTGCAGGTGTCTTGGATCCGCAAAAGGGACCTGCACATCCTAACGGCCGGTGTTACCGTTTACACATCAGATCAAAGGTTTCAGGTAAGGAAAATTGGTAGAAAATTAATTTTACGGTCATTATGTTCGTTCGTTAAATATTTAATGCTTTTGTTTTATACGTATTTATGTATCCTATCCACAAGCAGATCGAAATCGGATAATGAATGTTGTTTCTGTAAGAATATTTGGAGTGTAAATGAGGGCAATAATAGGTGACCAGAAAGTTGTGTAGAAAGTTACCTTACCATCTAATACTGTGAAAATAGATTTATGTTATGCCAAGTAAAGACCAAGTTTTTTGATTAATTTATTGTTGGCTTTACAAATTTGTTTTGAAAATGAATTTAATGGAAATATACAAATTGGGTAGGTGGAGCGTATTATATACCACACGCTTGAAAATTTTCTTTGAATAGGCAGGTACAAATTTTAATTTATTTGGTTTTTCTTTTTAAAAATCTATTTATTCATAAAAGAACTTTCTTTCAATCGGAATACTAATTGGTTTCTTGCTTCGGTGATTTAGGTGCCCCATAAGTAAGACCCCATTCATAGGTTCTAGATTAATGACGATGCATAACTGAAAACTAACTTTACATTAGGGTACATCAATGTTCCTTTTTTTAGTCATGGATGAAACCGCGTACAAAAGTTCACTTAATCCAGGATATTTTAACAAAATTTACAGATTTTTTTAAGAAAATTTTTGAGTTTTCTGAATCTGTGGCATACTTAGTACCCCGGAATTGCAGCAGGCTCACGAGATCCGCGTGAGACGTTAATTCAAAAGCTGTTTGCAAACATTTACATCATAAATTACTGTAAAATTATTGTTTTAATTAGTTATTCGTGTCCTTGCAACAATTGAGATCAACGAACGTTTGTTAAGCCCTAAGGTTTTCTAAATATCTTTAGGTTCTTTTGAGATGAGGCAAAGAAAACATATTCGCAGAAAAAAATCGTTTGAATAAAGAGAGCTTCTTCTTACACTTTATTTCGTTTCTATGAGTGTTTTTTTTCCCTTCAATTTCTTGTATTCCTGAATTGTGAAAAATACAGCGAATAATGTAATGTTTGCTTTGATGTTTCCCTTCAATTATGTTTCCATTTCTGTTGAATGGTAAGAAGAAGGCCAATTTAATTCACCGTCTCCTAATTAAACAAAAAGAAATGTCGATTTAAGTGAATCCTGTGGACATAAAATATGAAGTCCATGAAGAAAGAATTATCAGAATTATAATATTTGAAAAGGAAATGTAAGATGTTGGAATTTTTTTTAGATTAATTATTCAGCAATAATATTTTAAAGTAATAGATTTTACTCACTAAACCTAATGAGTAAAATGACATAGGCTTGGAGCTTTTTATTCTGCCTGGTGTGATCTGTTATCGACAGCAACGAAAGAAGTATGCGATGACCTAAGATAGGTATGTTTTTCTCAGGAAAATGATTGCTAAAACAAATGAAGTACAAGATTTTGTATCGAACAATAGGCGAAGTTAAATTGCCTATATGAACAAATACAAGCATTTAAATAGTACATTCTTTATCAATAGGACAAACGATTGAAATGGCACTTATTGTGTGTAACGAAGCTCAACAAACACACAACCAGAAATTTCCATCATTTGTGCTTCGATGCAGTAAACTTTTAGTAACAAAATTTTTACTACAGGGCCTCGGGGTTCTCGTACAAAAGGGTGGGGGACAGGAGACTAATTAGAATCGATTTCAACTGGTTTGAGATGGAACCAGATTTTTATGGTACACAAAAATTATTGACGAAAACAATTGAATGAATTCTTGTTCCTGATGAATGTTTTCGTTGGCTCGATTTTAATTATTTTCATGTCAAATATTAATTTGATTGGCTGTGCACATTGTGCTACCATTCTACAACATAAAACTTTTTTTTTATTTTTTAAATCGAACATATAATATTTTTAGAATATTTAAATTGCTGGCAGCTATAAATTGATGTCCATCAACTTAACTTGTTTGCAAATTATAAACAAGCATGCATATCGGACTGAATCAAATTTTAATTGAACATGGTCGTTTTTCCGAATTGGCTAAATTTTGATTTTAGCCGAAATAAATTGTGTTGTGAAAGACAAACAAACAACAAAATATTTCCAAAGTTGTTTTTGTGAAGATTGCAAAAAAAGCGGTGACTATATGGACAATTATACCCACATAAAATAGCAAATAATTAAGCTTTCTTCTCCGAATTTATTCATAGAATAACAAAATTACATTTATCCTTTCTCAACACTGGCTTCTGACGGATCAGACAAAAGTCGACAAGCCGCTCGAAATGATATTGCGCAACAAATTATGTTTGACAATTGATTTTTGTACCTAGTCCATGGTAGAAGATACTTTTCGTAGAATGGGAGAATTTTTGCCTTCTACGCACTTCTGAATTTGATCTTACGTAATGTGATACTTCAAGTTCACTATATATCTATACCTCCGCTGCTTTTCTTTGATATTCAAAGGTCACCTGTCCACAACTAACTCTGCAGCTTTTCGTATTGATGTTTTGTTTCTTTTAATCACTAACCATTCTCCGCATATTCCTTGAGATCAAAGATTTATTAATAGCTCTAATTAGTTTCGAATAACGAGTTCATAGAAATAATCGGACATTATCAAATCTTGCAGGTGAATCGACCAAAAAATTCATCCATCTGGACATTGCAAATAAAATATCCACAAATCAGAGATGGAGGCGTCTATGAGTGCCAAATAAACACCGAGGTAAAATTATCGTTTTTTTTTGTAGCAAGAAACAATTACCGTGGAAACCACTAAATTGTTCTGTCTCTCATTTTCAGCCGAAAATGTCTTTATCGTATACTTTGAACATCATAGGTAAGCTCATTTTGCAACATTGATTTTATTTTCTAAATTTGTCTGCATTTACATATTATAAAGTGAAATATTGCTTGAAACTAAAATATACAACGAAAATGACGATACGACAAGGCTAATTAATGCGAAAACGGTTTACAGGTCAGTGTATAGGCAAACAAAAAAGATTGGGGGAGCATGGAGTCAGTAGCCTTTATGTTTTCGCTGGTTAGTGTTTGTTTATTTCTGTTTTATTACTTTTATATATTCCGTCAGTTGACAAAATAACCTATCTGGAACGGACAGCAGCAGCTGTTACCCCCAAGTACTTTGTAATATTAAGTGACGAGAGATGTACGAAATTTTTCCTTCAGGCGAGTCGTTCATTTGTATTATGAAGAAGAAAAAAGTGCAATTTCCCTTTCGCTTGTGTATTAACTAACATCTAATACCATCACTCCTGTTCTGCTAAGGTTGAGATGGTATATATATTATGTGAATGTAACGTTTATTTGTTGGACGTTGTGACAAAATTAGGGTATAAAGCAAAGAAAAAAACGAGAAAAACTTGAAAAAGATGAAAATAAAGAAATATAATCAAATTAAAAGATTAAGATGCGAATTAAGATATTAGAGAGGTTAATGCAGAAATTAGGGATTGTTTTCTGAACCGTATCTTCCACGTTGTGTTACTTTATCGAGGGTGTAAACTCTAAATGCGCCCAACCATAGTGAAAATGTAAAAGCTTTTGAGCAGATGAAATAATAAAAAAGTTTTAATTTGCATTTTAATTCAATTAAGATTTTAATAACGAATTGAGAGCTAAGGCTTAGCTGGGAAATAAATTTAAATGTTTTTGATCGTGTGCCTCTAAATTAAATTCCATAATTTTTCATCGGACGAAATTTTCTAGTCTTCGAATATATTTGGGATATGATTGAACAGAGAAACAGAGAGTTGATAATTAAAACAAAACTTTAAAACTTCCCGTTGATTGTGTGGTTGTTAGTGTATGTTGGCTCTTTGTACGTTTATTGGATCGATCAGAATAATAAATAATGTTCATCTATCAGTAAAGGTGTTTTTCAGGTTTCTTGTATCTGTTTCCACTTAGATTCTATATTTAATTCGTTTCACGATTTATCTGAAGTATAGTAAATGAAATGCACACAATGCTCTTAATGTAACGAGCATAATCATTTTCAAATCTTGAAATTATATTTTATCATCTCAGGAAATGGATGAGATGTTATTTTTACCCCGCTTTTGAAAGTAAACGTCTCCCTCGATGAGTAATTATTATTGGCAATGCTATGTAGAATGTCATTGTTGAATTTATTAACTCATCCATCTCGTCGTTGTGACACATTGGAACAATTTATTTATTAAATTCTCATAAGTTTTGATATTTACATTTACGAACAAGTAATATTTCATTTCATTAATCATAATTTTATGTGAATGACGCAGTCAACACCTTAAATGAAAAATATTGATTGAGATATCACGGCGATATTTCATGAACTAAATGTACGTAATTGTGACAAAGGTGCGAATATTGAAATTTACAGCATCGTCATGGTGATCATGAGGTACATAATTTCCGTACAATGAATGTAACAAATTTACTTTGAATGACACTTTCTTACAAAAAAAAATTTCTCTTGAGGGAGTAGAATCTTTAAAATGAAATTTATGTCAGGCTACTTTCACCACTTCCATCGTATATTGTCCGGATTATTAACGTAAAAAGACTGAATGGAAAACGTTTCTGCCACTGTTTCGATCTGTGAGATAGTGTGATAAGCATCTTACGATGCTTTGCATTTAATAATGCTGTTCAAAAATAAACCACATCTCACCAGGCCATGGCGACAGTGGAAAAGAAATGACTAACCTCTATGAAATAGGTCATGCCTTTTTGCATGTACAAGTCTAGTGAATCATAAATGAAATGAAAATAAACTTTCATATCATTTCATCAAAAAGACTTGTAACTTTTTAGATATTAGTATGTAAATGGCGATTCATAGTCGTTTCTGGAAGTTAGTTTTTGTTGAGGTAGAATATTCTAAACTGATTGTCTCGATAAAATAATTTTTTGTCATATCTTGGATTGAAGTATCACAAAATCTTATAATTTCGGGTGTAAAACCATATAGGTCGAATTAGGATAAAAATTTATTTGACAATTTTAACTCAAATGAATCCTAAAAAAAACAGTCGGTGCACTTCAGGGATACCCATACCCACAGTTCAGTTACAAGCACTCACTAAAAGTATTATCAATCTGCAACAGAAACTCCTCAGAAACTCATCTGAAATCGAGAAAGGTGGAAAGAATAAGCGATGTGGTCGGGTTAGAGGTCTCCTTATATACAGACGTCCCACTAATATTCGGGGTGTCCGACCTTAATAAATCGGACATTTTTCGATAAAGTTGGACAAAATCGGACATTTCTCGTAATTGGACTTAATCGAACTTTCTACGGGTAATGTAGGGGCAGTACGTGTACTGAGACTTGTTCTATAAAATACATAATTAAAAAATGCAGACGCTGTTCTACTGAACACCGACAAACATTAAACCACAGATCGGCTCGTAGCATGAACACTACTTTGACAAATGTCGCATTTGAAGTCTTTTTTGATAAGAGCTACAGCTTAAGATTGTTTGTGTTGTGTGTTTTAACTCATACAGCCACCGAAAACAAGTAATCTATCTTTACGAAGAAACACAGTGTCTATTGTGACTTCGAATATTTTTATGTTCATGCTAGGAACGGGGCTGGAAATAAACGAATAACACAATAATTATGGATAATAATTTCTACATGTTACTAGCCAATGTCTGAACTTCTAATGTATATCAGCTTTCATGTTTTTCATAAGAAAATACCAGTGTCGGTAGAAGATGTCTCAACCACAAATTACTTTAGATTTCATGCAATTGAAAGTAAATGAAGGCGAATTTTTTAATTTTTTAAAACTTATATAGCGAAACGTATGTTAAAAATATTGAAGTAATAGATTTTTGTATCGAACGTTAGTAGATGTTGAAGTAACAGATTTACTGATTTCATCGCTTCTAAGAGATTTTGAATAATATTTCCTGAATTACTAAATGGTAAGTGAATTACAATTATCGATCGATTCCAATCAATTTCGTTTCCTGAAATTTGAAGACCGACACATTTTCTGTTTTGTGGTTTACTGACTTTTCGCATGTAGTTTTATATGGAGAAATCTAAAACACAGAAACAGAAAATACGTCGGTTTTCAAAATTCCGTGTGTGTATTTCTAGTAATTTTTTTTGACAACATAGAGTATGTTCATTAACGTGTACCGTGATGGACTGTATAGTTGTGATAGCATGTATACCTTAAGATAGAGGAGAAACTTGAAACTTGTATAAACTGGCAGAAATGTTATGTGCTAGAAACCCTAGAAACCTTTATTTACCTTGAACAATGTGTTTTTTCGACCTTATTTTACCATCTTCAAACTCAAACGTAAACGCTCAATTTTGACTACCACATACCACTCGCTATGTTCTGTATCTATTTCAATGATAACAGTGAATAATTCTGGGTTCTGCATAACAACACAACAGTGCATTCCGCGACCTACTGTCAACAATAATGTAGCAGGACCGGAAATATTTCAGTTATTTTCTCTGCATAGCTCGGACGATTCGGATTTTTGTTCCTTTTTTGTGGACATAAGTTAAGTATTTCATTAGTCCGTAATTGGTATGCAGTAGTTATGTTGTCGGTGCATAAAGTAAATTGTTTTTACAACGAAGCAATAAAACATAACCAAAATAGTTTACGTAATCGTTTTACGAAAGCAATACTCGAGAGACATTATCAACGGGTTTAATAGCTTCAGGGACGAACGAAGTCACGTCGAAATTGAAAATCGATTTGTCATCAAGAGAATAGATTCGGAAGAAGTAGAGCCTTAGACCGCTTTCATTGTCCAAAACACAGAAAGAGAATGAATAAAACTGGCAGGATAAAACTGCTACCTGGAACACGTGCCATTAAAATTAAATCAAAACTCTAATGAGCTTTCAATTAGGGTCGCATTTAAAATTCTTTATTCTCGTCTTATTTCATTTCGCTTCATTTTTTCTTCTTCGAAATACAATTCTACATCCGTAAGTACATTTAAAAGCTTTTCAGCTCAGCTATGTATAAACACTTAATCTTTAGCCTTATAAAATTTGTTTACAATAAAACACAATATAGAGAGAGAGTGTTTCATATTTTTCACGTCTAACACCCCTTAACATAAATACTGTTATCCGCTTTAATTAGCTTTTAGCCGACCTCTTTTCCGTCATCATTAGCGCCATAATAATCTCATTTCACATGTATGAAATGCTCCAATGAAATTCTATATTTTCGAACGGAATATAAAAAGAGTAACACACTCTCTTGTCCGTACATTATTATTTCATCACATGCAACCGCAAGCTTCAACCACCATGTTGGGCAATGTTTTTTGTGTTGCACTGTTATTACTCTCCATATACGCTAACTGTAATGACGAAAATTGAGTGGCAGTGCAGCAAGGTATCAATTCCAAACTTTTGCTCTTTGAATTGTTGCGTTGAATCATAAATTTCTGTAACGCGAAAACGGTAATTTAGCACACCACAATCCTTTTTCACTTTATTTTGCGTCAGTTTGACTTACCCTAATGACCGAATTGTAATACGATCCACTTAGTGTTATAGCAGCTGCCGATCCACACGATCCACGACAAAAATATGCATGATAACCGGGCGGATACAATATCCAATCATCCCAGCCAATCTCCTCGAATGAAATGTACAATTTTTCCCGACAACATTCAGTCACACCTGGCGAACAGTTTACGCTTCTACGCTGTCGTTTTATTTTGCGACTGGGATGCGTGTTTATCACAATAAAAGGTCTGTAGCCTTGGTCCAACGATAGCATATCCATTGATGGGTGCTTTTCACATGTATTACATGAGATATCAATCACATGCTCCAAATCGTTCTCTTCAATCCAATTTTTTATTTTCCATGCTATATCAATTTTCACCCATTCTTCTGTTGAGAGTGAACATACGTAGAAGGAAAAAAAATGGAAAAAAATATTTTGTTAGCCTCGAATTTCATTTATCAAAAGATATTGGCGTTGTACCTGTAACATTGGTCTCTTGTATGGCAAACGGTTTTTGTGTGTAAATATCTGTAAAGATGGATTGGTTTTGATATTTAGTAACTCATTAAAATTGGATAATGGAATGGCTTATTTTTTTGTACAGAAAAAAAGATTCTTTTGAATTTTTTGTGTATGAAAAACGTTCTTTGATCTGATTCACATAATATAATTTTGTATAAATTGACTGAATTGTAAAGTTAACAGAAAATGTTATTCGATCGTTTTGGGGGGGTTCGATTGACTTTAATGAGGTCAGATCAGGGTAATGGACTAACCATATATTGATTTCAGGTTATAGGAACTATTTTGCTATGTCATCGGTCATTCTCATTAATTAAACTTATAATTAATCAGAATGTCCAATGTAGTCGTATATAGCAACAGTTTTCATATTTTTCTTCTACCAGCATTAGTTTCCTGTTTAAAGTCATGTTCACCGTTGTACCCATTTTATTAAATTTAAAATTACCGAAACTTGATTAAATTTTAAATTACCGAAAATTTTAGTAATTTACAGAAAAGTATTAAAGCTTACAGAAAATTACTAAAATTTACCAAAAAGTACTAAAATTTACCGAAAATTTCTAAAATTTATAGAAAAGTACTAAAACTTACAGAAAATTGCTAAAATTTATCTAAAATTACTAAAATTTACCGAAAATTACGAAAACCTACCTGAATATACTAAAAATCAACGAAAATTGCCAGAATTTTCTTAACATCCGAAATTTTTGGTAAGTTTTAGTAATTTTAAGTAAATTGTTAGTAATTTTGGTAGTTTTAAGTAATTTTAAATTCTCTAAAATAGGCCCTGCTCGTGAACAGTATAATAATATAAAATAGAATTTCCGTTGAAATAAATCTGATTCCTATGAAAGGAAAATCTGATCAATCCCGAAGAAAATAGTTCAAACAAATATTCACTGAACAAAGCTAATTCTTTTTTTCATAGACATTTTACTAAATGCTTGTGTGTACAATGCATATTATGTGCAATATAATATATACCTTTCGAGTCCCATGTTTCCACTTCGCCAATCAAAAAGGAATGCTTATTTGTATCCATGACATGTGGCTCTTTGTATACCCACAACTCTGCACTTTCCACATCATTGTGGTCAATGTCAGCCGGTATTTGAATGGAAAAACACATTGACGATCCGATTTCATCCAAGTCACGACAATGTTCACTGTCTGCAAATAAACCGTAAAGAAAATAAAGTGGTTAAATTTATGTGTTCGTTCGTTCGGTTTTTTTTTTTTGTTTTTACCGGGCCGGTTACGTTTTATAACATGGTAATAGATGAATGAAAAAAATGGTTTTAATTATTTTTCTCTTTCGTTAAAATTAAATTTTCTTTTTCGTTTTTGTCTGTGCTCTGTGTGTTTTCATATTTTATCATTATATTTTATTTTTGTTTGTGAGAAAATCCTTTTGTATAATAACCCAAGTATTTATTTGCAAAAAAAGGAGAGAAAGAAAGAAATAATAAGAATAAAAGTATTGTCGTGTCTTTAGTCAAGTAAATAAATCAGAAAGACTTTCATTAAGGACGTCTATCAAAAGAAGATGGATAAAGAAAATACAGAAAAAAACACCACCCTCTCTCTACATCGCATCGTTTCAATAGGACATAGTTATTATTTATAAGGTTGAAAAGGTATATTTCACATTTGTTGGCAAAGTTGTGTTGCTCCCCCTTTGATACGCTTACAAAATTGTACGGGGAAAATATGGAAAAAAATTTTGTTGAAGAAAAAAGAATCATGTATAGCATAAAAGCTTGGATGTGTGTCACGTTGTGTAAACGTTGTTATGTTTTATGTCATTATTTCATTAGACCGTAAAGATGACTCTCATGGAGTAATATTTTTCGACTTATTTTTTATGGTTTCTTTATTTTAGCTTGGAGTGCGACTTATATTTTTTATTGTTTATATATTTCAGCTTTCAGTGTTATTTTAATCATTTTTTTTACTTTATTAACGGTGTATATAGACAACAATATTTAATGTCGGTTTTCGGTAAAATGTATCAGGTTTATATTGTTTGTTCCATTAAAGGTAATGTCCTTATAATGAAGGAATTATGTGTTTGTTTCTTAGAACTATTTTCTTTCTTCAATTTTATCAAGTTAACCGAAATCATCACCATCAGAGAAAGGTGAGATCTGCGGTCCTCAAATTTAACTTTAATTTTGCATGCAGGGCTTGCTATTCGGAATTTTTCGGAAATATTTTAGAAATTTTAGGAATTTTCAAGAACTATGAAATTCTTTAAAATTCATAAATTTAAGAATTTTCAAATTTTTTTAGTAAGTTTTAAGAATTTAAAGAACTTTTGAGAATTAATTCGTGAAAATTCTTAAAATTTCCAAGAACTTTTTAAGAACTTTTTACAATTGTGTAGAATTCAAGAATTACAATTCCGAATAATAAGCCCTGGCTTACTGAGCGAGATTGAACTTTCTTAGGCTTCTGAGTCTGTCTGTTCTGAACTTATTTAAATCGAATAAACAAATCATCGTAAATCGCGACACAAATATTTCCGAGCGAAAAAACGATGCATCGGAAAGTTCCAACACAATAAAAATTGCCGATAGCAAAATCTAAACAAACCAGCTGCGCGTTCGTTCATCAGCTGTTTACATCTTCAAAGTGTTAATTAATTTCAAATTGTCTGAATTAATAAACGAATCGTCGCTGTAATATTTACCAAAACCATTTGCCCCTTGTGTGATAATAACGAGATAAGTTTATGTGAGAACATTATATAGCTACTAAAAAGCTTGAACATCACATATTTATGACTAATCTTGTGACCAGTTAATAGTCAATATTATTCGACGCCTCGAACCACTGACTTTTATTATACTTATTTTTATCAACAGTCAACGTAATATTCACATGTTATATGTATCTAAAAGCCAAAGGGGCAGTTTCGAACAAATATAATGTAAACCTTGAAACAATGTGATATGGAAATGGATTATTGCACCCGATATCAAACGTTTGTTACTGGATTGTATGTTTATAAACATGTGTAAAAGGTCATTTCATTAAAGCGATCACACGACTCTACCACACAGAGCAATAAATTTTCAGCAATCAAGAGAATTTTATCGGAGTACAAAGTTCAAATCGAATCAGTTGAACATTCCGAAGCGAAATTTGCACTCACCTAATTGAGGGAAAATGATTTTCTGTGTTGTTTTGCCGTAAAATTCATCTGGGATGCCTGTTATCGAATCGTCATCGGAATCACTGAGAAATGTGGCCCCTTCTGCCACTGGTTTCGGCAGACCACTGCTTAGCGAAACTGACACTTGGGGACGTTCCGTTAATTTCAATTTTTTCAAAATTTGATTTTTCACATATTCGATCCGAAGTTCGGTCAGTTCTTCTTCAGTCATTCGAATTTCTGGACGATTTTGGCATTTCGGACAATTCGATGGAACTTTCGTAACGTGTCCGTTTCCATTTTCGTTGAATTTGTCGTGATGATTACTGTGATGATTATCATCGTCCTCATTTTGCTCCGTATTAACAGTTTGACCCAATATTTTCCACATGTTTGGCGAGTGTTTGTGGTGTCGCCTATGATGGTGTGTTTCGATTTTATTCGGTTCGATTGACATTGAACAAACTGATATGTAGTGTTGGCTGAGCAGGGCCACTGGTATCACAATTGATATGATTAAGTATTTATTCATTTTGTTTTGATTTGTTTGGTTGGGATTAGATTCCGTTAATTAAATTCGAAACGATGAAATAAATTAAAATAAAATAATTAAATAATTTATCACAAAAGAAAAATTCTAATATTTTAGACCGTTTCACAGAAACAAAAAAATTATATTTCGTTTTAATTAATTAATTAAATTTATTTAAAAAATAAAATTATTTTTTTTTTAACTTTTCTTTTATCTTCTTTTCAATATGCTCTGAGTGCAGAGTAAAATAAAATTCACTGTCACACCAACGAAAGACTTTTGTTGAATATGCTAAAAGTCACAAGTCTTAGGAGCATTTTATATTCACAAAACTGTTTCTCCGCTCCGTTTCAACAATTACGCTGTTGACAACCGTCGTCGGCTCCGTCTTTAAATAAATATCAACAAGTATGTTCGGACCAATTAATTTTGGATAAATCCAAATGCACAATTTTTATTTAGCCCCTTCATGATCACACAATGTTAAAAAAAAAAGTTTTTTTTTATTATTTCAATTTTTATTGTCGACGAATATTCTTATAAAATTTTTGTTCGTTAACGAACTTTTTTTTTATTTTTTAGTTGGTTGAATTACACTGATTTGTAAAGCGTGTATTTTTATTTAACATAAAAAAAACAGCAGAGAGAAGTATCAATAAGATTTAACGACTTTTTTCTTTTGCCACAATATTCCAATTAAATTGGTACTGAATGCATGCGATCCCAATGATTACATTCAATGAACTGGGGATTGATGTACAAAATTTGTTTTTTAACCAGCGAAATAAAAAAAAAACCCAAACAATTTATATGTATCCAATTGGCACATACGAAAAAAGGGATAATAAATAAGCGAACTTTAAAACCAGCGAGAATAAACAACACATTCACCGAACGAACCGATATAGTATTTTATATTACTTATTTTCTTTCTTTCTTTTTTCTTATTCTGAAAGCACGCAGCGCAATGTATTTTGATATCTCAAAACTCTCAGACGTACCCAATAAATGAACACCAACATAATATTGCTCACTTATTTATATAACATATGTGTACGAATTGATGTATATCAGCTGAAACATTTTTATTAATTATCATCCACTACCGGTCAACGTATCTATCTTATACTTTACTTTACGCGATATAGTGACTAATGTGACTGTTAAAATTTGTATTTTAAAAAGACGAAGCAAAGCTGTTTCATGGGTTCGGATACGTATGGTTTATTTATAAACATTTTCTATTTGGTGTGTAAATTGAAATGTTGTGTTCATAATGAGACAGAAATCTTGCCGTATGTACGAAAAATTGACAAAAACATATTACACAAGCTGTTCGGAATGATAATTTCATTTTATTCTTTTTAACATTTTTCTGGGAAATACTTCAATCATATTGTGAACTGTGTTTGTTGTCTGGAGGCAATATGATGTCGAAGTCTTTTGATCAGTAAATGACTTTATAATAATTTTTCAGTCTATAAAATATGCGATGAGGGTTCCTTTCATGTTCATAAAATAGACATCTTATTATTAAACCTTTCAATAAAAGAATTCTTTCTTCCAATAAAGATATTAATCCACCAGATATTTTTTCAGAATAAAATTGACTTTCCTTGGAAAATTGTTTTCCTTATCGAACATCAATTATTCAAAGAATGTAATTGATTATTCATCTAAGGAGTCGTTCCATGCGAATTCTCCACTATAGATTTCATTCTTAACATACATTCTTAACATATTTTAGGAAGTAAATTTGAGAAGATCACATGAGAGATTGTTGAAGGATTTTCGAACTATTTCGAGCCACTTGTTTAATACACGACAATATTATATTCATTAGAAATATACCTACATCCGGAGAATTGGTGAACAGAAAATTCCACGAGACTGACTCAAATTACCCTAAATCCGACACTTTTTATACATACTTTCTGTACATTTTAATGCGTTGCTGAATTATAGTGAAATTTTTCTTTTTTGAAGTACAAGGAGCTTTACTATCAAAAGTACTTAAATCATAATGATGTGACAGACCAAATAATTGTGCTCGCAATAATGCTTGCGTCTGTAAAAGGTTTTCTACGATTGTCTAGAATTATTTGTAAATGTTGTTTAAAGTTGTCAACACTTCTAAATAATTTTCCTCAATATACCTTCAGAAAACTGTGTTGTATTGACGACTGGTCGAATAACGTTTCTGGTGAGAAAAGTGCAGCACTTTCTCTCCCGTGGATAGAAAATAAAACTTTTCTCATTCGAACTGTCCGAGGGGTGACTCACTTCTAGATTAAATGGATTAAATGGTTTTAAATGGATTGAATGGATTAAATGGATTTAATGGATTAAATGGATTTAATGGATTAAATGAATTAAATGGATTAAATGGATTAAATGGATTAAATGGATTAAATGGATTAAATGAATTAAATGGATTAAATGGATTAAATGGATTAAATGGATTAAATGGAATAAAAATTGGATTAAATGGATTAAATAGGAAAAAAGTTCATTTTACCAAATACTGTAAAAGTTTAAAAAATTGTTGATTTTGATCGAACCGCGTACTACAACTCATACTACAATGTTAAAAAGCGAAAAAATCCACTTTCAGGAGTTTTTGGTGTAAAGTGGATTAAATGGATTAAATGGATTAAATAAATTTAATACCATTTTTAACAAAAAAAATTTCCTATACCTCACGAGTACTTAAACGAGCTGGGGATCGTGCAAATCTATTTTTCGCAATTACTTTACAAATTTTTCAGGTGGGTAGCCTAATTATTTCGGTAAAACTAAATTTTTTTTTTTGGATTAAATGGATTTAATGGATTTAATGGATTAAATGGATTAAATGGATGTGCGTCACCCCTCGGAACTGTCACTTTATTTATGTTTTCGAAAATGATATGGCAAATCAACGTTTTCGTTTCGTGGAGTAAAACGACAAAACGCTTCGCTATGGCCGCAAATATTCCTATTTTGTCAACTCGGTAAAAAAATAACTATTGAAGGCTTGACTATTTTGTTGGAAACTAACAGAGCTGTCCGAGTACCATTAGGTCGGAAAAAACTTTGCTTCGACGAAATATAAAGTTATTGATGCCTCCGATCAAGTGATCAACGTTTACTAGGCACTAAGTGACAATACACATCATGTGACTAAAAAAACATTTTTCTCATTTGTCACTGAGTTGAGAAAATAGTTATTTATGCAACGAGTTGCGAAACGGTGTTGTTTTTGTCATTAAATGTGAAGATGTAACACATTAACACATCGTGTGGAAAAACACCCAATTTTACAATGTGTTGCATGCAACGTTTTATACAAAAACTCGTGAATGTGAAAAGTTGACCTTTGCATGCAAAACTTCACCTCAAATTTTTGCACAAAATGTTAAACTGGAACTTTTAAAACGATGGATAAAAATACTTTTCTCAACTCAGTGACGAAAAGTAACACTTTCGATTGCTTTTTCCAGAAAAACGTTGTATGCAGCTCGGTGATAAATGCCTTTTAGGCACACAATCTGTATTTTCACATCTACGCATCTAGTGCCTATAAAGGCAGTGTCATAAATAACTATCTTGTCACTCAATAACACGAAACAGATCAGTGATAAAAGACCTTTCAGAAGTCATCAAATCAACGCATGAAAATTTCACTTTCCGCATTGGCGTTACATAAAATACATTTTTAATCCCCACTAGCCGCACAATTAAATTTTTTTATCTTTGAGTTCCTGGCCCAATGAAATTCTACTTTAATCGACTATGACTTTTCACACAACATTGGTGTATAATGCTGCCAACCTTTCAGCCTGACGCAATAATCGTACAAGATTAACAGTACTAAATTTTTATCGACCGACATATGTACAAACAATGCGATAGTTCGACTATAGTTAAATGGTTTAACCGCGAAAAGTAATCTGAATACACTATCTGGTGCAGGTATCGTAAAAATAGATTACAACCGAAATGCTCTTCGAACCGGAAATAACCACGTTTTACGAAAAAAAAGGGAGACCGAATTTTCATACATTTAATTATATGAATGACTGATAAAAGTTATGCATGCCAAATTGAAAAGAATGTTTGAATGGAATGTAAATAAAGCACCCATTCACTTATAGTTGAGTGTAGCCACTCACGTACATGACAAAAATCCAAATAAATCTTATCTTGAATGGGTCATTTATTTACAATTATTGTCAAGAGGTTTGAGATAAAAATCTTAATTCTGATAATAAATCATTTCACGACAGTGCTTTGATGCTACTTACATGAAAAATTCCCGCGATGTTTCACTTTTTTTTTTGGCAAATGATGAATCGATTAAATTTCGAATTAAAATCGTGTAATTACTGTGGGTTTTTTTATACCATCAATTTCGTTAAACTTCTTCCATTTCGCAGTATTGATTGCGCAGAAATGATTAGGGAAAAGTATTATAAATTAAAGACACGTCTCGTCAGTCAATTACAAATTCATACATTCCGAAATCAGGTCATTTGAGTATAGATATCTGAAAAGTTGGTACTGATGAATTTGATTGTGAAAATTAACTACTACACAGTCTCGAAAGTAATTCCAGTAGATCGTGATTTTTGTTCGGCTTAATAAATCTTTTCGAAAACATGATACCAATTTACTTCATTAATTAGTTCGATAAGAAATGCAAGTAGACAATTGTCATTGGAAAAGAATTTAAGCACACGCGTCGAACATAATAATAACACTCGGAAAAACGTGCTCTACATAAATAACTTCGGAATGTAAATACTTCCCTATCTCACTTACTCAAACATTGGAATCTAGTTAAATTAATTTAAAATATTTTTCCGGTAGTTACAGTCCGAGAAAAGTAAGATATCACCCATTCAACGTTGATAATCCATGTTGTTCCGTATGGCATATGTATTTGTATGTATAGTATCGAATATGGAACGAGTTGCATTAAGAACGTAGAATAAGTGACTTCTTACTCTTGTCGGATGTAATTTTCAAATTTTTATTTAGAATTCTAGTAAGAAATTTGCAACAATCCAGACAGATTCTGGCAAAACTTTTAAGAGACAGTTATCTGTTTGTCGACAAGGACAAAAATAATCGGTGTGGTCTGGTTAATAAGGCGTTATATGGCTAATTTCAGCAGCTATCCACTTCTGGGAATTTTATAAAATTCACAAGAATTTCATCGGAATTCTTTTGTTGTTCTGTATAGTTCCATTGAATTTTGTAAAATTCTGAGAAGTAATGTGGAACTAGATATATAGCAAAATGTTTGCCAAATTAATGAAGTAAAAGAGTTTGCACCACAATGTGAGTGATAATCTAACTATAAGAACTGACAGATTTAACGATTTTATCGCTATCTCGACCGCTATATATTCTTGTGACTAGTGCTTTTTATCAGGTTAACATACAAGCAACATACAGAAGGGACATACCACAGGTGTATACCAACTTTGTTTGACGAAAGCTAAGGTCATGGCTCCGGACTACATATAAGTATGTGATGTTTGAATAAACAGCTAGTCTCTTTGGTAGGATTTCAATTTTTCAGTGCTTATGAGTGTAGTGCATTTAGCAAACTCATTTATTAGTTCTTAATAATTCTACCGTTTTGAAAGTGCGATATTTCGTGTCAATTTTGATCCTGCATTTGAAGAATACTGAGGACATTCTCTGTCATTTTTCAATTAAGGATCACACTTAAAAACAAGGGACAAAACTATCTATTTGTGTGTGTAAGGTAAAATAATCAGCTCCCAGCACGTAATAGTTGTATGTAATATTGGCAATGATAAACGTATTAGAACAACGAAAATCTCGGATGACAACGATACGGAAACAATCAAGCTGACTAACTAAAGGCTTATCGTACTTTATTACGTACACAGAGTGTTTGTTTGTAATTACGAAACTTTCCACTTTCATGCACGAAAAGTGACTATTTACAATGTATGTATATTCTACAATCTTAGACATACACCAGACGCTAGTCGGAAATTCTACTCCATTCACACTGAGATGAACGTAAATTTTTATCGAGTTTCAGATACATTCCTTTTTTCGAAACGTGTATATTAGTGTACCAGAGAAGTGAATATCTTAACTTTGTAACCAGCTATCAAAAACCGGGTATAAGAGACTATAACATGCCGTCTACTCGTGATTGTATACGACATAAAAGTACATGACACTATTGAAAAATTCGGAAAATTGAAATTGTAAAATCATACCTTCACCTCGTGTTCACGACCGTATTACGTAACAACGAGAAATAGTTTCAGTTTTTTTTTATCAAACACTTTTTCGTTAACCTTCTTTTATGGTTTGTTATACATATCGTTACAAAAAAAAAATTCAGATAAAAAAATGAAATTCAAATCGTTTCACTAAAATGAAAAAAAAAGAGAATCTGACGAAATAGCCATTTAATATTTCATTATATGCATTCGTTCAAGTAGTGAATATTTTCGTCTGCAGTCCGAAACCTTGATAACATTATTTTTCATTTACCTGATCTTTCAGCATAATGTTTAATTTGATTTTAATGCAAATTTTTAATTCGGTTTTCATGTTGAGTAAGATTGATTACTCTGGGTTCTATTTAGCAGGAAAAAAAGTGAAACATCAGCTTCATTTACACTAACTGCGCTTTTAGCTCTATATACCAGTAAAGCAGGAATATAAAATGAACCCGAAAAAATCCAATTAACTACCTTTTAAATCAATTTCACCGCTAATAAAATTCCTCTCCGCTTTGTCTAATTAATAAAAATAAATTTCAGCACCTCTACCAACCTTAATAATAAAAAAAAGATCCAACAGGTTGTCAGACATGTATACATTTGTACTATGTTCATCTTACTTTCGATATTATTTTCTTTGGTACATTTTCATATTAAGGTCAATTTTCTATATAAAATAAAAATCTTGATAGACTCGTTCGTATACAGGCAAAATATACCGAAATTAAATCAAACATTCCACGCACGTAGGACGGAAAGGATGTAAAAAGCCAGGCAAGTAAACTACCTCCCATAAATTATCACAAATAGATTTGCACAATAAAAGAAAATTAAACTGAACGAAATGGAATGAAAAAGTCATTTTCAAATGTGATACCGGGTTCCCTCGGATGGAATCAATAATAATTTCGGTATCTAGTTCGGATATGAAAGTTAACTTTGATGTCTTGTATGGGTAAAGGTATTCCATCGTTTATTATGATCCTATGATCGTTTATAGCTTCCCATATACAATAGAAATAGAAGTAAGTTGATGTACCTGGAAATGGAGATGGTCATTTTAGATTTATGGAGACGATTTGGTACATGTTTGGAAAGTAACAGCTTCATTTCGTTGAAGCTTTTCAAATTTAAACATTACGGGACATAACACTCGCGACGCAATCGAAAAGGAAAGGATTGGACCACATTAAAATTAAGAGAAAGAAATGTGAAATTTGTTGTATGAGGTGATTGACGTAAGTTAGTTCAATATATATAGTTATATCTGTCTTGAACAATTGATTTTAGGCAATTTCGAGGAGGAAAGGGGAAAGAAAGTGCCTAAGACCAAACAGACAGAAACAAATTTTCATGTCAAGGGAAATTCATTCAGTTTCGGTCTCGAATCATGAAAATTATTCTTCCATTCGTTTTTGCAATGAAACGAATTATCTTCCTAGGAATACTTCATCATTTCGCAACAACAAACAGTGAAGTCTACACACTATCCACTTCATTTAACCTGTTACAGACGGCAAGCATATGACCAGTATCTGGTCTATTAGTTCCATCGATCAAAGTATTTTTAATCGGTTGATTTCAAATCTTGTACTTCCATTTTTTTAACATGCAATACAATATTAAAGAGCTTGTCATTATTTGTGTTGTCGTTATCTATAACAGAATAGCCGAATAGCCGTATATGACAGGTTAATTTTGTCTAAAAGCTCTTTAATTTTTGTCATAAATTTATGCTCATGTTGATCCGTTCGTACCATGAATAAATTTCCGTCAAAGCGTCATGAAGCTAGACGACTCAGGTTGGAAAAGTTTTGAATCAATTGGTGTCTTTGTTTGGCGTTTTCCCGATGGTACATTATCGCCTTAGCCATAATCAATCTTATTTTGTCACACACCGACGAGAAGATAGTCAGACAACAAAATTAATATCAATCATAACACTTGGTATCATGTTACCACATAAAATATTCAATTCCTCTATGTAGTCTCACAAAATTAAAATAAATTTGAAATGCTGTGAAATTCTGGTTCGTTGGTATGTTATGTTGCCGATTGTTATTGTGTTGAGACTAAGATGATTTCAAATACGTTTTGCACTGGCTTAAAATGCCATTGCATTGCATTATTTATGCTTTACTGACACAAATCCGTCTTCCATCTGTTACACTTTCAGACAAACATAAAGCGATCCCATTAAACTGAAGTCCCTTTTAAGACTTTATTATTCTTTTGCAATCACACACGAAAAAGACTTAGTTTTTGTTGGAAGCATTTCAATGGAAAGCAATTATGCTTGTAAAAACATGACTTTTTGCAAAATAAGTTTTAGCTTAATCGCATCTTAAAAGAGTATACAAAAAAACACCATGCACTGCACATTCAAAAGAACATTCAGAGACACAATACTTTGCTAAATATTTTACAAATTTCATTTCTTTACAACTCAACCATTTGTTTGACAATATACCAAACTAAGAGTTGTCCAACAACAATATTTTACTTAAGACCGTATACGTTTTGCATAAACAAACTGACCTTCGCAAAAATTGATGACACATCTCTTTCAATTAGACCCACTGTCCAGTAAAAGTAACTGTAGCTGATTCATTCAAAAAAATAATTATTTTTATATCTTTGAGTCATGAAAATTTGTTGTACCGAACCCATGACACGGTGCTCTGTGTGGTAGATGAAGTAGAAAGTTTTTATAGAATCGTATCCAGAGCAACAGTCAATTAGTTGGTGATATACTTCTAATCCCAACAAAAATCTCTTCGAGAAAAGTGTGACGCAGTCTTTGAAATACAATTTCTAAAATGAATGATATCGCTAGAGTTGACGCTTTCAGCTTCGTTACGCAAAAATTAAATTTTACACCCAATTAGTTCAAACAAGCTGGCTTAGGTTTTCTCATCATCTGCCAAATAATTTTTACAAAAAAAAATTTAGACTGGAAACAACCAAAATTTTACCAAAAAAATCTGCGTCGCAAAGTTTCAGATGTTCAGGAACAGACCAGCAAGAAAATGTATCTGCCACATGCGACGCAGATTTTTTTGGTAAAATTTTGGTTGTTTCCAGTCTAAATTTTTTTTTGTAAAAATTATTTGGCAGATGATGAGAAAACCTAAGCCAGCTTGTTTGAACTAATTGGGTGTAAAATTTAATTTTTGCGTAACGAAGCTGAAAGCGTCAACTCTAGCGATATCATTCATTTTAGAAATTGTATTTCAAAGACTGCGTCACACTTTTGTCGAAGAGATTTTTGTTGGGATATCAGTCGTTTTAGAAGTGTACTCAACACTGCTTTTTATAACAGTTTACAGTTTTAATTCAAAAATTTTACGAAAATCGAAAATTTGACGAAATTTGACGAAATTCGAAAATTTGACGAAATTTGACGAAATTTGAAAATTTGACGAAATTGGAAAATTGGTCTAAATTTGACGAAATTCGAAAATTTGCCGAAATTTGAAAATTTGACGAAATTCGAAAATTTGACGAAATTCGAAAATTTGACGAAATTTGAAAATTTGACGAAATTTGAAAATTTGATGAAATTCGAAAATTTGCCACCATTCAAGAAATATCTCCAAAACCCCAATTGACACACCCATTTCCAACTTTCGACATTTTTCACATATGCCCCTCTGTTCTACTCGTAAAACTCTGAGACTTTGCCGAAGAAAGTAACTCTCTATCTGTCACCATTCAAAAAATACCTCTAAAAACATAATTGACCCACCCATTTCCAACTTTCGTCATTTTTCACATATGCCCCTCTGTTCTACTCGTAAAACTCTGAGACTTTGCCGAAGAAAGTAATTCTCTATCTCTCATAACCCAAAAAAATATTAGTCCTTTCATCCTACGCTCGAGTAGCTCAAAATTTGGTCACTCTAATCACTCTAGCTCAAACGAATCTGCCCCGATTTTTTAAATTATTTTTTTGTTCGAATCGTGTTACAAATACCTTTCATTTGATGAGTCACACGCCTCTGTAGGTTTCAATACAGCTAAGCTACAGCCGAAAACGCGTTCCCGACCCTCGAAAACCACACTCAGAAACCACTTCGAGGCCAATAAAACAAAATTCTGGTTTTTCCTGGGGTAATGGCGTATCGCATTTTCATTTTTATGCCCACCCTGAGGTTTCTGCAAAATTTCATGTAGATTGGCTGACTAGTTTCCGAGATCGACCGTCGATAGATAGACAGATAGACAGATAGACAGATAGACAGATAGACAGATAGACAGATAGACAGATAGACATATAGACAGATAGACAGATAGACAGATAGAAACATACAGAGTAAGTTGAAAGATTTTGATTGTTTGGAAAACGTTAATTTGGTGCATTTTCTATCAAAATGACCAACTTCAAAACGATGTATCTCCGGCAATTTTAAAGTTACATAGTCGAGTGATAGCTCGTTTTGCTCGTATTTGAAGCGCGAATAAGACAGAATAGGATTTGTGATGATACAGGTCAAAGGAAAGAAACTTAAATTCTCGCCTATATATAGTTGCCGCGTCTCAAAAAATTTTCTTCGTTCTTTTTTTGGAAGTTAGACTGCGTCAAGTCCTCCGCTATCGCTCCGGACATGATGATTTCAGTTGTTTCAACAATCAATTTTATTTAATTAGAATGTTTATCTACCCTGTGTACCATCATATATTAATAGATTAATTGATGTATCATTGATTATGCTGTTGATAATTGATTGCATAAATAGAAACAAAAGTTAATTTGCTAACAACTTTGTTGTTGTTTGATTCCGAAAGAAAATTACGATGTTTACTGGCCCATAAAGTAAAGTGTCCCACGACTCTAACCGTCTTTTACGTTTCTCAAATTATTTCTCGTATCATTTTCCGAAATAAATCCAACATTATTGCTACGTCTGTGATGCTTTACTCAAAGGCCTTTACAATGAACCACAATTGTTATTTATGTGGTGCTATAATAGATCATCACATCACGTAAACTATTTTATCTTATAGAATTGTAAACTTTGATGGGTGTAAGCAAACGCAACATAATAAACTTCCACTTCGATTTCCTACATGTTAAATATAACATTCACTTTAATAACAACATTCAAGTGTATAAACCCGTAAGCAACAAAAACCACTGAAAATAACACACACATTTCTAATCTCAAGAGTCTTCTAAGCAGCGCTATATTATTATAGAACTCTCCCTCAACTCAACATTAATCTACAAATTTTCCAGGAGAAGTAAACAAACGCTAAAGAAATTGTTGATACTCGGAAGTTATTTTGTTCCAAACCATATGGCTTGTACACAGTTCTACACAGCAAACAAGCTTAAAATCTATTTTACTTAAGTTAAATAAAACATTTATCAGGTCCAACCTGCACACAATTTATAAGTATTTATATTCTCCAGTCACCTTTTTTCGATCGGATACGGAAGGTGTACTTAAACAGATATCTACGTTTGATGTATATAAATAGCCAGTTTACAGAGCTTAAGACGAACAACACAGGTTGTATTGATTATTTGGAATCTTCCGTTCGATGTATAGATTTCAATCACATATATTCAGAAGAATATAACTTGTTCTCCGAAACTAACGGTACACGTTCAAGTCCTTTTTATTCCCCATAGCACATGCATGCATAAAATATGTTTTAATGGCTTGTCTTTTACCGAAAACTTTCAGTTTAACTTTAAAAACTTAATAAGAGTTGTAGTTGACTACAGACAGAGGACTTCACATAGTCGTTCACATGCATTGATAAACCTTGCTGAAAAGGTTGGAATTATTTAAATGGCTTATTCCTTGCGGGTATATTATTTTATCATTAGTTTGAGATCGATAATGATTTTGATTCAAAGTTTAAATTTTGCTTTTGGTCTGTTGTGAATGCTACGTTTGTTAATTGAGTAGTGGTAAAAGATTTATTGTAAGGTCAGTTCGGTGCATATGGTACATGGGACAACATGACTATCTTGTGAAGAGCATGTTCATTGTCTTATGTCCGAACTAAATGAAATTTTCTAGTGGAAGAGATGGGAAAAGTGTAATTTTCAAAGAACGACGCAGAGTTTGAATGACGAATAAACGAGGAAGGTGACCATGCTCTTTGAATAGTCCGATAGTCATTTATATTTAAAATATGTGGGCCTTAAATGTGGGCCAATTAAAATAATTGGATTTGATTACATCAGACCGTCGCGTCGGCCGGCAATTAGTGTTGGAGTAAAAGAAGTATCCTACGATCCATCACATTTATTAACGTGCCTTCATAATATTTCTGCTGAATAATAAGTAATTTGTCTTATTGTATAATAGATACCTATGAAATGATTCCATACCATTTTCGAATATAATTCGGTGCTTTAACGATCCAAAATATATATAATAATTCCATAAAAATTAATTACGTATCCACAATATTCAAACTTTGAAATGCAAAGTAATATGAGTGTAACAATATTCGAATCAACTTTGCTAAGCAATAAACATTCACAACAAAAGTGTAGCGTATATGCGAGGTGAAGAGGTTATCGAATTCATGTGGGTGTATCGTGAAAATGTTCCCCAATATAAAAAAATGATTTCGTCGCATATAAATATGAGCATGTAGAACTTATAACGTTCAATGTGAAATAAATAACCTATCTATCATAAATATGTGGAATATAATATAAAATTCGCCTTGAATATTAGAGTGTTGTATATGGTTGTTGGTTGAACTTAGGAAAACGATAAATAAAAGGAAATAAATAATTTAACAGTCATTCAAAAAGCTAAATAAAATACCGAAATAGAATCACCAACAATAATAGGTTTACACCACAAAACCACCATAATTAAGTTTAGGAATTGACCAAACTATATGAATCAAAGTTTGTTTTTTTTTGACGATGAAACTTTGAAATTAGGTTTTGGTAACTACTTAAATATTCACATGATAAATTATTACATTTGACATAATGGATAAACCGGCAGTATACGATATGATACACGCATGAATATCGACTTGGTATATTTACTTTTATAATTTTCGCTTTTATGACGTTTCATTTTGAATCATGCTACGGGTCTGAAACCGAAACATTGATATAATAACACAACGTCAGGAAATGATAATTAAAGCTAAGAGCTGAAATACTTGAGTTACGTATTTAACAATAAAGCAAATCTATTTGTGATTTTATTTCCTACAGTGAGTGTTTTGAATACTGGTTACCGAGTACATTTATAGCAATATCATTTCGGAAATTGTAAATTATTAGGGCATCAACGCACTTCAAGCAAAAGTAGTTGTAGTGACAGCTGTCATATGAAAAAAAAATGTGTGATACACTGTACCACGGCAGAGTAAAATAAACCAGGCAGGAGCGGTTCATTTTCGAAACGTCAAATAAGGAACCTAATACACTGTACATGAAAATGAGCTCAGATGAACACTGACATAAATTTCAAAAATTTTATTCGCAAGAAATCTAGTGCTACTAGATTATTCAGGTCCCTAATCAAATCAGCGCTCATCTTGGTTAATTTTTCTCTGTCGTGACTATACTGTTTCAGTACTCCATTTAGGGTACCACCCATGCTTGAAGTGTGTTGGAGGCATTTATAAATTGGAATTATTATAAGAAAAACTATTGTAAGCTTCCAGAATCGACTATAACTATGATAACAACAACAACAAAAAACTGATGACACACGGCTAAAGTGGTGTTTGAACAGTTAAACAATTGAAGTAAGAGATTTAATATCAAACAGAAGGCTCTATTTTGAACAATAGAAGTAACAGATTAATCGTTGCATCGCTAACGCTTACCGTTTCTGCAACGTTCAATATTTTCAATTGATAACTAAAATCAGTTAACTTCGAATTGCTCAGAATCGGAAAAACATCAATTCATCTACCTGGATCTATTCTTGTTATTGTGTTTTCGGTAAACAATTTGGAGATAAATTCTTTGAGTAAATATTTTCATTTCGCCAAGAAGAATTCCGACTCCATTTAACTGCAATTTATTAAAATTCCATTCCGAAATGTAACTATATACGATGATTAAACAAGTAAAATAATTTCGTTTTTGTTCGAAAATCGATTATGTCTCTACTATCTGACCGTCTGCACCTTTTTTTTCGACAGAAGTGTCTTCTTGTGTACCCAATAAGGTGTCCATTATTATAACGAAAATTATTCATAGATTTTACGTCCTTCATGAAATGTCTGGCAACCTGCCTAGACATATTTAGCGTACTATCGAATTACAGGGGATCAGTATGAATGGTGAACTACTCGAGTTTCTTAATACTTTGTGTATCAAACAAGACAGAGGTTCGACAATGTCTTTTCAGTTATTACTTTAGCATGACACCTTTTAAGCTATAATTTAGCTCAATTCCCGTCAGAGTTTATCGGCAATGATTATGATTAAGTTAGCTTTCAGATAAACTTTAAGTGATCTCGAATAGTTTATCGATAGCCAGTTTATCGAATAGTTAAAATCAAATAACAGGATCCTAGCTTTCAATCAAACGGAACGGTTACTTTTTTATTTCATTCATTTAACATAGTGTTTGATATCGAATCTTCTACATCTTTAGTTTAAATAAATATTTTGATTTATATGAGAACGCTGCCCAAGAACAATCAATTCTTTTGTCATGGATAATATATGACTAGCTTAACTCAAAAGTCAAATTCGTTGTCGTTTATTTACTGTTAATTTGGAAATTTTTTAAAACATTTGTTTGCATTGAGGCCTACACTTATTTCAATGACCTTTGGAACAGTTTTAATCACTTCCGTTGAAAAAATCGACACTCCATAAACAAAAAAGAATTTTAATTACCCAAACATTACATCGATATATTTTGACCAGCATTTTATGTAACGCCTAATCAGTGCTTTATTACGCATAATTATTTTCCTAAATAAATTTCGTCTCAATTTCTTATCACACAAATCCTACTAATCCACATGTTTAAACTCAAATTCTAATTTCGGTCGAAATGTTTCAACTGAAAATTCTCAGCCCATAAATTTTTCAATAAAATCACAAACTCACGCTCCTCCACGTAATACACAAATCAAATATTATAAACGATTTTCAACATTTTAAATCTTCTATACAGCAAAAAAATGATAATAATAATTAATTAAGATACAATGTCGTAAATCATCTGCGACTTTTTTTTTCGCTTGTCATCTCATCAAACTGTTTGCATTATTGAACGAGTCCGACGGGCGTGTGTTAGATTTATTTTTTGTGTATATAATGGAGAAGCATCGCATCGCGGCTTTGCGCTCCATTCGATGTTTGAAATGGAGAGTGGCACTTCATTATTTAGTGATGTGATATTTACAAATTGGGCATGGATGTTCATGTAACAAGATGTGGAATATAACAGTAATATATGAAAATAACATTCTGATAATGTAAATGTAGTTGTTATTATTGGGGTAAACTGTAAAAGGTTTTCCATTTTCCAAAAAATTAGTTGGTTATGTAAACTCGAAAACATATCATCATGTTTTTGAAATGAACTTCAAATTGAACTGAAACTATATACATCCCATGCTCTGAATTAAAAAAAAAACTCTGTTGGTTGGTGCAGTAAATATTTCAAAATGGAAAAGTTTCCCTAGACTAATATACATGGAAAATAATTGGAATGAAATATTGCATGAGTTGTTCATCAAGTTTTTAATGTGAGCAAAGTTTTTATTTTTTATTTATTTTCTACCATCGAAAGACATTTTTTGTTCAGATTAAAAATTACATTTTGCCTGTTGTTCATATGTTGTTACGATTTTCCTGATTAATTAGCATTTTTCTTTCGTGTTTACTGTTGTGATGAAAACGAAAACTAAAATTGCAATCCGTATATTAGTCTGGGTGTACCAGAAAAATTCAAAATGTCCCTAAACTATAGGCCAAGGCCATGTTTAACCTAACAAATAATTGTCTATTCCAAAGCTCAAAAGCTAAAAATCACAAAAGCTCACTTCTTTACTCGGGTATGAATTGCAGATTTTGCATGGAAAACTTACCGATAGTGTCGGTTTTTCACTAAAATATTATTCAATACCGATCATAATCCAATTTTCTTTGCAAAATATAATTGAAACATTTGGTTTCACTCCAATTAGTTTTGAAATTAAGTTAGTTTTGAGTTTAGTTAAGAAATTTCCACTGAATTATTGGCAAGGTCGATAAATTTTTCATACAAAATCTGTAATCAATACCGACGCCATCTATAGTAAATTTATGAACTCGTCCCGTCAAATATAAGTAATTTCTAGAATACTAGTAGATTATGTCCTTGTTTCGAACCAAGCGTGATGATTGCAGCCCGAGCAGGAGATCCAATCACACAAAAGAAAATAGGTTTAACGTTCATGTCAATGAAGTAATGACTAATTTTCAGAGGCTGTAGTGAGTAAAGTCAGTGCTTCTAGGCATATTCATTCGATTGATAAAAATAAATTATTTCCTTACGTACCGACTATCGGTTTAAAAAAAATATTATCAATTGAATGGTTTATCGATAATCGATAGATATCGACTGATAATCTGTAGACATGGACTGATATAATCGGTAGACATAGACTGATTTCGATTATCAATCGATATTTATCGATTATCAATAAAACATTCGATTCATATGGCATCGATTATTTGGGGATTTTTTCATAGATGAGGGCCTATTTTTAGGATTTCAGTTCCTAAAAATTCTTAAAAATTTTCTAAATATTTGAATGCTAAACCTTTTTAAGAATTTCTCGGAATGTTTTAGGAATTTTTAGGAATTAAATTCCTAAAAATAGGTATTGTCATCGATTGAGGATATTTTTCTAAGCCTCCAAATATTCATACATGTACACATACAATTCACAACAAGAAAGCATATGGCCTGTCTTTATGAGAGAAAGGCGAATCCTCGAAATATTATCTATATTTATACCAGGTGAAGCGTTAGGAGCAGTACTTTGGTGAACTCCTGTGTCAAATGATTTATACACCTAGGCGCAAAATACTAGTACTTTCCTTTGTTCTCGGGGTGAGAGTGGCTTCCCAATTTAAGAAAAAGCTGAGGGGATTTATGTACGTACCCCATAGTTATATATGGCAATTTTTACTCAATCTTTGATGTCTGTGGATCCCAGTCAGCTCCATCAAAGAATACATATTTCATGCACCACATAAAAATCTAAGCAACATTTTATAACATGAGAAGGCTCTAGGAAGCGAGAAAAACCTGGTAACATTTTATCTGGAATGGTCCCCATGATGACCACTAAAATATTTGTGTTGTTTATTCAGTCTCATAAATTAATTCCTAGACATTTCCGGTCTGCTAACCATTTAACATTTTCCATAAAAAATTGTGGCTTTACGAAATACTAAAACTTCAGTTGAGCAGATGAAGTTTTATGCGAAATTGCTTTGCTGCACATTATGGCTATTGTCTCAGTTATTTCCAACGATATCTTTTCAAAATTTGTCTGAGAGTCTAAACAAAAGTGTAAAACCATGCTAACGAACGTTTCTTTTGTTCCACATTGTACTTCTCACAACAGAACAAACACACAGGTAGAGGAAGACTATTTTCTCGCCTCATTCACCCACTCCATTGGGAGTATACTTCTTGTAACTATCATATATCTTTCACGTACAACTATGCCATCGATCATACTGTATAAAATACTCAATACCGCCTTTTTTTCTACAACTTCATAACTATCCGGGTTCAACAGTGATTTCGTTATGGACTTTCGACCGAGCACATTACGTCTCTTATCTCAATACGAAACTTGTCTTCTTTTATTTATCGAGCAAATGTAATTAAAACCGATTTGGTGTATAACACATATACAATAATAAATTATTCAAAACATATCACTGGTATGGTGTGTGTTTTATTGAAGATTAATTGATGGATGATAATGGAAGTACTCGTACGTGAGCATAGAGAAAAGTTTAGTAATTATTTATATTTGTTTTGGTGTATTGCTATCGAATACATTATATGGTTGTTGCAATTATTATCACATGTGGATTTTAACCGATTTATATGTTTATTTAGTTCAATTGGTTATTTATTAATGTATCATCATCATTAGATTGACCGACAAGGTAAACAATTTCCGTTAATTTTATTACAATCGAATTAGTTTTCAATAAAATACTCTTCGCAATTATCTATTTATTTTTCGTAACGCAGGCGAGAAAATAGTCATTTTCTTGTATTTTTTTTTATTTTAATTACTAGCTAACGGCTACAAGCTTACTGGCTGGATACTGGAGGGTACTGGATTCTCACCCTTCCACTGACATTTCGAAAGCTTTTGTTGTGAAAAAATGTTGTGTTTAACTCGGGACAAAAGGTTGGAAATTATATTTTCTCGGCCCACTTGTGGCCCTCGCTACGCTCACAGCATCCTCAAAATAAAATTTGCATTTTTCCTCTCGTTGAATAAATAACTATTCTTTTTTCAAACCCTAGAAGACAGAAAAACTTTGTACAGGTTTTTTTTAACTAATTTTACTTCAATCTATGTTGTCCAAGACTTTCTGCATGAACACCGCACTTGTATTTGTATCTATTTTTTGAAATTTGAATTTCATAATTTTGAATCGGTTGTAGTTCGGGTCAAGAGTGAACTTTTTAGGTCTCTTTATGCTGAACTTATAATAGCCATCCAAATCGTATAGTTTTCACTCATTGACTAAGCTACGCTATGACCATAGTATCGTAATTTGTTTACCGAGGGGAGACATTTCCAACAATTCCAACAACAGTGAGGGCTCCCAGAGGTGAACACAATGTTTTTCATGCGTGCATGTTGTGGTTTACGTTTTACCGCTTTTCTCCACGAAACGAAAACATCGATTCGCCATGCTATTTTCGAAAACATAAACAAAGTGACAGTTCGAATGAGAAAAGCTCTATTTTCTCCCCACGGGAGAGAATGAGAAAGTCCTGCACTTTTTCTCATTAGAAATGTCATTCAAGAAAACATAATTTTCTCATTTGACTGGAAAAAATAAGTGAAAACACAACGTGCGTATCTGAAAGTAGAAAATGTCGAAAGTAAAATTTCGCCATTTGAATTGAATTTTTTTGTACTTTCAGCTCCCTTAGCAAGCATAAAAACTCGGAACACGGAAAAGTATGAAAAGTATTTTCGTTCTTTGTCCTTGACTAATAAATTCGGGATTCAGGAAACGTTATCAGGTGGTTTACCTGATTTGTGACAGGATAAATGTTTTTTCACAACACAGGCAATAGTCATTTTTTCATAAACTAAAACTTCGGGAGTCTTCGTCGTCAAAACCTTGCGAAAAAGTAGGAAAATTTATTTCCTCGTGTGACTTGTGGCCCTCGCTACACTCTTTCCTATTTTTTGTTTCCCTCTGTGAACAAATAACTACAGTCCTAGATGCCATTTGTTTTGACCCATATAAAATGGCCCCCAAAACAAGAAATTCAGAAGTGTTAGATCTTGACTTGAAAAAACCTATTAAATAGTAAGTCCAATGTTTCAGTACCAAGGATGTTTGGACTATACATCGAGATTAAAGAAATATGACCAGAGCTGTGATGGTATAACTAAAAAAAATTACGTAAATGGCTGGGGCTTTTACCGGGTTAATTTTCTTTGTTTTCACAGTATACGTAACACACCATTCTATTTAATTAGAGCGCATTGTATAATGCACAGCTAAACTAATAACACCCATAAATGTATAGGTACTGGATAAACTGCGAACAAAATTAAATTTGAATTAATTTGAAACCGAATTTGTTCCAATTTGACGTAATTTGGCTTAGCCAATTACGTATTACATTTTATTTTTGTTTTACCATCTGAATAAATTATTTAATGTGGTAGCGGAAAAAAGCCTATTCATAACATTTATATCAATTTTCGCAGAATCATTCTCTTAATTTACTTACCGAATTAAAAAAAAACGCCATATTTGAACAACATTTCGAGCAAACACCAACGTTTCCATAGCAGACCTCATCCCAGACAATATTTATGTTTAAATATTTAGAAAATATGATGAAATATAGACGGTATATTTCTAATTCAAATTTATAAAACGAGATGTTACACGTTTTTGGGATAGGTATAATTCAATTCAATTAAAATTGCGTATAATAGACGACGAGTATGCAATTTACGAAAACAAAACGTAAAATAATGTTAACCAATTCGGTTGAATATGCGAATCTACGTCATTACAAATGAATGTAATGCCCCGAAAATAAAACCTTTTGTAGCAAACACCCGTAAATTCGGAACAATATAATTGAAACAAAATTACGTCTGTGATTATTCGTTGTGTTTATAATTTTTGCTACTGCTGGTATATACAAGAGTTTTTATGAAAATTTTAATTTTGTTCCTGAAGCACAGCGTTTTTTTGAACTTAGGGAATCTGTGCGTTTTTCCACTCTTAGCATTGTGTTGTGCTATTCAAATTGTTTCCTTATATTGCAAACATACTAAATGTTTACATAGTTTAATTATGTACGATGTGTACATCATTAAATACAATTTGTTTGTTATTTTAGGCTGGAAATTTTAAAATGGTTCTTAAAGCGCGAGTGAAATACGTGTATACACATATACCCCGCCACATTTCACAAGAGTTCTCGTGGCTCAATTATGTTAATGTATCATTTCGTTTTTAATTGGGACTTAAAAGAAAAGCAAAGTGTTCCACATAAACTCATTAGGAATTGTATAAAATCTTAAAAAGGATAATTAAAAATGTGTAGGTGGAGTTATTCAAATAACAACAAATGTTAATCATAAAACCCACTCGAATATAATTGACGTTCTTCACAGCCTTTTTATATTCCCGCAGCAAGTCTGTGAAAATTAAATCAAACGAAATCCGAATCAATTGTTGGTGGTTTTTAATTAATTCATGTTTTCATTGTATTCAATTGTGAATGTTTATGAATCTGTGTTTTTTTCGTGTTGTGCCTAGTTCTTCATAAAAAATCTTTTACTTCAAATGTTTAAACATACCTTTAGCTATATAAGACATTACCAGCTTGAGCTTTTCACTTATTTTTAATAGTCTTTGCCGATAATAGATGAACAGTCAATTCTAAATGTCTCAAACCGTATCATGACCCTACGGTAGTGAAGGGTCGTGACGCAAGTCTGTATACATTAATTTTTTTTTTTTAAATTCCGAAGGACTGATATATACACAACTTTCTTTACTTTTCCCCCTCCGCCCATACTACTCCCAACTTGTTTTATTCGTTTATATATCTGGGCGTCCATACGAGTTCAACGAGCTTTCACACGCCAGCCACATAAGGTTAAGGTTTGGCTGAGATATTAAATTTCAACACTTGGAAATTTGTATGAAGAAATGGGTTTTCATACGTTTTGAAATTGATGAATTTCACCAGCCTTTGTTACTTTGTTACAACTAAACTTTCATATTACTCGGTGGATTTGGCTGAAATTTTCAGGGTATGTCAAGGACGTAACTCTTAGAAAAAGAAACTAATTTGAAGGAATTTCCATATAAGCTTATAATTTCGGAGATATGAGCTTTTTAAGCTATTGAGCTATGAGACCTATAACTCACACAATATGGCAGATAGAAAGTTCGTTTAAAAGACAAATGATGATCGCACTGTTATCGAATCAATTTCCGGGCCAAAACCAACTTGAGTTCACCAACCGTTCACAATCAAATTTCGATTCCTTTTCCAAAGTTGTTTTGTAGTATCAAAAGTTAAATAAAAGTCACCAAATCAGTAAAATTGTCCAACAAAACCCAAAAGCTTCATAGGTTTTTTTTCATAGGAGTCACATAAGTTCAACGAAAACATTTTTTTTTTCCATATCGTTTTCTCACAATTGTCAGGGAAACTTTTGGCGTACACTTCAAGTAACACTTGTGACAACGTTTACACGGCAGTTCTCACATTTTTTCTTCTAGATCAACTTTTGACCACTGGTATCTTTCATAAGGATTGTTCTTTTGTTTTTAAGAAATTTACACTGACTTAGTTCACTATTTTGTTCCAAGAAATCTGTCTATTTTCTTTAGATGCAAATATCTAGGCCCCGAGACTGAACTTATGACAACACACATTGACTTTTTCTTACTCAAAATCACCATTCTTTTCACTTCCACTATTTATTCAAAATATTTGTTTTCAGGCTGCGCCACTTGTTGGGAATACTATTTTCTACATTGAAACTATTTACCTGGGGATGTTGTCCCCCGAACTCTTGTCCGACAATTTCTTTATTTCTTCCTCGATTACACCATTATGACACACACCTTTTCTCGCTGTCTAGATTCTTCTCCCATGAAACTCGCCTTCTTGATTGTTTCTTATATTTTCTCTCGAGTGACTTGCTAGAATACCTCCCATATAGAGTTTTAGATTCTAGTCGTGTTATATGTATATGTATATGTTATATAAAATAAGTTTTAGGGTGTTCCGTTTTCCCAAAAAATCGCCCAATTGGGAGCTATGAGCGTTTTAAGTAGAAAGTTCGTTTAAAAGGCGAAGTTATAGAGTTTCACATTCTATAAGCCACTCTGCCACTTTGTGACGCAAATTTTTTTTTTCTATAATTTTTTCGGTACAATTTTTGCTTTTCTTTTTGCGAATCGAAGCTCTAAGTGTAACCCTCACCGATATTAGTTCTTTTGGAAGTGGATTCGCCTAGTCGGTTGGCCTGTAGAGGCGCCACATTTTTTTATAGTACTTCATTTTCACTGGACTATTTTTTTGTGTAACAACTTCACATTGATTCATTACCATGACAGCAGTGAAGTTTGTTCATGAAAAAATAATTCAGTGACACATAGCAAAACGTACCAAAATGTATTAGTCTGAGAGTACATTTCAGTATTAATTTCGAAACAACATTTTCTTATAAAAGGACTTGTGTCATGTCACACCTCCACTGTAAGTGGTTTTGGGCGATAAATAAATACAGAAAAAATTACGTCTAGCTGGATTTGAGGTTTTTATTTATAAAATTTACCAATCTAAACGAATTAAGTCAAATTCATTAAGTTGATGATAGTTTCGGACGAAGTTTTTCATTACAGTTAAAATTAATTTTGTTTATAAGTTTTGATTTTAGGAATTTTTTGTTAACTATCGCAATCAAGATAATAAAACATGTGTGTAATGCAAGGTCAGTTAATGTAATTGTGGATTGTAGAAATATTGTTTGATTCGAACAGCAAAACCTTAGTGAAATGACTTAGCTGAAAAAAAAACTCGGTGTATGTATAACATAATAACAAATTTATTGCTGATATGAAATTCGCTTAACATTCACAGAAAAACATTTTTCGGCTGATGCAATTTGATAAAATATTTTGTCGACCATTAGAAATTATTGTTTACATTTCGATGTTTTGTATTTATGTTCACGTGAATGAATAAATACATTTTAAATAAATAAAATGAAGCAAATTGGGTTGATAATTTACAACCTACTTATCGATGTTTGCGAATTTAAAAAAAAAATATTACAAAATGTACAATTGTTTAACCTCCGATCAGCATTTAATATATTTTTTCTATGAAAATGAAGTTAATCTATTGAAACGACAGATCAGCAATACAATTTAATTCTTCAATATTTTATAAAAATTATTCGTCTTTCCTCTCATTCATTTTTATAAAATGCAAGAACCTCATTCCATACTATAAATTGAACGACACTAAAATTCTACTCTCACTTGACATGCGGCAAGCTCATGATCTACACAATTTTAAGTACAATGTTCATATCCACGTTATCCACATACGTACTATAATACATAAGCCGATATGATTCATGGCGGTGGTGGTCAGATGTTCAGCGTGTTAACGATCAGTTTACTTTGGGTAATTAAGACAGATTTACTGGCCGAACTGCGACATATGATTTAATTGTGAATGCTAAACATATACATATAGTATAGGTATTTCACGTGATACTCTAATGCCATTAATGCAAACAAAATTAAAATTTTATCGATTTTGTAAGCTGAATTCAACCACATTAAATGATTTCTGGTAAAAAAAATTCCATTCGTATTTTTCTTGATGATTTTGAACAATAAAACCAGAAAGAAGAAGGAAATTAATTTTACCACGACTCGTTCATTGAAATGTTAATTTATCACTTCATCACATTATCATGTCTTTGAGCACCTAATTTTCGAATTCTCTTTTAATTGAGGAGAAAAAAATTCATTCGCTGTTCTTTGTTGTTTTGCATTTTCGTAAAAGCATCTGGAGAGTCGTTTATAAAAATAAAAAGTTGTATTCCAAACAAAGACATATATTTTATGACTGAAAAACGGAAATCTCGCAAACAGGTGGGATAAAGTCACCAGTTCTTTACTCGACAACAAAGAAATTCAAATTGAAATGAAAATCGTCCCATTGAAAATGCAAAATGCAGAGGCTCCAATTAGGTCATATTCAGGTCATGCAAAGATTAACCCATTTTATAGAGACGTAGGTATTAGATCGAATTGAATATGATTTGTGGTCAACCACACTAGCTTACACTAGCTTTCAATTTCACATGTCGGTGCTGCAGTAGCGAACACATTCCAACTCAAATCTCTAAACAGGTAAACTTCAAGTTGAACAAGACAGGTCAATCTGAATGTACTGTTCCGACCTTGCAAAACATTCTCGAAAAACGATAATTTAATTAAACGAAGGATAATTCTGCACTCTTCGCACGCACGTGTGAATATTCAATTGACACAGTTCACTGTTTTTTCGAACCTCCCCCATCGTTCGCTAGTTTTTTACCTTTAACATGGAGTGTCACACTTAGCTGCTTACCCAACGTAAAGTCATTCACAAAAGAGTCCTTATTACCAATTTTTGAACAGCAATTTTAATTTCAAATTACAATACAATAAAACTATCACTGCCTATGTCTTATGTATACGTCTACACTTAGGTCTATAAAATACGTATATGGGGCTACAACAGAATTATCTGTGCCTCGTGTCCCAAGAATTCCTCTAAATTACTTCTTAAGTTTGTAATTAAATTGAAGAAATTCATCATTAACGATATTGTGTGGAACTGTCTGCATTTCTTTTTAATAATTTTGAAACTTTCACTGAAAATTTTATGTTTTATTAATGTTCAAAAGTTTAATTTTCGATGCAGTTTTCGAAGAGCTTACGGAGAGAATGCCGAATTTATATCTTTGTGAATTACCAACATAATTCACTGACATAAAATTGCTACCACAAAGTTTCACAAAATTAAACAATTCATTATTCAATATTTTGCAACGGCTTATTGTTGGGAAACTACAGGTAGCGAACAGTATACGCTTAAATACAACGAAAGTGGAGCTAATGAACCCAAACACAGCAGCTGGAAATGTCTGACATGCAGGACATACCAACTACATCTTTTATGAAAAATGTGTCGATTCGATATGTCAATATAGCTAAAATCGCATCTGAAATGGCCTTTTCATGTATATTAGAAATGCAATTTTAATTAGAGTAGAAAATATGGTTTTATGAAGTTTCTCGGACAGGTCATCAGTTTCCGATGCGATATTCAGTTTTACAGTTTTTTAACGTCAAATAACTTTCAGAAAACGTAGAATTTTGCAATTCAAAAACTTAAATTTTTTGATAGAGTTTCACTCACGCTAAATAATAAATTAATATGACAAGCATGAGTATGACTATGAGCGATGAACATATCCGAATTACAATGCAACTGTCTTAAATCAATCATTTACAATTCAAAATGGTTTTTAGTTGCCATAAATTTTATTTGGTGCAGAAAGTAATTCTCAAACAATAGAAATGCTTTCTTTCACATTTGTGCACCCAATTCGTAAACGTTTGTGGCAGATGAACGCTTTTCAGGTTTCATAAATTAAAATTAAAATGTTTTTGAGCAGCGCTGACATGTATGAGAAATAACAAGCATTTAATTATCTTTTGACTTTGTTCATATTTGCATAAAATAATTATGCCTCGTTTGATATAATTTGAATGAGAAATCAAATCAAGTAATGCTCAATGATGAAATAGGGATACACAATCTTATACGAATAGTCGTTTGGCAGGGTGTGTGGAAATTTTAATATTTTTGAAGTAATCCGCTCGGATAACTTTACAAGGAAATGGCTAACATTGCGTCCACATTGCGAAACCACCTTTTGTGGCCCATCACCAGTCTTAGGACTCACCTACATGACGCAAAGAGGCGCTATCAGGAAATTCTATAAAGAAAAACATAAATAACAATGGGAAAGTCTCACTAACTGCATTCATAGCAGAGTCATAATTGATGGCCCAAAGCTTAAAAACGCTAATTTCTTGCTAAATAAATCAAGAGAAGAACTAAGGCTTATCATCGGTGCAATAAACAAACATCTGCACAGAATGGGACCCACAGAATCGGAGGCTTACAGGAGATGCGGTGTAGATGGAGAAACTCCATTACACGTCATTATGGATTGTCCAGCTACCACGAACACAAGGACTGCTATTTTTGGATACCACACTCTCACCGCAGAACTTTTAAAAACACAGAACTCGAAAAGATCTTCAACTTCTTTGGATTGAGTAAAAGTCGATATTTAAATTGGAAATTATTGGCAATAATAGGCTCAATACCAAATTTAAGGAATATTTCTATATTGCACTCGTACGACTTTTATCTTTCAAATTTTATTCGATAGAATTTTTCTCCCGTTATTTCTCAGAATTCAACAAAATTTGAATTCATTCACCCTGTACCTATATGTTGTGCTTTTACCCTTCAAACCGACTTTTTATTATCCGTAAAATTCTGTGAAGGTTTCAAAGTAAAACAAACAAACATTCTATTCCATACAATAAATTCCCCAGCGGTGTAGAAGATTTACCTAAATATTTTGAGATTTCTTCTGTGTCATTCAAAATGTAAATCAAAGTACCACACATCCACAACAAGTATCTTAGTAATAATTTTCTACCCACTTTTCTTTGTTTTCCAAATTATTTTCTGATTGAAGTTATTGGCAACGAGCAACGAGATATTGTTTCTTATTAAATTGCGGAAAAGAGGAATTTCATGACTCTTTAGATGTGAGAGCATGGGAGGGTATAGAGGAATCTCTGAACATAAATCGCATTTTATTAGTAATAAAATATTTGGATACCGAAGCGTATGTGACCATTCATAAGGTACGTACTCAGTTAGGGATGGGGGTCTGAAAATATCCGTACATTCGTCAGCACTACGTGAACAGCAAAGCTCACCTAAAAAACGTTCTTAAATCAACTAGAAATCTTCATAGACTTTATAGCTTCATAGATTCGAAAATTAACGAACCCTCTGTAGCATTAAATTGCTTATAAAATAGGTTGATTGGCCTTTCAGTATCATTTGAGAAACAGTGCGCATTTTTTGTTCTGGCTCTATCTATAATAGGAAATCAGAAAAGAAATTGGAAACTGTATAATGAACAAAACACAGACAAAACTTCGACAAATGAAGATCTAATCTGGCGAAACCACGTCTATGATTAAACCTTTTTAAACCCTACACTCACATATTCATACGGAACACACTAAATTAAACTGTTCGGAAAAGGTTAATAGAGGTGTATCACACACATATGAACGGCAAAACTGTCGAAAAACAAAAAAGGCCACAACCAATTTTATGGTGATAACTTAGAGCATTCCGAATACGACATAAAGGAAAATAAAAATGTTTTTCCCCGGAAAATTTATGAGCGCTCATAATCTTTGAACATCTGTAAACAAAAACGAAACAAAACACCCGAAACCTGGCTCAAATCCCTACGTAGTCACTATATCTGAATCCGAAATGTGCCAGAGACAATGGCATTTATTGGCATAAACCTATTTCGACTATAAAAGTCATAAATGTGTATATGATATCGAGGATGAGCGCATTGAAATTGAACATTTCTATTTTTGTATGGGGAAGGTAGAATGTATTTAACGTTTAGATTCCTATATAATATGTATAATAGGAGATAGCGATGGAATTTCATATCAATGGATATGAATATTTATACAGCAGCTTAAGGATTCCTTTGAAGAACTGTTTACGATGTAATATATCCACCTACGAAATATATGCTGGCTACTGAATGAATATCTGGCACATACTCATGATTCATTGATCAGATTGAAATTAGCTTTGGCGTCATTTATACCGTGAATACACGATGCCATGGATACCTTATGCACCTCTTTTCAGCCTTTATTAAATTGAGCTTGCAATCCTATTTATAAGGATGTATTGTGACATGTAACCATCTTTATTGGACAGTCGGTGTTGCTATTCAATACTAAGCTAATTAAGAAATTGTCAGCAAAACTATGTTTGCATATAAACGTAATTTGGAAAAGCAATTACGTTATTTGCGCCTTGGTAACATATAAATGCATTGCGACTGTATCTGGAGACACGTAAAATAATTTTATTTGCAAAACAACATCATCAGCATTATATGCTAAATAGTTTTCATGTTAATGGGACATTGTTTAAGAGAAACCGAGCAGCTTTAACGTTAACAATGCACACACTCCTTGGATAAAACTAAAGGCACAAAAACCTGTGGACGATGCTTTTCTTAACGCGATTGCAACTAGATAATTTCGAAATTGCTTAACCAGATTTTAGCATAACATAACAAGTAATTATTTAACTCAACAACGTTTGCTTTAGTCGTAATAGTTGTAAAAGTAAACCAATTTTCGAAAGTGTTTTCTTTCTTTACATGCGCACGTAAACATATCAACGTGCATTATACGTAAACGGGTACGAAAAGCAGAAAACACTTTTCTGAATGTGCTGAAGTAGTCATTATAAGTTAAGATGGTTTATTCAAAGGATTTAGTCTTAAGCTGCATTTCAATGTGAAATTTATGAATTTAATTTAATCAGAAAAAGTAAATCCTTGAAAGTTTCTGCTGAATTAATTACCGACTTTGGTATGTTTCTAAATTATAACTGGCATCATAAGTTAACCGGATTAAAAATATTTTTTTGTCGGACCGCGGAATAATTTAAACAACTCACAAACGAATAATGGCTGAATTCATGTAAACGCGATACTGTGTGTCACTAACATCAAGTTTAGCCGTTCTTTTGCACAGCTGGAATGTATCTGAATCACCACTGTACCAATGTGGCGAATATCATACTATAACATATTTCGTTGATTCCTGTCCAATCCATCGTTTCGTAGGTAATATTTACGAAATTCATCAAGTGACTGACATAGCACAATATTGGACAGAGAATTTGACTTTGAATATATTTCATGGGGATGTGATAATTGGACAGTAATCATTGTTTTGAAACGATGGGGATCGTAACTGAAACTGTGTTAATGGGTTCTAAGTGAGTCCCTTTCTTCATGGCCTTTGAAAGTCATTTGAATAAATTAAAGAAATTTGTCAAACATTTTATTCTAAAAGCAGCGATAATTGCCTACATGTGGCAGAAAATTACTGACAAACTTTCAGTTTACTTAAAATAATTTCTCGTAATCTCTCCCTCAGTTATGTACCACACTTGAACAAAACATGCACTGGAAATGTTAAATGAGTGTAATATATGGTACTTATACGTATATGCAAGAAATTTTCCCAGCTCTTCGTTGCCTTTTTTTAGTTTCGTCTCAATTTTCAATTTTATGGCTCAGTCGCTCAAGATAAAAAATGAATTAGAATTACTGATGCATTGGACCAATGAAAGACAGGAGTTTTCTCAAGTTATTTTTATTGAAGTAAATTAAAGTAACTTCTTTTACCCAAAATGTAGGCTGTCCGCTTCGCGTAAAATTAATTTTGTCAATAAAATTTCTTACTCTTGGTGCATTCGAGAGACATACCGTAGAACAATCTTAATTTTGTTTGTAGGAAAGGGCAATCTTTCAGCCGAAATTTGCTTCAGCTGATATTCAGCTGGTTCACTCAAAGCTGAGTGTATAATATACGGACTTAACAGTATAAGCATGCTCGTGGTAGAACCGTAGCCAGTTTTGTTACACGAATGAATCACCTGAATTAAATTTCGACTGAAATTCGATTGTCCTTTTCTAAAAATTTTTTTTTTTGAAAACTTCTATCCCCCTTGCATCCACACAATTCTAACTTGAAACTCAAAACGACAGAGAGACGTACTTCTCGGAATAAATGGACCAAATTATATGTGATGAAATGGGTCGATGTACTAAAAAGTGAGAAGTAGTCACCTCAGTTATTATGCAAAGCCTTCATAACTTATACATGAAACAAATATGAGTCGCATCTCAGTTTATTTATTCATTATCTTGTTTTCAAATAATCCTAGCGTCTGATTGAGTCAGTTAAACTGATCTACTGCAACAATTCGACTGAAGTTGATTTATCGATAAGAACGCGTTGTGTTGTAGCTATTCTATTGAGCGTGTAAATCTTCCGTAATGATAAAGAATTTTCCCGAATGGCATGAATTTTTCGTTCTCATGAATTTTTAAATTGTTTTGGAGCCGTCGTAACGTTTGTACGAAAGAAAAGACAGCACTCTCTTCATTGAGTGTAAGTGTATATATGTAAACATGCATGTAGATTCATTTCTGACAACAATTTTTGATTGGCAAAATTTATATTTTGACTTCTGAATACAAATTTATGTGTCTCGAAATGGTGAACATAAAAATCATGCGAATTGAGACATATAGACTTTAGTAACATTCTTCGTCTGCAGTTAGAGAACAGTATTCGTAGCTACTTAACATGATTTTTTTTTACATCACCACCACCATCTTATTTCTCCGTTTCCAGACGCCAAAGCTGCTTTATTTTCTTTACGAGCACTGCCAATAACAGGTCATATGTTTGCGTATTCTAAGGCGTATTTGTGGTGATACGTGATTTCCCCGGATGATAATATACCTGAATTCATATTCCCATTTATCGGAGAATCGTGTTCTCTCACTGTCTATAATTCATGGTTAGATTTCAACGTATAAAGAAAAATGAAGAAAAATGTAATCGAGGCGATAATTCAGTAAGACAACTCTATAGTGTCTGCTCCAACTTCTATAAAGAATAATTGAATAAACATTAAAACAGAGCACTGAATTTCTGCAACTGACTGAATTAATTAACCGCTAAAAGTAGGTCGAGAATGGTCGAACAATAATAAAAGAGCTTTATATGTATGTTTTATCCATGTTTTATCACGTATAATATATCATTCGTCCACCCAACCATTCACCCTTAAACTTAATTTCGGTCGTACACTAAAGCGTACCAGAATTATAACACATTATTGTTTCGCTTTCCTTATTTACTTTTAATATGAGTTATTGGCCACTGTGATAGCCCATTCAGCAATTCCGGCTTACATATTTTATACATGATATATCCATGTGCGAACAACCGATAGGAATCTCGTACATGCTACACTCAATAACCGTTTTGTGAAATGGGGAAAAAAGAAAGTTTACTACATCAATGTAATTAAAGGAACACGAGTAAAGTATAAGATAATGATACACGTAATTCGGATAGAATACTGAACTATCAACTTCAGTAAATTAATATACTAGCGTAATGTTGTCACCAGTGACGAACGAATGTGATTTTTTCTTTATCAGACACATCTCAATTTCAAGGTTACACTTTCGGTCTTGAGGCATTACACTAATAGATGCGAGAGTTTATTATGGGGCAAAGTACAAACCTTTTTTTGTGGGATTCGGTTTTCTTGAATCATGTAGCATAAGACATTTCATGTACAAAATCTAATATCGACATATTACAGACTACGATTATTTATGTATACTTTAGGTATTTTCGTTAATTTATCATTAAGCGATTGAGTTGTTTTTATGATACATATACACATAGCGTTATTTTATGATGATTCTTTACAGTCGATCTATCAAAAGCAAGGTTTTTATTTCGCAATTTTCTCTTCATGTTATCGCATCGACTCTGATTTTGTAATGATTCATCGATAGATAATATACACGTGTTCAATCGACAGTGAATCAAAAATATGATACCGACTAACCCCGGAGCTAATTGGATATAAATATCATTTTGTTTAATTTTATTTATAATGCGAAAGGTAATTAATGAGTAATTTAACACTCATATTTCTACATCGACAAAAAGGATCAGCTATCTTCCAAATTGATTTTATATTCGATACATTCATATCAATAATATTTATGAAACAGTTGCACGATAAATTATTTTTTCATTTTTCATTTTAATTAAAATCATATCAAATACTCCGGACCGAGAGTTTAAATTATTAATCAAACAAAATTTCAGGTATGAAACCCGAAATGTGTAGGATATTTTTGATATGTTATAGGAATGAATATGAGATATTTATTATTGTGTTGCCGATGTTACCACTTCATGTAGTATAGATGCATAGGATGCAGAGAACTTTTCTTTAGGCGAATTCCCGTCAGCGTTAATACAGCGCTGGTAAATTTAATTGGTCGATAAAAAGGGCAAAGACTGATGTCTATTAAACCGTAAAGAAAAGTAACCATTTTGATAAACCGTAACGAAACAAACAGAAACAACAAAGACTAGCCTCGACTTTGTTATAGATTTTTTAAATTTAACGGGTACCTGTTATTGGTAACGGGAATACAGCTAAGTACGTATTCGAATAATAAAAGACAACAAAAAAGGATTTTTGCATGTATAATGATCAGCGACAAATGTCAAAAAAAAATCAATTTTTTAGCAAATCAATAACCACCACTAAAGACAAAACCTAATTTTCAACTGAAATCATTTGTTTCGATTGAGAATAATTTTATTGGAGTTATATTGTTTCGAAGCACCCGATTAAATAGTAAGCTTTACACTGAGGAAAAAGTAGTTACCTGCTACAGCTGCGATCTGTCTCCAGCTGTAGTTTTTGAGAAAATACAGCTGTCACAGAAAATATTTCGGCCCGTAGCTGTCACAGCTGTATTTTTCTACTTGCTATCAGAGCTGTAGCTGTGATTACCTACAATAGCTGTGTGATTGCCTACAATCAAAATGTTGTGATCGATAGGGACGGGTTCGAATCATGTCGGATCCTGTTTTTTTTTTTAATAATATTATTAAAAATAATTTTGGTTTCATTTCTGATAAAAGTCAGTTCAAAATTAACTCAATAATTTAAAAAGAAAATATTTCTGGCCTTTCGGAGTTATATTACACAGTACTGGGGAGTATTTTGATATTCTGTTGTATTACATCCGACGAGCTAATTTTGAACTGAATTTTAGCTGAAATGAAACGAAATTGATTTTTTATTAATAATTATTTGAAATAAAAACTTGCCTTGTTGGGGCGCGAACCCGGGACCTCTTGATCTCCAGTCCAGAATAATCCACCTGAGCTACGGAACATATATGCTACAAATGCCTTATGTTAATGTAAGCTACACAACGCATTTTCCCGTTGATAGGTAATATACATCCCTGTAGTAGCTGTATTGTGGGTGTAACATTACCTACATGAGATACACATATGAAAACGTTTTAGCCCCGTACGAAGTACAAAGGGGCTTATAGGATTACGATGCCGTGTGTAATTGATGGAATTCGAAGCAGACGGTAAGGGCAAAGTGTTTGCCTATGTTCATAGATGACGAATCTGCAATAAAAATTTTGTCTGTCCGTCTGTCCGTCTGTCCGTCTGTCCGTCTGTCCGTCTGTCCGTCTGTCCGTCTGTCCGTCTGTCCGTCTGTCACGTCGATATCTTGAGTAAATCAAATCCGATTTCAAATTTTTTTTTTCCTTGAAAGATAGTCGAAATAGTGAGGCTAAGTTCGAAGATGGGCATATTCGGGTCGGCCCTTCGTGAGTTAGGGCCACCTAAGTGATTTAAGGTCTTTTGGTGATATTTATGGCAAAATAAACGATGGAAATGTAAATGACACGGCAAATGATAGGTATTGTCAATACCAATCCAGGAAAAAAAAGTTTTTTAAAATCGGGTGAGTGGACCGTGAGTTAGGGCCTTAGAAGTGAAATGCTACTAGGGCCCTATGTGTATTTTACATAGAACTCGAGTAAATTTCATTCGTTTTTCGTAATTTTTGTTTGATTTGGAAGGTAATCGAATGCCGAATAGAATGTTGTTGAAAAAAAATTAAATTTGGGTCCTTGACCTAAGGCCGCTACTAGGGCCCTATGTGTATTTCACATATAACTCGAGTATATTTCATCCGTTTTTCGTAATTTTTGTTTCATTTGGAAGGTAATCAAAGGCCGAATAGAATGTTGTTGAAAAAAAATTAAATTTGGGTCCTTGGACTTAGGCCACTACTAGGGCCCTATGTGTATTTTACATATAACTCGAGCAAATTTCATCCGTTTTTCGTAATTTTTGTTTCATTTGGAAGGTAATCAAAGGCCGAATAGAATGTTGTTGTAAAAAAATTAAATTTGGGTCCTTGGACTAAGGCCACTACTAGGGCCCTATGTGTATTTTACATACAACTCGAGCAAATTTCATCCGTTTTTCGTAATTTTTGTTTTATTTGGGAGGTAATCAAAGGCCGAATAGAATATAGTTGAAAAAAAAATTAAATTTGGGTCCTCGGACTGAGGCCGATACTAGTGCCCTATGTGTATTTTACATATAACTCGAGCAAATTTCATCCGTTTTTCGTAATTTTTGTTTCATTTGGAAGGTAATCAAAGGCCGAATAGAATGTAGTTGAAAAAAAATTTAAATTTGGGTCCTCGGACTGAGGCCGATACTAGGCCCTTCAAAAAAATAAAATTTTAGGGCGATTTGAAATTTTTGTTTCATTTGAAAGGAACGTCGTACGGGGCTTCGTAATTGCGCTATGCGTAATTTGTAAGATGTACATATTACATAATAATTTTACTTTAACTACATTAACCGGCGCAATAGGCTTACGGTCAAAGTAGGGTGACAGACGCACTAGGGTCACGTACGCAATAGATATACGGGTTTGTACGGGGCTCAGTCGCAGCAAACGCTCCGACTGTTCTGATGGCTCGTTTTTTTAGGATTTTAACTTTTTTTTTATTGTTTTGTTCAACATCCTAAATTTGTATCAAATTATGAAACAAATTCCACCCATGGAGTGGCTTCTATACTTAACAAAAATTTCCCTATTCTATTTATCCAGAACCATGGAAACTGGCCTGATTCAAGAGAAACAGGAGAAAGGCTTAACTAGAAACTTAACTAAGAGAAACTTGCTAACAAATTAATCAACAAATCAATCACAGTATTTAAAAAATCTCGTCCAACCGTTCGAATTCATTTTCCCTAAACGTTCCCATAACACATGCTGCATTCGAGCCAGGGGCTATTTAGTTGAATTTTTGGCGAATTTTTACTAATTTGGAGAATTTTGGCAAATTGGCGAATTTGGTGAATTTCGGCGAATTTTGACGAATTTTGACGAATTTTCTTTGTAATTAAAAAATTGTTGGATTTTAAAATCTTTTTATTTGAGGTCATTCATGTACATACAGGTTGTGTTTACAAAATTTATAAATAGAAAATCTGATTAAGGCTCGCAGATTGGGGAATCGTGCCCAAAACGCAAGAAACATTGGCTCTCTGAATGGCGAGGGAGATGCGCTGCACTAAATAACTGTGAGAACGTGGGTCGCCGCTCACTTCGTTGAGCATGGGACCGATTTTGTTTATCAAGTCTATTGCTTCGGACGACCAAGGGCCGAAAGTATCGACGGCAAAGGCGTTCAAGATGTAATTGTTGGCTTTTAGTTCGGTGTACTTGCTGTGTTTTGTTCTGGCAGCGAGCTCGGCGGTGCGTCTGGCTTGTCTAGACGAGATGTCGCGATGGCTGGGAGCCAAAGTGTCACAGCAGGTGGCGTCCTAAACGAGATAGCGCCCGTTCAACCAAGGAACCAAAGTCAATCCGTCGGGCCTCTTGCCGTCATCCCGAAACAAGCCCAGTGGTTCATGTGCTGGAGATAGCGGTTGACATAAGATCCTATTCAACTCCGAGTGTCTTGACAACTTGCCGACGCTCTTTTGACAGCTCAAACCATGAATTCCGAGTTCATTCACTGAAGATCCGCACGAACAAATGTGAGGACGGCAAATATGAGCTCCGATTTTAAGTGCCATACATACTCTGACGGAATTATTATCGAGGAACGTACCGATGTGTTTGGATGGAATAACATTTAACCAAGCGTTTGATTCATTCCATTGTTGGATTATATTTTTTTATAATCTTATCCAAAATATCTTCAGAAAAAAATATAAATATCTATCTTAGGTTTACGATTATTTTCAATTCCCTTCTCAAAAAATGTCTCATAAAAACCTCACGAGCATCTCCAAAATCTCAAAAAAAACAGTCCAATAAAACCTCACCAACATCAAGGATATCTCAAAATGATGTCGGATAAAGCCTCACGAAAATCTCTAAGACCTCACAATCGATTTAGTTATTTTCCTAAAGCATGCTAAAATGCTTTTTTAGCGAATGAGACGTTTCCAGCTCGAGCCGGAGCCGAGTGCTGGAGTAAAATTCGCTAAAAATGCCTTTTAGCATAAGTTAGGAATAACGTTTTTCCTAAACGACGCGGAAAATGAGCGACGACGACGACACTAGTTAGGAAATAGTTATTTATACAACCGAGTGATAAATCCTTTTTTAGGCACTAGATGTCTAGATTGTCACTCGAGGCCGCAGGCCGAGTGTGACAATACACATCTTGTGCCTAAAAAAGCATTTATCATCGAGTTGTATACAACGTTTTTCGCAATAAAGGCAACGGAAAGTCCTACTTTTCGTCACTTGTTGCGAAAAAGTACTTTTAAGTACAGAAACGTACTCTACTGAGACAAAAAAGGCCTATATCAATCAAATTCAGAATTCTCAGCTTTATTTTTCGGGTTGCTCATTCCTCAGGTTATTGCTAAAAATGTGTTTTGACCACCCCCTGACATCACATGACAGACACATTACACCAAAAACCCAAAGTGAAATTTATTTTTTTTTAAATGGAATATTCGTGTTAGCTAGAATCGATCGACGAATCGAGTGAGCTATAACTCAATAATATCTGAGCGAGCTAGTTTTCCAATTGTCTTAGAAATTGGCGAATTGACTCCTAAGATGATAAAGTCGTAATCAGTCAAAAAACCCTTAAAGGGTGAATGTGACGCAAGTCCTTTATCTTACTTACAAAATAGCTGATATCGCTGAGGGTGACGCATTGTGCGCCGTACGCAAAAGTTTTATCAACAAAAAATTGACCAAAAAATTTGTGAAAGAAAATTTTACAAAAAGAAATTTGCGTCACAAGTGATTCGGTTTTTTCCGTAAATTCCTTCAATACAATTTTAACCATTTTCCTAACAATAGGTTTCTCAACATCTGCCACTTGTGACGCAAATTTCTTTTTGTAAAATTTTCTTTTACAAATTTTTTGGGTCAATTTTTGGTTGATAAAACTTTTGCGTACGGCGCACAATGCGTCACCCTTAGCGATATCAGTTATTTTGTAAGTAAGATAAAGAACTAGCGTCACATTCACCCTTTAAGGGTTTTTTGACTGATATCACTACTTTTGTAAGTATGTCATTTCGACAACATCAAACGACCTTATGAAATTAAAAAATTCTAGAGAAATTAGTCTAAGTCCCAAAATCTAGAAACAAATCTTGGAACACCTCACTCATGTCGAAGATAACCCAAAACCATTAAAAAATGCGATGGAAGTTAGGAAGTGCTTGAGGTATCATCTCTCATCCCAAAATTTAGGATCTAACCTTGGAACACGTCACTCATGTCGAAAATAACCTAGATCCATCAAAAAATCAGATGAGAGTTAGCATGTGCCCGAGGAATCATCTGTCATCCCAAAATTTAGAAATTCTGAAATTGACATATTGCAGAGTTTCGACACTGCCAACTATTATTGTTTAGTTCAATATCCATTTTCTCCTTCGTTACTGTGACTTCCTAAATTTTGGTTGTTATTTTGGTCGCGCTAAAGCTTTAGACATTTGAACCTAAAGCCCGAACGATAACGATAGAATGGATGACAACGATCAACGTATCAGAAGTTCGATTGATGGTGAAATGAGCGACTCGGTAGACAATCCTGTCTAAGTTTTTTCGATTTTATTCTGAAAATATTCGAGTAGAGCTGTTCTACTTTTCAAGTATTTTAAATGAATAGAAGTCGTTCCATTTATGGAAATAGTGAATAATATTTTCTTAAAATTAAAGATCAGAACAATATCCCACTTTAGTTTTTTCTTGAGTTTCTTTGTGAGGACAAATATACAGTCGAATTGAATATAAAAGTACTCCTTGGTAAGCTAGGAAGTCGGGTAAATTTTTGGAGAATTTTGGCGAATTTCGGTGAATTTGGCAAATTTTTGTGAATTTTGATGAATTCGGCGAATTTTGGTGAATTTGGAGAATTTTTACGAATTTGGCGAATTTTTACGAATTTGGAGAATTTAAGCGAATTAATTCAACTAAATAGCCCCTGATTCGAGCGCTGTAAAGCAATACCTATTCTTTGCTTCAAGTAAGTTTTAGACCTTCCTTCACCAGTTCTTTCACAGATCAAATTGCCTAGGATATCCACGAAACGAATAGCTTCCTCACACCAAGGACCGAGCGTCTCTACTGCGAACGGTAAAATGAAATAACCTTGATCCGAAAGCTCTTTATAACGGTTTAGCTTGACGTCTGCTGCTTTTCTTGCCACTGAACCAGCCTTTTTTGAACTAAGACGCAGGTATGACGGCGCTGAGGTGTCAGAACATGTCGCATCCCAGACCAACAGTTGACCATTACACCATGGTATCAATGTGACTCCGTCCACTCTTTTCTTATCATCTCTCAACATACCAGGTGGTTCTCTCATCGATGGAAAATTCGCTGTTTTAAGTGAACGATGTATTATATTGTTAAATTCAGAATGACGAGGAATGAAAACTGTGTATACAACACGTAATGTGTCATTAATAATTGAAAGGTATTATTGCGACAATATTGATTCACGTAAAAATGAAAATCATTTTGAAAATCAAAATATTAAGGCTAAAGTCTGGAAAAATGGTTCAACCAGCACAGGCTAGTGACCCGCCAACACTTTTTCACCCAACCGAGTCGCCGGTTGTTCTTCGATTGCCTCAGCCGGCTGGAAGACAAAGTTTTTTTTTTCAATAAAATAAAATAAATTTTTTTGATACCAACATCGAAAGTTGATACTTTCGCCCTCGAAATCCGGGGCGAAAGTAAAAAAATGCAAGTTATGTGTTTGAGCGGGGAGAAAGAAAGAATACATAAAGCGAAAGTCAATATACATAATGCGAAAGTCGACTACATAATGTAATAGTCGACTCTTGTCAATAAGTGTACTGCGATCAAAATTGAAATAAAGCGTGCGCCAGTGCTCTTATTGAAATTAACATACGAAGTTGATACTTTTTGTTCCTGAATGATTTGTTAGTTATTTGTTAATTTTTGTGTGTGTTGTTGTTGTGATGGCTAAATAATTAAATTTTTGATATACCAGGGGGCTGCCGCCCCCTGGACCCCCGCATTTTCTGGCTAAATGTCTTCATATTTCAACATTTTGTTCTGCTGTTTGCGATACGTATCAACTTTCGATGTTGGTATCAAAAAAAATAGTATGAACGACTTGGGGCAAAAGTAAAAAAATTCAACCTGTGCGATTGAGGCCCTTGCCTTCGGCGCGGGCATCAACTCTCGCACACGGTTGAATTTTTTTACTTTCGCCCCTTGTCATTCAATGTACTATTCGACTGACCGAAATCGACGCTATTTTTTCCGGGACTTTTTTTATATATGCCTAGTTAGGATTTGGTGCTTAGGCCCCAAAACCAGTCTCATATATTTTTGATCTTCTATAATGGCTGTATGGGCTTGTTGGAAATCTGAGGTCGAGTACTCTCGAAGCAAATATTACCTTCATAAAGTTTGATGATAAACGGCCGAAAATACGAAAAATTTCTCAGAATCGATGGAACCTCGGTGAACTTTGACGAGGGCTGTGACCTCACTAATGCAATTATTTGATTAAGTTATTTTATATTATGAATGTGGAGGACTTCAGCTTTAAAGAATGACTAATATGTAGTAGTACATGTTGGTATTGGTATCCAATCTTATGAGCCTAAACCATAGAAAGTGTGCTGTTATGTCTTTCACACACAGTCTTAACCGAATTGAATTTCCTTATGTATTTAGTGGCAAATCATCGAGCGAGTACACTCAAAGCTGGACCTCGGAGTTACAATTGATGATAAACTGCCATTCAATGAGCATGTCGATTCGGTAACAAGGAAGGCATATCGTCTGATAGGTTTCATTTTTCGCTGTGGAAGATATTTTTCTAACCAAACAAGCATGATGATTCTTTACAACTCTCTCGTCCGAAACAGGTTGGAATATTGCTCGTCGGTCTGGAGTCCGTTCTATCTCAATGCAATCGATCAAATTGAACGTGTTCAGAGGAAATTCTCAAGGATGTTTTTCTACAAATTCAACATGGAGAAACAATCGTATGACAAAAGGCTCAAGTTTCTGAAGTTACACTCGTTGGAGTCACGACGGTTGGAAAATGACGAACTGACTCTGTTCAAATAGGTTGAGTAGTTAGGGTGTGTGCTATCAACGAACCGTACACACATGCAAATTTTTCTGCAACAGAGGCATATTTATGTATTTTCGAGTTTCGACACCGTCTTTGTTATCAGCTTAGTATTTTATACCTTGGGAAAATGATTTTAAACACTTACATAACGTAAATTTGAGAGTGGTCTAACCGTCTAACGAGAGAATATTTTGTGAAATCGAAAAATTTGATTTCTTTACATGAAACATTTATCAAATTACTTCAGGTATAACTTCAGGTATAAACGATTTTTAAGATTTTCATTTTCATACCGAACCGACTTCAAGTTATCAGGTCAACCTGAAATTTATCAGGTTTGGTTATCAGGTCATTTCAGGTTGTCAGGTCAGTTTTGACTTGACCTGAAATTTTCAAGTTAACCTGACCCAATAGTATTGTCAAAAAAAAATTTTGTTTTCTCTTAATTTTATGCAATTTCTTGATATAATGAACTCTTACTTGCGTCTGACAAGGTACTTTATTACAGTAAAAAAACATAGCTAACGCCGACCCGTACGAAACACCTATTCGTATCAAAAGCCTTTAATGTGAAACTCTTCATTTCTCTTACTTCATTTTCTTCTCTGCTGAAAAACTATTCTCCCTTTAAAATCACTTACATTATCCACTCTTTGCCTTGTTATCATATACAACTAAATTGCCGGAGGCAATATAGACAGCCCCGTACGAAGACAAATTTCATAAATTCCTATTTAAACAGCTATATACCGCTATATTTAACTATATTTCACTATAAATAAACATTTCACAGATAAATATATGCTATTATATAGCTCTATATGCCTGTATATAGCTCAATATAGCTGTATATAGGTATATATAGATGTCCGTATATTGAATCCCTGAAACCCCACACACATAACAAATTATTTCCATGTTAACAGAAACTCTCTAAGTATCATTTTTCCCAAGATATTTCTATTTTACTAAAATCCAATATGGCCGCCGGCAGCCATTTTGTTAGGAGACCGGAAATAGTACCGACGCTTTACATTCGTTAATACCTTTCAAACAAAAAAAAATTCATGAAATTCGGTCAAAATTTACTCGAGATATTGTCAAAATACACCACGTTCACTGTACTTCCGAGTAGCCAGATAAGAGCTCACTCCAAGAGACCTAGCTCACGCTCCGGAGAACATAATTTCATAAAAAAAAATTTCCCTGATTGGTACGGTCAATACCTATCTAATAAAGCTAAAACAGACGAAATATGTTCAAATGTGGCCGACCTACAAGCAAAAACTGCTTGCCGCCCTGTGCCTGTTCCACACCAAGGGGTCTAACTCACGAGTCGGTCATCCGATTTCCATAAACTTTTTTTTTGTCGATCGGTATTGTAAATACCTTTTATTTGACGTATCACTTACAAGTTTAACGTTTAAATGTCCGGAGATATCTTCGAAAAACCGTAAAGCACTTATTGGGCCACAGCTCGGGAGGGGTCGATCCAAAATCACTCATCTTCGAACTTAGCCTGTCTTTTGACATTACCAAACGGATGCGGATTTCAAAATCGGATGCGTTTTACTCAAGTTATCGTGCAGACAGACAGACGGACAGACGGACAGACAGACGGACATTTTTTTTTCGCGGATTTGGCATCTCTAGACAACCACAATAGGTTTCCCCTTACTCAGGGAGTCCAATTCGACGTGTTACAAACGTATGCGTAAACCTATAAGACCCCAGTACTTCGTACGGGTCTAAAGAGTGGAAATTTGTTTTTACATTGTATACAGTCATTCACTGACAAAAAAGAGCTGAAAATCTTACCTGTAGCAGGTAACTTTGTCTCCAGGTAATCTAGAATAACCACAGCTCTAGCGCCTCATACAAAAAATTACAACTGCAGCAGCTATTCTAGATTACCTGAAGACAAAGCTACCTGCCACAGGTAAGATTTCAACTCTTTTTTGTCAGTGTTGATTCATGTCTGAGCCAACAATCTATGTAGCGGTATTAAATTCTGTGTTTTTGATCACAAATTAAAAGAATTAGAAAAATACCCAAAAATTTTGTCCATAATTTTTTTCAAAATAAGTTGTCGTGAGTCGTGACCTATTGTCAAAAAAATTACATTTTGTCCCAAATATATTCAACTGCCGTGTAGGCTGTCCTTCTCTCACATTGACTGTTTTGTTCATATACTTTACCAGAAAAAGGGGCTTTGTGAAGGTTTTCCGCACAATACATTTTACAATAGGTTGCAGTGGTAATTTGTAACTTAAGTTAATAAGCCATAAGCCGATGTAATTCGACGAAACTTTAATTTTTCATGGCATTTTTGTCTCGTCACAAAAGTATGCACTCAGCACATAGTAGTAAACAGAGGCTTTTATGTGTCTCTTTTGTTTCAAATAATGAAATACAACCCAACATTATAAAACTAATTGAAAAGTAACTTGAGATGAGTTATTTCGTCGAATTAGTTTTGATTTTAAAAGCCTTGTTAAACTTCACCAGTAATATTTTGCTTTGTTGCTAGAAATATCTTCAAAGAAACCCTGAGTATTACGTCGTTCGCGTAGGTGTAACAATAGGTATTAATATTGTCAAAAATCTGGGACTGAATGTACTTCATGGTAAGTGCTTAATAGAATGAAATAAGATTTAATCAAGGATTTTACAATGGAGAATAAAATTCTGGTTGCTTTATGAATCGGAACACTGACATACGAAAATCTTCTACTATTTCGTCTACTAAAAAAATCCTTCAAATCTATTAAAATCTTACACACGACGCTATTGTCTTTACTTTACAGTTAAAAGGACAAAATTTTCCGTTTAATATGTGTGACGTGTAAATACCGTCAAGTTTCTTAACCTTCTGAAAAATAATTTCAATAAAAATCAGATGACACCAACCACTGTGACTGCAATAATTACAAAAGGATAAAAATAACCTAATCTTAATGTTCTTTGTATAATTCCATTAAATTCTTTCATCGGCTTCCGTAATAAAGTGAAAATTTTTATAGTTCCAAAAAAGTGAGAATCGCATGCAAAAATAAGTTCTCTTCTTAAAATAAATTAAGATCTTTATCTCTTCCGTGTCAAATGGATTTAAAGATCCAAATTGAAGAGGAAGATACAAAAAAATACTTTCGATAACTATAACGTCATCCATTACATTTCATTGACCCTTAAAAATATTAAGATTTGTTTTTGTTTTTTCATATCTTGTGCGCACTGCACAATATTATGTTACCGATTGGAATGCTAATTTGTTTTTTGGATGTTGACCTTTGATGAAAGTGAAAATAATAAACATTTAATTGGTTGGAGTGTGACTCAATTTAAATAAACTCGTCGTCTCTATCGATCTCGATTTTCAGTTGCTGTATTATTATTCAATTTAGAAGAGTGTTCATTGACCGAACAGGTTTTTAACCTTTTCAGCAATGGCAAGAGTGTCTGTTATTTGTTTGGTTGAAAAGAGTTAGATAAAGAATCTATTACTTCATTTACTATCCAAAGCTGTTTGCTTATTTTTGTTGTTGTTGTCGACAGCCGTTTCTAAAAGTAATCAACACAAAAATATTCAGCCAATATTACCTATGAGTTTAAACTCACATGGAAGTAAGTGACTTTCATCAAACTCACTTCAGTCGATAGCCGTATTAAACTTAATATAATTCACATCACTCACTGTAATTACTGAAGTTGGAGTCTGTGTTGAAAACGTATGTACCAATATATATTCATTATCTTATGGTAAAGTTTCATTAAGTTGCATAGGAAGGTACCAAACCGGAAACGGATCTTTTGGCGTTACGTGTTTATGTGTGTGCACAATGTGCTTACAGTCATTGACAATGTTCACAATTTTAATCATCGAAATCGTGTTCTAATTTCTTTCCATTTCTCCACCGCTATAGATTTAGCTTATACACGACAACATCTCATGCATGGACCCCTTTTTTCAGCGAATAAGTGTACTGTAGCGTATACCATACCAGTTCTATTACATATATATCAACCAAATGGAATGAAACTTTGATTCTTTCCATTTTCATTTCCGTTCAATTTAATAGAAAATTGTTTTAAACATAATATCGATCGAACAAGACGTAGAGATGAGATTACTGGAAATCTATCTGAACAGTCAACATACACTCTAATATTGTTGTACACATTTCATTTTAAAACTGTAACGTTTGTACAGACGGCAATATAGTGGTGAATGCGAGCAGCGAAATTAGATGTTAGTTGGATCTTTCTCGTTTTTTGTTCGTTCCATTTTTATTTCGTAAAAGAAACAGAATCGTTTATTGAATTCAAAATTTTATGTAGTCGAATAATGTCATTTGCCATTTGACAACGATATTAAATCTTTTGCATTTTTTTCTTTGTTTTACAGAATTAAAAGCGAACATTAATGGTCCACCGGACTTGTATGTGAAGAGTGGAAGTGACATCAATTTGCTATGCAAAATATCACAGGGTCCGCACGAATTAGGAAATATATTTTGGTATAAAGGTAAGATAACGACACAGACGATACGTAAACAGATAGAGAAAAAAGAAACGTAAAAGATTGGTTAATAAATTATTTGCATTTCGCTGAACTAAATTGAATTTCCGATTCGATTATCTTGGGGAGGGTAACCTTATTCTCAAACGTTTGTTTTGTTTGATTATCTCTTCTTCGTACGAAAAATAAAATAAAATCTCGCTTTGTCTCGATTAGATTTATAAGTTTGGAATAGACATATTATAAATTAAGCTTCAAATACGAAGCAAAATTAATTGTTTTTTTGTCTCGAATATGCATCTGTGGAAATGAATTGAAACCATTGCTTGTTCCAATGGCTGCTTTTTTCAGTTGATTTTTGTAAATCGTTTACTTCTTTTGAAATCATTTGAAATCTTTTACTTCATTTGTTTCAGCATTTCCTCTACTTTATAAGACGATATTAGTCAGGGTGTATTTCATATTTTTGTCGCTATTGTTGATAACATATGAAAATAAACAATTGTTTCGGATTCAAGGTTGTCTATCTCTATGCATTGTACAAGCTTAAGTCCATTCATAAGATATTCCAGCTAATTTGTGACTGTTCTAAATATTTTCACCAAATGTAAACGATTTCGGTAAAAAAAAATCCGGAAAACTGTTGACCACACGCGTAGTTTAAGCCTCATATTAGGTCATAGAGATTAGAGGTAGACTACCAAGAGGAATTATGACCCGAAATTCATTTATTATAATAATCACACACACACACACACACACCACTAACACGACTAACACTTGACATTAAGAGTCCCTTTTTACTATCTGTACACAAAGCTGTCACACACGCATTTAGATATATGATTTTTCATTTCAATTTGTCAGCTTAAACTGACAAACAATTGTTCTATTGAGAGTGCCTTGTATTAGGTTAGTGGCCGAAAATCTCGGGGAGATATGACCAGAAAAGTGTCTGCTTTTTATTAGCTAATTTATGAAAATTCGAGATATTTTCACTAAACCTGAACCGATTTCGGTAAACTTTTTTTTCTGAAAGCTATTGATAAGACGCGTAGTTTGACACCGTCATTGGGGTCATTGGCATAAAGTCTCGGGTAGATATGACCAAATAGTGTTTGCCGAAATTACTTTTTTTCATATGAAAACTGAAGATCTGCGTCATTCAAAAGCTACTGCGTATGACTTCACGAGAAAAATGACTTTGGATCGATCAGGTTAGTTGGTAACCATTTTTTTAAACCGTCTAAACCAGCAATTTTGAACAAAAAAAATATTTCTGGCCTTTATTGACCCCGCAAAACATCACTTTTATAGACATCTTCTAAGAAAGTTTACTTAAATCGGTCTTAAATCACCGACTTCTTCGGTCACACAAGTCATACTTCGCAGGCTAAAAATTCAAATTCTCGTTGGCATGAAAGCACTGGGTCTCCTGAGTATTAGAAAATTTATAGACTGATTTATTACCGCATAACATAAGTCAAATTAAATGTTTTGCGAATTTAATGTTGCTCTCACATCAATATCAACCAATTCATTAGCATTACAATTCAATCACAATTTGCAATTTAATTATGTACCTAAATGCAACGAGAAACTCATAAATTCATAACTGACGGAAACATTCGATATAGATTTAATTCCAGTCCACAACAAAAAAAATTGCGAAAATGGTCGAAGACGATCGACTTAGTTTTGTTTCAGAAATTGAACCAAAAATTAGCATTCGCCGGATTATCATCGATATCGTTGTCATCATTTTGAATAGGTCATAAAACAGTTAAACCCAAATAAGATGTTCTAGACAGATTGATCATCTATAAACGGAAAGAATATCATAATTGTTCTTTCTGTTGTTTTTCACGGATCTTTGCTGCATCAAATAATGATCAGGAATGGAGACAAACTATGCTAAAGGTACACGAAAAACCTTGACGACAGGATAGAGTTACAGCATTGGTTACAAATTATTGAGAGATTCTTTAGACATCTGCTGCCGTATGGATTGATATTAAACCCAAAAGTAAAAACTTATTTGATTTTAAATAAAAAATTTAAATTAAATGGATAAAGGTGCTTATTGTCAAGAAGTTGTTAGGGCTTAAATTTTGAAGCTTAAAAAGTTTTGAGAGATTGGAGCATTAATTCGATCAGATCTACCATCTCCTTTATTATAATTTCCATTGAGTGATGCCCGTCTTTCAGATTCTTTAATCTAGGTAATTAATCAAAAAAGAATAAAAAAAACACTTTTGTGTTCCCTTTTATCCCTGACCAGCTTAACAACAATCCAAGATTTTGTCGGAAAACTTTTTCTCTTTCGTATTAAAAATGCAAATGATGACAATTTAATTTCAATCAGTTGAGAACCCGTCTAATATTTTCTTAGGTAACGAAATCGTCGACATGGTCGGACATGAGAATGAAATTTATTCAAAAACAACACAAAGGATAACAGAGGATACAGATTGGGCGGATGGACTTATTTCAAGGTGGGTGTGGCACGAAAAAACCCCAAATTATATATTGTTTTCCTATCCTCCCGTTCACCGAAAATAAATGTTTGTTCAAAATATATATACTCAATCAAATGAAATACAACCCTTAGACGTAATTAACACAACCACTTTTAATGAAAAAAAACCTCTTCTCCTCACTTTTACCATAACACAATTCTATATCCATATTCGCTATGTCACATTTTATTTACTGCTATGCCTTTCGCAGACTCAAAATACGTCGGGCAACACCAAACGACTCTGGAAATTACTCTTGTGTACCAACAATAGCGAAACCAACGAGTGTTTATGTTCACGTTATTATTGGTAAGTAATTAAAAGCAATTTATTTTCCCTATATTGACTACATTAATATTGAAAGCAGAAAATATGTTTTCATTGTGTTATCCAGCCAGGTCCGAGATGAGAGTGGGGGGAAAATGAGAGTTTTCACTTGGCCGATTTTGTTTATGTTTTAAGAAAAACGTGCTTTTCGTTCCTTGTTGTACTTGTTAACGCTCAAGTTACAATTAAATTTTCAGTCTTATACCCAAACGCAATCATTTTCAGTAGAAGATATTTGTACATCTAACTCTTTCGAAATATCTTCAGACTAATTTGTTGAAGGGACGATATTCGTACTGCAATGAGCAATAGATGTTAATTGCTTTGTCAATCTTCAAACGAAAAAATTTAAGAAGAAAAAATAGTTCACAAAATCTCCACCAGGTCCCGCATTTTCTATCTACGGCCCTGGTATCCAGCAGACATGATTGAAACGTCTATCCCGACCCCTCTTTGAACCACAATTTCCATCCATGTACGGGGGTATTATTTTGAAAATTTTAATTGATTTTTAGTGTATTTTGGTTTGTTGTACTTCAGTCGACTGCAATACGTAATCTTGACTAAGAAAATGATACCAAGTGTGTGCTTAAAAACGTTTTGTATTGAAGTTACGTTACATTACATTTCACTTAATAGGTTTAACGGTGTGGTATTTATGTGATGCTGTGTGTTTTCCGACTATAAAATGAGAGCGGAAAAGAGATGGAGTAGCATCGATATTGTGTGCGGCACTTCATTAATATTCTTTTTGCATGTATTGATATAATTAAGGCGTCAATGGTACTATCGATTAACTTGTGATTTTCTATTGTGATTATCAAATTGTTGATAAAACATTGCGTGTTCATGAAACCATCGTGTTTGTTTAAATAGAACAAAGCGTTAATTTGCAGCTCCTGTTTGAGTGCTTTTTTTTTCGTAGATAATACATTTTCACAAAAATAATGATTTATAGCAAAACCAAAAATTCGCAATCCAGCAAATCTAAATGTTGACATCAACAGTGAACTTGCATATTTTCAAAAACAATCCAATTGATATAACACTATTTGCAGCTACTTAATTGACAAAACAATGGAATTATATTTAATTGAACTAAATAATTTGGAGCTAAACAATATTGGCCTATAATACTGTTCGAAATGATATTGCAAAGAACCATATAAACCACTTCCTCTGTACTCTCCATATACCCACTCACACACTAAATATTGTCATATGGATTCGATTTACCGAAACAATGCAGAATAATTAAATTCGCAAAGGAAATAATTGAATCGGAATATTATGTGTTATTCATACACAAATTTCCAACAATTGATTATTGATATTTTAGTAATTGTTTTAATTAGCTGAAAAGCTTTTATTGCAATCTAAGTTTTACTTAGTTCGAATGGAAAATGCATTTGTTATTGAGCATAGAAGCAATCCAACCTTATGTTGTCAGTTTTTTGCTGGAAAATGGAATCGAGTATTTGTTAGATATTAGCTGCCCAGACTGAATGAAAGTCATTTTAATGTACGTAATTGCAAAAGAAAATTGCACAGGCACTGAAAGGAACTTGAGTCCATAGCAACATTGATTGTTCTCATTATCGACAACATTAACAAACAACTTAACAACTGTTAAAGAGAAAAAATATCGCTATTGCGTAACCTGATTATAGGGGACTTGGTATATGTTAAATTGTAGTGCAGCACAAAATTAGAAGTTGTAGTTGTGTTACATTCTTCAAGTAAACACAATACAAAAAGGTGTTATTCTAACTCTAAAAGCAACTCAGGGTCGATTCAAAAATTACTCACACCAAATTGACCGATATTCATCTGTTCTATGTCAGCTCTACCGACAGAGTACGATTCACTATTTCACTGAAAGAGGTCGGATTTCTTAAATCACATGACCTCAGGACTTCAGAACAGTAATCAGATAATTGTTTGAAAAAACGTTTGCTATCGTTTCATCATATCCTTTTTTAGACTAGGTATTCGACCCTAGAAGCCAAAACCACTTTCAAAAAAATTCTTCGAAGCTTATGTGGCTGGTGAAAGGTGATCAAAAACCGAAAATTTACAAAAATTTCTCCAGTTACACGAGCCGTACAGGGGTTGTGTGGGGTGTCATTAGAAAGGTAATCACATGTACTATTGAGCCGAATATGGACTTATTGATTTTAAAATTCATCCACACTGAAGTATGTGCAGTTAAAGTTTTGCTCGTGTAACTGGAGATTTTTTTTTTTCGTAAGAAAAGTGCTAATTTTCGGTTTTGGATCACCTAACACCAGCCACACAAGCTTAGAAGACATTTTTTCAAAGTGGTTTTGGTTTTTAGGGTCGAAGTCCATTCTAGGTACATATAAAAAATTCCACTAGAAAATGTGTCCGATTTCGGTAGGCTGTTTTTCAAAAAAAATCCTCACGCTTTTCCAGAATTCCCTCCCCCTTAGATACGTGCGTCATTCTTGAATGCCCCTTTAACTCCTAGAATTGTTCAACATTATATAAAAATTGAAGAGGAAAACGTAAAGCATTAACTCGCTTTTTATGTCTGAGTTCTTCATAATTCCATCGATCAACAATTCTTTCTGTGAAATTTGTTTTCTCTCCATTTAATACTATTATTTCTGAGCGCGATGGAAGAAACTACTTAGGAGGCTTAAATAGGGCTTACATTTTACACATTTATTTTTAACTACATTACAGATTGTCTGATTTATTATTGTAGATCACGTTCTCGCATATTTAAAAAAAAAACCTTGTACACGTATAGCTTCTGTGCACTTTTGACGGTATATACACAAAAAATGGAATGAATTTTTCTTTTTAATTTGTTTTAATCTAAGTAATTGAATAGTGGAATGGTAGTGGAAGCAGCGGCAGTGGGAAGGATAATATAATTTTTCTTTGGCAATTAAAACTCGAAACTCATTGATGTGTGTGAAAATTTAATTATCTTCCAATAATATGCAAATTGGACTATAAATTAATGTGCACACTTTATACGTCTAAAATTAAAGTTTTCCTTTTTTCTAGTCAAATAGGTCAACTCAAAATTTGTTATATTATTTCGCGAAATGTTCATTTTATTTATGTTCATCGCAAACGACATTGCTTTTAACTTTTAAACTATGTGGTCACCTTTATTTTCAATTGTTTTGTGAAAAACAAAAAAAAAATTGAATTTGTGATACCTAGGCCAATTAACCAGCTAGACATTGCAAACGAGTAATTATAAATATATTATTTTCGAATAAAATAAAAACATTGCAAAGCCAAATGAACAAACAATAAAAACAAATAAATAATTTATTAATGAAACAAAAAAAAATCGAATCAACGCCGAATCGACAAGAAAATAAAATTAATTAAAATATTTTTCGGTATTTTCGGAGTTCACATGGATAATTGTACATGTACATTGTGTATTCCATATTATTGCAATGATGATTGATTATTGTTTACAATTCGTTTGCATAATACAAATTACCATCGCGAAAAATGTACGTGCAGACAGAATATTTTGTTATAAATATTTACATAGCCTGGGTACTTGTATGTCATTGAATTATTGTTAATACAAAAATAAATAAATAAATAGCGAGATAGGCGACATAAATATCATAAATAGTGCTTTACGAAAGATTCTGCTTTCCTTAAAATGAACGATTCTGCAAGCGAATTCCAATGGAAAGATGTTCATAGAAAATTCTTTGTTTGTTAGAAGATATAACTCAAGATTTAAAATCATAGGAAATCCAAGAAAATCATTCATGCTTCAAAAGAAAATCCTTACAAATCTATGCAAAATCTTGAAAATCCATCAGAAAATCATTACAAATCCTCAGAGGATTTTCTTTTTGAAAATCTTTTATCAACAAAACTTTCAAATATGTGCCTTTGGTGAATTCCATCATTCATCTTGGAAAAAATATTTTATTCTCACTTTTCTCGGAACGGGTTAAAATATGACCAAAATTCATGACGATCCCGGCCAACATATATGGAGTTTGCAGTTAGTGACAATATAAAGAATCCATTTGCAGGTCATGCAAACTAAACTTAAACAATTAAAAACCTCAACACAACAGCCCTTGAGAAAAATTAAACAATTAAATTTTGTAGTCTGTGTCTGTGTTGTAGGTGCCGAAACAGAAATGACTACACACAGAAAAAGAAAATTCAGACAATACTCCGGGTATGTCTAAAATTTCTCGTAGAGGTGTAATATACTTCACTGACGTATATGATATATGTGCACTGTTTTCTATAAGTGAGACATATTGAAAACGCAGTTACGTATCTCGGTTGTCACATTTGAATATTAATGTGTTACGTATTGTGGTGATGTACGTGGAATGTGAATATATTACGAGTGGGACGGAAGTTAAACCCTCATCATATGTATGTTAAACGTATACAGTGGATGTTTGTCCTAAACAATCAATTTGCATCATATTGATATTTCGTAACACGAAGAAGATAAACGACAAAAAAGTTATTTTTGTAAATTAGAAAAATTCTCGACAAAATCCTTTCAATTTTTATAAGGTAACCTAGTTTCATTTCGTAATCATCTCAGAAAGTTGTTTAAGTTGAATTTAGCTATAATTGATCCAACTCCACAGCTATCTTGCCATTATATGTCGTAACTAATTCCTCATTCTTTATTATCTTAAATTCAATTATGTTTAAAAAAAGTCATTGTTTATGTGCGTTTCGTTGTAACGTGCTCTTGGTAACTTATACGCCACACACATTTATGGCTTTCAAAGTACCCTTGAACAATAAGTAAGTTTTAATTTGAAATATTTGTTACCAATAACTTCTAAAATGTATAATAACTACTGACAGCTGTTAATATGGTGTATGTTGTAAGTGAATTCAATAAAATTCATATTTTTAAATCTCTGTCAAAGCGAAATACGTCTCGGAAATATTATATTCGCGCCCACTGTATGACTGCCTTACCACACTTTTTAACAGGGGGCACGAATGATATACGCATACCACGTAGGAAATTTCGCTCAGTGTAGGTTCGAAGAGAACGTAAACTTAAAACAAACTGAAGAAAGCTAAAAAACTAAAATATAAAATGACTTCGAGTCGAATTCTTGTTATCCACCCCTCGGGTTAAAAATTAATCTGACTGGAGATGTAGTCTTAAATACATCCTTTTTCATAAAAACTTCAAAGTGTTGTGTCAATTTCACATGCATCGCTTTATTGTTTTTGCCCGACAATTAATTAATAGCTTTTTTGATCGACGTCGTACTCCGGTTGGACCGTCCCAACTTAAACAAAAAAAAATCATTTTTAACTTTAACAAGTTGTTGCTGACTATCACAAAAATGATCAAAGGAGTAACACACCAGTATATAATAGAAACTGAAACAAAATTATTAGGGTGTAATTTTCGAAACAAAGTTCTACCAAAAAATCTGCATTTCCATTATATTATAATCTGACATCAACCGACATTTTCAAATTTATTTCATATAACATCAAAAGCGTAATTTAATTATATGGTTAGGCAATCTACTTAAAACCGGGACAAAGCCGGTAATTGGTCAACGAGAAGACTTCTTATTAAATTTCTATTCATGTTCGAGGGCACGATCTATAATTTCCTCCAACAATCTTAGGGACTTTCTCTTTCTAAATATGTTAATACTGTAGTTACACGCTGGCCCGTTAGTAACAAAAAAAAAAAATTAAGCTTCAAAGCACGTACCGAACTGGAGAAAACGAATTGAAATGACAACCTGAAACATATGCGACGTAGAGGTAGAGAATTATATAATTTACATTTCCATTCCCAGAAAAGTTATTCATAAAAAAGAACTTAGCTCGAGACTTGAAAGTTATAAAATTTAAATTTGTACTTTCAACGGCTTGCATATGGTTCGTCATATATGTCATGTGGATGGTATTAAAAATACGTAGGAAATTATGATCATAATAAAAAGGAAATCTAAGTAAGTTCGATAATAAAACCCTTAAGCATAAGCATTATATAACATTATGAAAGCCATAATACAACCCATGGCAAAATCGTAAATAAAACCAGAACCGAAACCGTTGACGAATAATTTTTCCCTGCACACACGACACACAAAACATAATAGTAATTACAGCAAGAGATTTTGTGTATCATTTGTAATGTTGGAAAAACATTAAAAACCAAAGTTATTTGCGTATAAAATCACCATTAATGGCAATAGCGGCAACATTAATGCATGAGTTTTTATGCAGTATTATTATTGTTATTATAACTTACAACCGTCGTGGATGTAACATAAAAAATAATATTTTGAAAATGCTTTTTTAATGCATAAGCTGTTTCACTTTTACCGCATTGATGGTATTCCATACTCTTGCTTTTCCACATTATATTCTTACGAAGGTTTTTTTTCACTCCTTGTACCGCTTTTGCATAAAAAAATATATTGTCAAATGGCTTTGACTGTAAAAATAAAAATAAATTTTGAATGGTGAACGAGTTGTGAGAAAAGTTTTCGTTCGTTTCAGTTCGATGGGCGATAGAGCTGAAAAAACATAAAAGTGCGAACATAAATGAAGTTTGATGAGCTCGTATATTTCACGCTAAGTGGAAAAGTATTAAAACATATTAAATGTGCACGTCACACATTTACTACCTTATATATAATGCCGTGTGTATACGCCAAACAGACACCAGAAGTTGTGTGTTTTTATATAGAACGCTTTTTTTCTCCATCCATAAGATTAGAGCCTTGAGTTTTTCAATTTAAACTTTATGATTATTTAAAATAATGTCGTCGTCTATGGCATACAAAAGCGGGCATTATAAGTACCATCATTTCATGCACGGTTATACACATGTGCATACTTGACATTGCTGTGCTGTTTGAAATGAAAAGAAAAGTTTTGAAATTTTCTCATTTTCGTTTTTAAAGTACCATCCACTTAGTTCGTACAATTTTTCCACAAAAAATAACGACACAAACACACATTGTATTTGTATTAAAAGGACGCTTTTCGGAAATGCTTTCGTATTATCGTAATTGTTGTTTTTTCATTTCACATTCCGCATATATTCCTATTGCTCAGCCCGACAACTCCACCGTTTGTGCAAATATATGTGTTACTTGTGTTACTTCACAACAAGTATACACACTGTGTATACACATCAGAGTATGGTACCTCAACATAAAATGCGTTGGGGTGTCATTAATAATTATTATACGCTGAATAGCTTTGCTATTATCAAATGGTGTGCGTTGTATAAGCGCTCCATTTTTGCAATAAAAGGACATTTTCTGTTACGTGATGAATATTTCTATGTAATGCTTGTTATAACTTTTCGCGTTCGTTTTACGTTTTGTAATCAACAACCGACGGTTGTATTTAAAATGTGTACGTTTTTTTTGCTGGAAAAAATATAAAAATAAAATTTTATGACGAATTTCTTTCTAATTACCTTTTTAAATTAGTTTTTTTTTTCAAATGGTATACCTACTGTTTCTGTTGATCTTATTAATGCACAAGCACAAAATATACTTCGGAATGGAAGAGATTCGTAAAAGTAAACATGGAATACGACCAGGGAAATTATCGATCCGGTTTTTATCTACTTAGCTCTTAATGAAGACGCTTAATAAAATTAAATTAGCTTTCAAATCTTTCGGATTTTCTTTCTGTAGATTGTTCATACCATATCTACCATATTCAAATGATGAGACTATAGTTTCATCTAATAAGTCTCGTTATATCGTGCGGAATCCGCACTGCGGATATCGCGGATTGGTTTGTAATCGTTGAAAAGGTTACTTCGAGTGATACTAACACAAGTTTTGAATTTTAAAAACTAAAGATGAAAAAGATGTTACATGATATTGCACCGAAAACCTTTCATTTCATCAATTTCATATAATATTGTACGTAACTGGAACGATAAATGAAAGTTCACATTTTCGCGTGGATATTGACTTCGCCTCGGATCAACAAACTTTACTAGATACTCGAGTTTTCAACTTTTCCGTCCTTGTGACGTAATAGTATTTTTCATACCTTTTTCATTCTCCGTCCAATATGAAAAATACTATTCGTACCTAGGACTAAAAGTCTTTTTTAGCGTGTAAGAAGTTTCCAGACAGAGCCGAAGGCGAGGACCTAGGACTAAAAGTCTTTTTTAGCGTGTAAGAAGTTTCCAGACAGAGCCGAAGGCGAGGTCTGGAATCGAAATGTACTATTTCATACCTTCCTCCCTTGTTGTACCTGTAAGAGACTATTACAAGGACGGAAAAGGATGAAAAGGCGAGTTTTCGTGTGAAGTTTGTTGATCCGAGACGAATCCGATGTCAATATACACTCGAAAACGAGACTTTAGATTTTTATCCCAAGTTATCTAATGGATTTTACTTTACATGCTTTTGAGCTTAAAGTCAATTTCCTTTATTTTCATCACTGGGGTATCCAATGCCCACTGGGTCTTATCCTCCCTCCTCTGGTCGCGGATGAAAATTGGTGTAATGTTGCTAGATTTTCCAAAGTTGCGACAACTACAGCATTTTATTTAAACTATCCTATCCACCCCACAGCGTCAGTGTTTGTAAAATTATGGTACAACTATGTCCGATTTTGACGGTCTCTCAATTTTAAAACAACAAAATGTCCTCCAACAATTAATTACCAAGCAACAACCCACAAAAATCAAATTGCTATTTTAGCAATCAGTGCTTGAATCCGGTAATAATGTAAAGTAGCAATCACACAGCATGGGAAATGCTGTTTAATGTACGATATTATAAATTCTATTAATGATAAAACAATGTAATTAACTGATAATATGAAACTGGGTTCTTATAATTTATGTATACACTTTTGTATAGGTGTGCAGCATTAGGAGATACCGCATAAAATTTATATATATAAAATTGGTTGTACCGTCCTTTTGCACGGTGCTATTGTTGCATTATTTTAACTAAAATTTTGTAATTTGGAATAATATTTGCAAAACTTTTTGCGGTAAAGAAAACATTAACCATCATACTGTGATATAAACATTTTACCACAACCACACATATAAATGTTGCAGATTTGCAGAATTAGCAAATAATTGATTTAATCCACAAACTTTGATTAAATTCCAAATCTGCGTTTAAAATATTTAGAGATTTTTGCATTATAACGGTTGAGCTCGTTTTTGTTGTGATGTTGTTATGAAGCTTTTCAATATACATCACAGTTCTGTTTAGTTGCTCTTTGAGAAATGAAAGAGGCCTGCTGCAAAATACATTAGTCAGTTTCAATACTTTTGAGTTTAATTCCATTATATTTACCATTCAGCACAAAAGCATACTTCAGGGATGCTTCTTCAAACTATACACTCTTATACTACCAACCGTACCGGATAAAATCCACCAAGCAAAAACTCAAAAGCCCCTTCAATTAATGAAACCGTTTTTGATATAATCTTCTGCAAATCCACTTTGAATGAAATAATTTTTCTGCTTACTTGCACCAACCACAACACAATCAGTATAAAGCGAAAACACCTTTTTTATTTATATTTCAAATAAAACGTTCAAGTATCGTTAACTTTTCGAAAGGAAGATCAAATTTATTATTTTGAATAATATAAATCCTTTACGAGTAGATACTGGCTCGTGCACCACTCGGTTCTTGTATTCTTGAATCAATTACTTTACTTTGTTGCCATAGTTTTGCATAGTTGCATTTCTGTTAAAAGGAACAAAAGAACGGTGAAACAAAAATTATTCAATTTCCTCTGCGGTTTGATCTGCTGAAACTATTGAAATATCGAAATACATTGGATTCATTGTTTATTGTGCAATAATACAAGAAAAGTATGTTTTGGCTGTTGATTTCAAGTTGACTGTTAACTGTTACTTGGTACAAAGACTAACTACAAACCATATTAGCCCGATTTGAAATAACAAGCTTGTAACCAGGCGCCCTGGATTGGAGGCGTAAGCTGTGATGTGATACCATATTTCAAAATGTAAAATAAAATTATCGAAGTTCAAGATATCTATTAATCTGTTGAAAATACTTATGATCGAAAGAATTAAATGATTCAACAATTCGAAAAGCTAAGCTAAGATTTTGAAAGATTCGCTATGATTTTCAAACATTTGCTAAAATTTCTTTTGACAAACATTACAGTCAGAGGCAGTGAAATATCAGCAAGAATTTGCTTCAGCTGTTTTTCACCTGATCCACACATACAACCGAAACTGTTTATACTTGTTTATAAGGTTTAACACGCAAACCATATAAATACACTCGCAAAATTCACAAAAAAAAACAGTAATCCACGAAACAGAAAATGTGTCGGTTTTCAAAATTCCGCGAGTGTAGTTTGTGTGGATCTTCTGAGTAAACTTTTATAGCCAATTAGCTTTCCAAAAATAGGCCCTGTACAATGTTTCCTAATTCGTATAAAAACATCGACAAAATTTAAATATTTTCAAGTACCCATACATATCGTCTGAGAACACCGCTTCGTGTATAGACAGTAAAAAGGGACTCCTAATGTCAATGTCAATGTGTGTGATGTGTGTGATATAATTTTTCAATGAATTTCGGGTCATAATTCCTCTAGGTAGTCTACCTCTATTGAGAACACTGCCATAGATATATTTTTCTCTAGACATCATTAAATAAAGATTTGCACTGTTTAAATTTCATTAACCATATTCGAATAGTGTCTGTATGGATGATTTTTTAAGCTCACATAAAAGAAAAAGAAAAATTGGTTTCTTTTTCGCAATTAACTTAACTCTGTTTTATCGTAGAGATTCAAGTAGAAACTCCAGTCTGTATAAAGAAAAACATTTCATTTCTAGAGGTGGGCCAAGTGAAATCGATTAATATTGGCACGTTATGCTCATAGCCAGAGGGGCTTTATACAGCAGTAAGTCAATGGGTAGATAAAAAAAATGGTTTGAAGAGGGTTTTTAGTAGGTATTAATGCGTTTATTGACCTAAAATTTTGTGTAAACATAAACATTATATTGTACCGTTTATTTATTGTTTTATAGCCAAAACATTAGACAGAGATCTAATCAATTTCTTTTTATCGAAATAATTAAAGAACGGAGAAAAATTCCAAATAAAAGATTTGGTGAGCAATAGATATTCGACGATCTGTTTCTCAGTGGTTACGGTCGTACCATAAATCGATCTGTTAAAATAAATTGATTCAATAGACTCTTAACGACGGCAATGCTACTAAGCCAGTTTCCAGTATTCTTCACAAAATATTCGCTTTAAAACTGGAAATTTTGCAAGGATTATGCTATATTGTATTAAGAAGAGTGGAAAATCGATTCCTCTTTTATTTACCTGCCGGTGAGCACACACAAAACATATTTTGCGACAAACAATTTGTGTTTTGTTTGTATTTTTGTATCAAAAACTCATTAACAGTTGAATGAACTGTTTCCGGAAAACATCTAAACAGAACAGTACACTCTGAAATTGTGCATAATCGGCGAGAAATTAGAAGAGGCAATCATACTTCTGGACGTACGAGAGGGGTCTGGTGAGCGTTGAACACACGGTCGTTCATGTTAACATTGTTCGTTTGATAAATGAAATGTTACTTTCCACAATACGTTTTCAAACAAACATTTGCCTAATTCTCTAAAACGAACTGAAGCAAAAAATATTCATTTGCAATCAGTTCACACAAAAAAAACACACAAATTTAGAGCCGTGTATTTGCACGCATATGTTGTTTGTCCGAAAACTAAATAAAGGATATCGGTGATACAAAAGCGCACAACATGAATAATAAATAAAAAATGGAAGAAAAATTCAAAACGAAAAATGACACAAAAGTACATATCGAAACCAGCCAGTCCAGATACATTATACGTCGTACATTTCGACTTTAATGGCATTAAACATGAAGCTGTGGAAGGAGAATATTTTTTTTCTACATTCATGGGAGAAATATTTTTACATACACATTTAGTGGCCTAACACACAATTGAATAAAACATCCTCTCTGGCTGGACATTCCGTAAGTATCTGCAGTTGGGTGGATGAAATTCTAAATATGAAATTGTGTATATATGTGGATATCACAAAATGTATTAGCCTTTTTTGTGTAAAATTACGAAGGGGTCGTTTGAAAAGCAATACCATCTTTTATTTCCATTATTACGAATCCTAAAGCTAGATAAAAGGGAATAACATTCTTTTTTTGCATATTACGAAGGACTTTCTGATTACTATTCGGATTTCGTATTTCCGAATGAAAGTGCTTTGAATCTTTGATACAAGTTATACAGCACGCAGATACATCGTTTGGGTTAATGAAACAAAATTTATAATTTTTCTCTGTTGTTTGTGTAATACGAACTTTTCATATAGTTTATTTGCACGAATAACTGTAGACTATTCAACCATTAAAAATCCAATGAAATAATAACTAAATAATCCTAAGCTAACATAAAAAGGGTTACTCGGGTTGCTCCACTTCCGTGTCTACGAATGGGACAAAAACATGAGGATGGAAGAATAAAAAATATTCACAAAGTGTTATGCAACTTTCAGTATTTTACATTCACTTATTCATTGCTAACGGCCAATAAATATGAGAAATATATGAAACAAGTTCGGATTCGGTTAATTATACCGTCACTAAAATCACTCCCATTGCTGCAAGGGTTTCAATTTCACCAAAGTTTATGAATCCGAAACACTGACGACAAAATAACTAAATCCTCCAACATGGCGCGGTACGTTCATAAAGCATTGGTACCGCGGCAATCTTCAAAGTGCAAAAAAAATCCCTGAGAAATGATTCTGTAAATGTAATCCAAGTATCATTGCATTTTCATCCTAGTTAAATAGACGAGATTTTGGTGGGCTTTATGATTTTATTACGTTTATCTCTTTCGATGGCAACTCGACATCTATGTACGAGTACAATTCCAGACCAGATTACCACCCTTATAATATGTTTTTTTGCTACGAGATTTGGGTATGGTGTAGTGCTAAGAGTTTTTGATAAAATGCTGCGTAACGAGACATTTTATTTGTTTTGTCTCCTAGACAAATACGAAACCACAATATTTGGCTACCATTAAGAATATGAAAAGCGACTTATTTTAAAATTGGATATGTCAGACAGCACAGTACTAAGCTAACGTAGTACATAAATTTAATGGCGGATATTTCATTAACTTGAAGAAGGTGTACACTTTTTTGCCACTATACGAACCGTACAATAAGCTTTTTTATTTAAAAAATGTAAAATGAAGAAATTCGTAATAGAAATTCTGCCTCCAGTAAAATAAATACTTTAAGGATAACATTACCGCTCCGCTGCTATATATATGATCTCTGTGTGTTGATAATAAAACGTCGCTTTCAATAAACGATAAGTGTTGTGGTGAATTTTCGTTGCGCAATAGGGCCGACCATTTTAATCATTTGATAGCCAAAACCTAAACAATATCGAAATATTTAGCATTCCCGAGATAACTTCGAAATACCTTCGCCGACCCAATTTAATGAAAAATATGAATGGTTCCAACACCATCGCCATCGTCGATTAGAATAATTTTCCATAACTCATTTCTAAAGTATTTCGAATTGTTATACTCTCTCTCTCAACGATTTAATGTTGAATAGGAACCGTTGTGGGTCGGAGAATGTGTTTAACCCCTCCGAAAAACACAACCCCATAGCCATTTCATACCGGTTAGCGTTACATAAATTCGCATGCCATTGGAAATACCTAATTAATGTCGGTCATTTGTTTTCAATTTACAATGAAACGTTTTCTCTTCATAACATACACTGCACAGAATGGAATGGAATGGAATGCCCTCTCACATATATGTACATAAAATGTGCGTTATAAAAGCTTATTTTCCAGCCCACAACCGTATTCTGTGTACCTATTATTCTCAGGCTACTTTCGGTTAGGATCGGTATTCTGGACCACATATATAAATTAGTTAACATAATCTCGGATTTATGTCACACTAGGCTTCGATGTTCGCGGCTGGCACCCCGATTATGTAAATGAAAGTAATCAATTACAGTAATTGACTGGCTAATGGTGTCGTCAAAATTAGTTAAAAGCATGTGTGACCGTTGAAAATACATGCATTTTGTGTTTATATTCTTCTATTATGTTTTTATTAATGACGCTTTTGGCGTACCTCCTCAATAATATATGCCCGGTCGAGAGTGTCGCCATCATAGTGTTCTACTTCAACATAAATAATACAATTCGTTTGTTGGTCGTTACCATCCATCGCAGCGAGACGAGAGTACTTTTTATGTGGGCTATTTATTTTGATTGTGAATGAGCTTGCCGTTTTAGAGGTTCAGAGCTTAAAATGTTGACAGTAAGACATCCAATCTCAGAAAATCTATGGAATGTATGGAATATGGATGGCTGGGTGTTAACAATAACTGGTTATGTCTAGACGAAGGAAGCTTAAGGCAAACCATTGTTTTTTGTAATAATTTTGTTTAAGTGATTGATGTCAAAGACATCATAAGAAAATGATGTCACTGAAGGATTAACATAACTGACGGAGTCACAACCGAGAAATCATATCGAAAATTTCGGAGATTCTTATCGATGTAGTGTCATAACGATTTGTTGTTATTATCTCGATGAATCCATTGGACTAGAGTTCATCTCTTGTCATGTGTAACATATGATGCTATCATTTGAAACTCACAACAACTATTCCTCAAATAACTTATTTTTAGTTCGCCTATCCTTTCCACCCCGTCAATTAAATCTGATTGTTATTGTGAAAATTGCAGAACTCTGAAAAGGTATCCGTAACTTTCAAAATGGATATGATGTGAAGAATAACTTGCTTCCAATTTCAATACCATTTTCTCCATCCGGTTAAACTTTATTATGTTTCCGCTGGTGAAAAACTATTTTCTATTGATACAACGTTATGTTGTTTATAATGTTGTTTGCGGGATAGAACTTTATCTAACCAATTTCATTTATTATTGATTTATCGCTACTTCCGCATCAAATTAAATTCTGCTCAACTTTTAAGGATGCCTTTTATAATCATAACTAATTCCCCTACTACTATATTAATGTGGCCTGGGAGCACATACATTAACTTAATTATTCAAAGAAAATTCATTAAGCAATTTCACTCAAAATGTTAAACTTTTTGTATGTATCTTCATACCCGTTAAATATGATAGTTGCCTTTCATAAAATTCGCAAAACTTTAAATCTTGTTAACACGTTCAACATGTTATATTGTAGTCTTATGAAATATACATTCAAAATTGAAATAAACCATAAATTCAATCCCATTTTGTTGAAATATTTTTTTTTACAACATGAAACTCAACACCTCTACTGAAATGAAACAAAAATTCGATAGAAAATAATTGAATTTATTGTAATTACTTTTCAGGAGAACACCCAGCAGCGATGCAACATAATTCAGCTCATGCAACAACAACCGTAACCAATTCACTGCTGATGGTGTTGTGTACGACTATCTTTTACCAGACATTTTTAGCACAATTTGTAAGTGCAATGCATTCACGTTGGCTTAATGGACTTGTAAGATGAAAATATTTTCTTTTTTAAATATTTAAGCTAAACTGAAGAGGTAACGACATATTTTAGAGAAAAAAAAGCTATCACAATTTCAAGCGATCGAATTTTTGTTGAATGTAAAATTCAGTGAATTTTAGAAAGGTTCAAATTTATTGAACGAAGGAAGGAAACATAGAAGAGAAAATCAAAATGAAATTTTTGTGAAAACTTGTTGATGCTGCACCACATAAAAAAATCAATAAAAAAATAGAGAAAAATGATTAAGAAAACATAAATTAGAGCAAAATAATTAATGTAATTCGAATAAGATTAACTATATATAAAACTCTGTTTTAAGGACTCGTACGACCTTTTGTGATGTGTGAATTGAATGTTTCCATTCATCTGAATAAAATTACCCATTTCGTGTGTAAATTGCAACTAGACCTATACTCTAAACTATTTTAGTTCAACGTACTTTTAGTGAGAACTGACTAAGAAATAAATTTACATTTTTTACGCTCAACAGAACACAATAAATGTTATGGGAGAACAGTCTTTATCACGGTGTAACACTATTCAAGCTATTCACATACATTTTTTGCCGAAGTGTCTAGAGGTTGGTCTTCACTCTCCACGCCATTCAATTATCTTATGTGTTGTCCACAAGCAAATAGATAAGATGTTCTATGCGTTTTTTTAACATCAAGTAACTGATCAGTAGGATCAAGAGAACTCTTCCGAAAAATAAGCTCATGTATCTTCGACAACGACGACACAAATAAGCAATGAACCATGCCTACAATTTTCCATCTATGCTTTAAACATAAGAAGTAACAGATTTAATAGTAATGTGGTTCAATGCGCCTAACATCATCAAAACAGCGTGAAAATGAAAGTCTAGTTTCTCAACAACAATAATAAGAATTATATTTCCTTAAACAGAATCCCCAAACACATGAAAATCTAGAACTTATTTCGAGCCTAAAAGGGTCTATCGTATATGGTATTGCAGACTTAGATTGTAGTTTTAGCAAAATAAGTACACCCAATTGCATACGGACTTACGGTGCGTATGAGTCTAATCAAAAATATTAATTTAAAAAAAAAGAACAGCAAAGTATATAGCAGCGAACATTTCTCACCCCATTTTAGAGTATAAAATAATAAATATATATTTAACTGAAATGTGAACAAGAATAAATGTATAACCATACGAAACCTCCCCCCTGAGTGTACGTGTTCGTATAAATAAAAAATTATTGTTTTGATGAAAAAAAATATAAAAAATAATGAAAAAGTAAAATAAAGTAAAATATAAATTTAAAAGTAATTTAAATAAAAGAATATAAATTAAAACATATAAAATCTTAGAAAATCATACTTATAAACGGCAAGATGACATAAAAAGTTTGACAAGAGAAACTTGGAATGTGTAATGGGGAAAAAAAGTTTGTTATTTGACTCTTTGTAGGGATCCCTGAAATGATTTTTAAAGAATTTTATTTCGTTTAATAAGTACTACATTGCATAAAAAATATATTTTTATTTTGGAGTTAAACACTGTGTGATATATATTATGATCTAATTATTTATAGGAAAATTTTTATAAAAAAAAAACAGAGATTAATTGTAAATTTTAAGATGAAGGTAAAAGATAATTCAAAAAAAAAATTGTAAATATTGTAGCTGATGAGAAAATTTCAAAAAATATATTATAAATATTAAATTTAAACCAAAACGTTCTTCTGATTTCTGCGGCTGCCGAGTGAAAATTTGTTTTTCATACCTAGGACCCAAAAAGCGCCACTTCATCGCACTTTTCTCCGTCGGATATGAAATAGTATATTATGTTACTAGGAACAAAAAGATGCTTTTTTGACCCAGGTGGTGAAAGCGTATGAGGATGGAGCTTCACCTCGTTCTGGAAACCTCTCGGACGCTAAAAAAGACTTTTAGTCCTAGGTACGAAATGTACTATTCTCGTCGACGATGGAAAATATAGCGAGATTCTTAAAATCGAAGATCAAAATATGTTTCTCTGTGAAAAGATTAGGAATCCTAATTTAAAAATTTTTGAATTTTTTTAAATAAAACTTTAACCTTAAATTTAAAAGCCGCTACTGTAGAAGAGTTGGAAAATCCTTCCTAAATTTGGGAATTTTTTAGGTAAAATAAACTTTGAATTGACTACATCTGTCATCTGAGATATATTTCACTTCGCTACTATATGAACGACGGTATACATCGAATAATTTTGTGAAACTCTATCGTTACCAGCTGTGCTTTTATATCTGCATCTTACCGTCAGATAGCTAGCTGTCAGTAAGAATTGTTAAAAATTTTATTGAGTCCCAGCTACTCGTTATTACAAATCTCTTCCGGTACTTCTATCTGTTATCGACAACTGTATATCCTGGAGTAGCATAATAGCAAAATTCATGCTATAAAACAAGTGAAGTCAAACATTTTAATTGAATTCGTCGAAAATTCTTAGATCTAGAAATAGATTCGCATAAATGAGACGTCTTTGAAAAGTGAAAGATTGAGGGGTCGTTCATTCAAGCAAAATGTATTAGAATGTTACGTCACTGTTTGTAAATATTTGTTTAGGCAAGTGTGAGGTTTGCGGAAAGAGCCGAAGGCGAGTGGAGTAATCACACGTGCCTAAACAAGCATTTACAAGCAGTGACGTAACACATTTTACATGTTTGTGGACGGTAAGTGCAATTTTCCCTGTCACAAGCAGTGATGTAAAGTGCACTTTACCGTGCATAAGCATGCATAAAACTTTTAACAAAAAATTACTACAGAGAATTTTACTTCTAGTTCACTCACATCAATTTTATGGCTATTATAAATATCTAGACTTAATTAGGGTAACGTTAAATTTCCCTCTTTCCTTACTATTGTCAGGATATAATGCTTTATTCTATAAGAATGTCGGTACTTAGCTGTAGGAAAACGTATAAGCTGGTGGGTTCAGCTGATACAAAATTGATTGACGCCGGATGTAATTTTTCAAACCCTGCTTGTTTAAAATCCCTTAGCACTGTTACACACATAGTGCATGTTTCATTGAAAACCTACAATTAAAGTTGTCTTTGCGTTAAACTTCAACTTTATTTAGATCTTAAGTAAGTCAAAGCGTATAATCATTTAAAGAGCACTCAGCAACGTTGACGTAGGATTTCCATTGATAGAGAATAAAGAATGGTTACACAAATATCGATCAAATGTTAATTTGAGAAATTTGATTTTCCGACGATTCATTCCGACGAATCTTTACAAATAATTTTGCTTTAAATCGAAAAACTCAAACTAAAGTTCACGTAAACAATGTCTTCACAACTCCTCCATACAGTCACTCATTAAATTTCTATTCGTTGTTTACACTATTGCTCTGTTTACTGAAATAATTTAAAATGATATTACGAGATAAAATTTAATTTTATTGAAAAAGAAACGAAAAGTTAAGCAAAAAGTAATAATGGAATATCGCAACGTCGTCGTTGACTGTCTATCTACAGACATTTTATGAACATCGAATGATGAAACTAAGTTAAGTATTTACCGTTTGCCGTCTTGATGAATGTAGTAAAGTTCTTTCGCAAATAGATAACAGAGTGAAAGATTTTCTACAAATACACCTCCAGATAAAATTAGGTTAATATTATTATGTTTTCAAACTCGAGTATCACTTAACCGTATTAAAATTACTTATTGATACAGTTCTTGATACAGAAGCACAAAACCTTTAGCTTTTCCCTTTCAAGGTACACCGAAAGTAATACTTAGAACGAGATAGTTTTGTGCCATGTATTTCACCCACATACAAACTTATTCCACTGCAAAAACAAGTATGTGTTGGCTTTCAATTAGAAAAAGTCCTTGTGATGATTTGAAGGGAAAAACCAACATCGTTGTTGCTTTAAAAGCTTTACGTAACTACCCAAAAAAAAACGTTTTCATTGATAAGCGAAATTATACGTTTTCTGTCCTATAAGAAGTTAAAGAAGTTATTCCCTAATTTTATTTTGTAACTTAGCCTGACCAACGAACGGAATGGATTAAAATTATTCAAAAAAAGGTTGTCATCGGTTAAATAGAAAGTTTTCACAATTTCTGGCTTTCTGACTGGTCGAGGGTACAAATTATACAGCTAAAGCAATATAATTAATTCCAATCAATATGGAAACGGTAGTATTTAGCCGACTCAAAATCTCCAAATAATTTCAAGTTTGAAGTTGACGGTAAGAGTAGATGATGATACTGCTTTGGAATCGAATACTACTAGATTAAAACCTGGAATAATATTCAAAGAAGAAGCTGTATATCTGAATAACTGATTTTGTCTGTAACAAGATCATCTTGGTCTCTAAAAGACCAGGAGCTCACGTTTGAAACCTATTCCATATTGCTACAAAATCGGATACAGAAAGTCATTTTATTGACGGGTCTAGTTTTGAGTCGTAGAAGAACCATAACGAAGGGAGGCCAAAAAATCCAAATTAGTGTCGAAATGAAGCTATTAAAAAAGAAAGCCCATTTACTAGCATCATCTCAAGAAGAATCTGGACTGTGGTTGAGCGCTTTACCTTCAACATCTCTTGGTCTATGCCTCGATAACGACACCTTAAGAATTTCGGTTGCTTAACGAATTGGAGCAAATATTGTCACCCCCATAAATGTATCTGTGGCAAAGACGTTGATTCTTATGGCTATCATGGTTTGAGCTGTATAAAATCATCAGGTCGACATCTAAGACATCTTTCTTTAAACACTTAGAAGAGGTGTAGTTTCTGCAGGAGTTCCAGCAATGTTGGAACCACCTGTTGTCGTGCGTGAAGATGGAAAACATCCCGATGGACTCACCTTGATACCATGGTCTGCCGGAAAATGTTTGCTATGGGACGCAACTTGCCAAGACACAGTTGCAAAATCGTATTTGATGAACAGTTCAAGACATGTTGGTTGGGTGGCAAAAACGGCAGAGGATAAAAAGATCACACTATATATTTTTTTAATTGGCCAATACCTCTTTGTTCCTTTAGGTTTTGAAACACTTGGTCCATGGGGTTTGTTAATTTTAACATGTATTGAAGATTTAAATAAAATATTGAATTTTTTCTTTAAAAAATATATTTTGTTTACCTAGTGCTCATTTCCGACACACTTTAAACAAAACGTTTTTCCTAACTTATGCTAAGAGGCTTTTTTAGTGAACTCGATTCCAGAACTCGCCTCCGTTCGCTAAAAAAAGCCTCTCAGCATGCGTTAGGTAAAATACTATTTTTTACATTACAACTTGAAAATTTGGATTGTCTGGAACGACAGGCCTTTCGATAAAAACTTCGTTTTTAAATTATATTCGCCCTTCGGTACTAAAACCTTTATTTTGACACAAATTTGTAATTTCTACGATGTAAGGCGGTTGAGACATCCACTAGTGCCTTGATAGTCACAAAAAATAAATTCAACAAACTTACATTGATTTCAACTAGTCGCCTTATGAGGCACTTGGGCTCTTGGTCTATAATGCTAATAAAGATTTAGTCAATTTAAAAAGAAAAATTCCGACTGTTTCACGCTTTGTCCTTAGTTGAGGAAAGATGAATCAGAATTCAAAAATCTAATTGAGCTAAAAGTAAGTATTCGACAAATTGATTTTTTTCTTAATTTCAAGTTATTTAAAAAACTTACCGTGTTTCCTTGCCCGTCGAAGACAACTTCCCACTTTAAAAATTTTAAATTTGCAGACAATCTGCAGATTGATTTTTTTTAACTAAAAACCTTGACACAACAGAAAAAACCATCTTAACACAATATTTACTGAAGTCCTGGTATTATATGTTATCGACACAAACATCTCAACACATCTCGAAGCGTCAATATATTAACCGTATATCGAAAGTTGAGCTGTAACAACAAGAAAATTTGGAATATACATTATTGCCATCTGGATAATCTGGATAGATTAAACAGTGTATAGGAAGGTCAAAGACGATTTTCGGTGTTAGGGCAACAACAGACTATAATAAGATAAGATGACGACGCAAGTGGTTTTCGGTTATAATCCTGTTATCAAGGAAACAATGCAAACCTCAGATAAACAATTGCTGCAAACAGAACGTATAAAGTAAACAGAGATGTTAAATGCGCTCGGTTTGCGGTCTTAAATACGTTATAGAGATAAAGTTAAATTTTTGATCAAATTTCCCTTGCAGTCTATCGACATCGACAGAGATGTAAACAAATCGTAAACATGTTTATTGAAGCTGCAATTTATGGATGATTTGGTTTCAATCGACTGGATTATTGATTTGCTTTTGGCAATTCAAAATTAAAGTAGAGAAGATTGAATAAATAGTGTACAAGGTGAAATCAGATGGATGTATTATGTAATTAAGGCTGATGGAATAACACTTTTATGCTGTCGGCAATATGCAAAATACGCTCAAATAGCAGAGTATCAGAGTAAATCACAATCAAGAAAATCATCAAAGGTTATTTATAGAAAAAAATGATTAGATTACCTTACCCATAGGAAATCCGTTCATATAGCACAATGTTCTTTATTTATGCTAGTGAAGCAAAATTTCCATCGCACTTCAATGTTACCATGGTATCAGGTCCTCTGTGAATAATGTCGGCTGATTTTAAATTTATCCGATAGCCGCAACCGTAGCTGTTGAATACACTTAATACACTTTATTCCATTATTTTGACTCATCCGGCAGCCAAGAACCATCATGGGTTGAAACCGGCGTATAATTCAAATTGTAAGTTTATCAAGCCTCTTAATAAGCAAGTTAGAGCTCGTTGCAATATTTCTGCTGAATTACGTCCTTGATTCAAGCTCTTCTTCATTTCTGTTATAACTCTTTGCAAACGATGTGCCTACCAAAGCCTTCATCTTTGAGGAGAATTGTTTTAATGATTGTTTCAAATACCTAGAAGCATGGTATTGCACTTCATTAAATTTGCATGTGAGGTGAGAGGCATCATCAATAAATGAACAATCCATCAATTGTGCCTTTGAAATCGTTGCATTTGTATAATAATGCAAAACTCGAATAGCCAACAATGGCAGCTAATAAAGTGGGTGGGTATGCGTAGTATAATTATGCATTTCACTGTTTATTTTCATGAAATTGTACGAAAGGTTCCAAAACAAAATTTTTATTCTTTCATCAGCTATTCGGCTATTCGGCTTAACACCCAAAAAAAATAAACAGAATTATGTGTACGATCTGTATCCAACTCACTATTTACAAACAAGAATATTGCTCATTTCACATTGGTATAGAAGTTGACTATAAAACCAAAAGCCATGAAACAGTCGATATCTGAGCACATACGGTACGTATATCTACGAACAACCTGCACAAAATTCAAACAAATTGATGTTATAGTCAAGATGTGCATTTGGCTTAGATTCAATCAAAAGAATCGTATATTGTGGTGGTGGCTGTAAAGTTCTACACAGTTTTCGACTTTATCGACCAATATTCCCTGCTGAATTTCATACCACTATTTTCCATCCTATAAATGGAGATAAACGCTCCAAACATTCAATAAAACAAATCAAAATACAATCATGCAAAAATCGATAATAGTTTTGGTCCTGTAGGAAAAAAATGGGAAGATAAATGTTTACGTTTCGAGTAACCCGCCTAATCAGACGTATATGTTGTATATATTCGTTGCATTCTTCGGTCTATTAAATTTTTATGAAGTTAAAATGGTAAATCGAAAATGCAATAAAACAATGCAGCTCTCGATGCAGCTTGTTTTAACGGAATTTGTTTTTTTGTAATCAAAATACACAGTGCCGCTTTTTCTATTGACATTAATATTCACGGGTTAGCACAATGGGCCCAACGGAGGCTCCGTGCGTGTTTCCTACTTCAGTAGAAACAGCTACAAAAATATTCATATTCTTCTGCAATAGACTTTTTTGAGCTTTTCAATAGGAATAGGGATGTAATAAAAGCCAATGGCATGAGATGACAGTCGAAAGAAATAGTAGTACTGAAGACGGTGTAATCAATAAATCTACTACTTCTTATGTTTGAGCCACCAGGGCTTTATACAAAATCTTTTGCTTCCGTAGTTTTAGCGTTCATTTTGATTAAGTATGTACGACAACACAAGCTAGAGCTCGTTGATTAAAATTGGTCATCGTTATTAAAAATTTAATTAATTCTCAACAAAAAATGAATTACAGTATAGCACTGAAGCAACCACGAGAACAGAATTTTCAAGAGGAGCCTCCTCGACGCAGTAGTCAAAATTTCTCATATAAATTAAGGTGGGTATAATGCTACTGTGTCGCGATTTTATTTTTAAGAATGGGGGGTCGATTTTCCGTTAAAAAAATCTGACCCAGCGCTTGGTTCAGTGCTCAGTATTTCGGTGAAGTTTGTAATACTTTGTCTTTCATTTTGTAAAAGGAAAATATCATTTTGTACAATCGTCAATTTTTTTTTGCTTTTAAGTGTTTCCAGGCTATGAACTTTTGCCGGAAAATTTGAAAACCCCTTAGCGAATTCAAATTTTGTGCCAAAATATCATATACTGGGAATCACTTAATTGACTGGGAACGTCGATGACTTTTTAAATTCTGATAAATGTAAAATTGTGTTTTCTAAAGGTAAAAATAGAAGATGAAAACTTGCATCCGACAATTTCACTGAAAAATTTCAAGAGACAGCCCTGTAAACATTGTACATAACAATTGGAAAACAACAGGTTTAATGTGTAAAACCCAACATCATAAAAAATGGTTCACCAATAAAATGTGGTGCCCACCCAGAGCTCAACCGAAAAAAAACTTTTCGCATGGAATAAAAAAGTTTTATTTGGTCAGGTTAAATATTTATACGGCAAGTTCAGCTCGAGTACATAAAAAGAATTGGTAAGTTAAGTAAAAATCAAATAAATTTAATCGTTTCGTATGAATGAAGATAAAGAAATTCATTGAGAACGACCATAGCCCCCTTATCTAAGCAAAAAGTAACCAATGTGGTAATTATCAACTTCCGGCAGAGTATTAAGTATATATTGCCCAATTTATGCAATCGTCTCATAATTTCCGCAAAAAAATATAATTCTCAATTATAACAGCCTTTTCCTCCTTCAAATTAATTACCTTCAATTACACAGCCAAAACGACTGTAACGAACCGCATAATTAATGATCCTAATAATCTGTTAGTTTATATGAATTTATCAACGAGACAAAAAACATTTTTCTATATTTTGAACAGAGATCAAATTCATTTTAAACTTTTCCGTTTTCTCATACCCCAACAAACAGAAACGAAAAAAGAAAAGGAAAATGAAAATCTCTAGAAACATATTTCGTAAGCGTGTAAAGCTTGGGAAAACTTCTCTCCGCAATGGAAAAGTTTCGAAATCTTTTTCGAGTAATGATAAATAGCCCCATGTTTAAGACTTTATGGTATAGAAATGGAATGGTGCGAATTGTAGGTTTGTTTAAATACCACATTACATACCGGAAAACTCATGCATACGGCAATGTGCGGAATGTTAGACTCGTACACTATCGAACAAAAGAACAAAAAAAAAATATAACGAAGAAAACGACCGCAACATACCACACTTCGCTTAATATCGAAGCTTTCCGCAACTTTTTCAAAAGTCATACATTTCGGTATAAGGACTATTTATATACTTGCGATGTGAAAACTCTGGAATAGAATGGAAGAAGTTTTATGATACTCTGTAGAATGCAATCTCTTATACCCAACCAACATAGTATTCTGTACTTTATTGTTTTTCCGCAAATAAGAGTGCTACGCGTATTACGCTAGAAAATAATTGTGGGCAATTTGTTTCGAAACTAATGAATCTGGAAATAGTCTCGAAGAAAAAATTGTGTTCTTTTTTTCCTCGGTCAATTTATTATGTGAAGGTGTTTTCTCTTCAGTTCTGTTGTTGTTTCGGTTTGAATAGCCTGTTTTTATAGAAGGTAAATGAATGGGGTTTTGTTTAACGGTGTTATTTATAGATGACAATAAATAGGTGAAATTCATTCTGGAAAAGGACACAATGTAAAATAAGATGGATCAGATAGTCAGGTGGTGTATATCTGAATACTGAATCGTGATCGTCGGTGTGGTACACTAGTGCAACCAGAGATTTGACCCTGTCACATACGGCGATACGACGATAAAAATAATGACAAGCTATGGGTAATATTGTCCTTTATATTGTAAAATGCATGTTTAAAAAAATGAAGTACAAGATTTAAAATCAACAGATTAAAAATACGTTGATCGATGGAAGTAATTGAACCGATAATACAGTTAGCCAATTATATTATGACTACGGTTGTGGGATTCATTACTTTTACATCCTACACACTTCCCACATTCAATTGAACCAACGAATTCAATTTCATTTTTGATTTTGTCGATTGGCACCATTGACATACAGTGGTTAGTTCTCATTATCTGCTTGTGGTGGCACCATATACTTTTCGTGTCCAAGCAGTTCAAGAAGTACTAGGTAGCGTCAATCAAAATTCTGAAAGAACAGTTTAGATCACATCTGATTTGATCGCAAAGGCAGTAAACAATTTAGAAGGTTTTTTTTGTGCATTATATGTATTTTACATGCTACATGCGTCGAAAACGGTACTTTTCATGTTTCACGCACTAATTTAGACTTCCAAAGCATGCAAAAACCACTCGGGATAAAAATATGAAATGTCTCGTTTTCGCGTGTTTATTGACCTCGGCTACGCCTCGGATCAACAAAATTCACACGAATATATTTCATCTTTTTATCCCAAGTCATGTAAAATACTGATGCTTTTCTGATCTTTCAAAAACATGAGAAGGAAATTCGTGTCAAATTGGAGAAATGTAAAACGCTAAAGAAATACATGTAGAATGAATGGAACGAATTACATGAAGAAAACCAACAAAAGCGTTAAAAACGTATGTTGATTGTTGAGTTTAAATTGGACAAAAGAGCAAAATTCTAATCATAAGATGTTGTGCAACAAAATGACGATCGACTGTACCTCCACCTTTTTTGATATCGGCCTTCTTGGTACATAACATATGCAAGATTCTTTTCATAACATTTTCATTGTTCATTTGTCAACAGATTGCGAAGTGACATTTCAGTGGATTTTTAAGCTTTTCGTGATATCGCAAAAACTGCAGGTTATTTCATTAACTTTGGGAACACGGGTTCTCCAATTCATATGAGTGATAGATCGTTGGATTCGTCTTTCAATTCTAGAGAAGTCGCATCTTTAATTTTTTCGATTAAATTTTGTTTGCTTTCGGTGCAAAGTGTTCAAAAGTGAAGGCTTGTCAGAGGGTCCCGCGAACAGTTTGTCGGAAATTACTCAAGAAATAATTATTGTAAATCATTGTTATGCTGTACTAATGTCGGTCTTGGGAAGACCTACTACAGGTGGAGTGTATTTGTCAATAGCGACAAATCTTGAGTCAATATTGTCTTAAAGAGTCTACTGACACTCGTGTGACATTAGTGTCCAAGAGAGACTATTGACCCGCACGTATTATCGGTAATGATATAAAAATACTATTGAAAATCAAAGTTTCGATTTGTGAGCCGAATATAGAAGCTGGAAAGTGGTCCTGCTTAGAACAAAATTGTATAAAATCGAAATCAACTACCCGATTCAGAAATGAAATTGATTGTTAGTTGCAAATTTCAATGTACAAGTGAAAGAACAAGTACCAATCAAATGACAATGCAGCCATAAATCAATGGAATTATTCGACTGCATTTTCAATATATACCAATATAAGAAAGAATTTCCATTTGATCCATTCGGTGTGTTGTCGCGTATATAAGTCGGTTATAATGTTATGCTGAAAAATATGATATCGAATAATTCGTAAATGTTTAAAACTGAAAATTGAAAAAGTGCTTTTAGTCAAATTTCAATAAATGTTTTATGGAACTTTGCAGATACATTTCTCGTGTTTCATACCTAAAATGAGACAAAGTTTTGCGACATTCAACACCAGACACAAGAATAAAATTCAAAATAAATAGAATAAATGGATGGAACTGTGGTGGTGCTTTTTCATTGTAATTCGATGTTAATAAATTGTTGAAAACAAATTTTATTATTGATGGGAATCGTTTTATTTTGTTTCTTTGAATTGATGTCCCGGCAGTGTTTTCTCCTCAGTACACCCACTCCTAAACATTCAGTAAGGGTACTTTATAATGGAATTAATAATTGATTTTGCTGCAGAATCATAAGATCACAAGTTACAGGTATGTAACCATAACATTACCTATACAAAGCACTGCTGATATTAACTCTACCTACCATACCAAGTTTGTAGTGATCTATCTTAAAATTAACCATGCAATTCGCAACAGTAGTATTATGGATGAAATTGGCACCGGCAAGTATTCTGTCTGCTAGTACAGTTACCCAATTATATTATGACTACGGTTGTGGGATTCATTCCTTTTACATCCTACACACTTCCCACATTCAATTGAACCAACGAATTCAATTTCATTTTTGATTTTGTCGATTGGCACCATTGACAAGTGGTTAGTTCTCATTATCTGCTTGTGGTGGCACCATATACTTTGCGTGTCCAAGCAGTTAAAGAAGTACTAGGTAGCGTCAATCAAAATTCTGAAAGAACAGTTTAGATCAAATCTGATTTGATCGCAAAGGCAGTAAGCAATTTAGAAGGTTTTTTTTGTGCATTATATGTATTTTACATACTACATGCGTCGAAAACGGTACTTTTCATGTTTCACGCACTAATTTCGACTTCCAAAGCATGCAAAAACCACTCGGGATAAAAAGATGAAATGTCTCGTTTTCGCGTGTTTATTGACCTCGGCTACGCCTCGCATCAACAAAATTCACACGAAAACCATAATTTTCATCTTTTTATACCAAGTCATGTAAAATACTAATGCTTTTATGATCTTTCAAACGTGAGAAGCAAGTTCGTGTGAAATGGGAGAAATGTAAAACGCTAATGAAATACATGTATAGAATGAATGGAATGAATTGGATGAAAAAAACCAACAAAAGCGGTAAAAACGTGTGTTGATTGTTAAGTTTAAATTGGACAAAATAGCAAAATTCTAATCATAAGATGTTGTGCAACAAAATAGCGATCGGCTGTACCTCTACCGTTTTTGATATCAGCCTTCTTGGTACATAACATATGCAAGATTCTTTTCATAACATTTTCATTGTTCATTTGTCAACAGATTGCGAAGTGACATTTCAGTTATTTTTAAGCTTTTCGTGACATCGCAAAAACTGCAGGTTATTTCATTATCTTTGGGAACACGGGTTCTCCAATTCAAATGAGTGATAGATCGTTGGATTCGTCTTTCAATTCTAGAGAAGTCGCGTCTTTAATTTTTTCGATTAATTTTGTTTGTTTTCGGTGCAAAGCGTTCAAAAGTGAAGGCTTGTCAGAGGGTCCCGCGAACAGTTTTTCGGAAATTACTCAAGAAACTAGGTCCCACCTGTTGGGCGGGTCGGGTCCCTTGACTGATAATTTTTCCAAAATAATTAACCAATTATATTACACTATTATAAATATCTTAATTTATTTTAACTGATTTTTTCATCTCATATCAGATTAATCGTCTACAACGTGACAAAGAAGCGCATCCGATAAAGACACAATGAAATTCTATTGAGTTTTAAAGCCTTTTTCAGTGATCACATTTTCATTGAAAGAACGTTCGTGCCTATTTTTCAAATATACGTTGGCTCTCATCGCAATTTTACGAGTGTAAAAATCTTACCAAATCAAAATGACATTTGACACCGCCAAAATTAACTGCTTTATTTTTTTCTATTACTCTGCTTGATACTTTGCCGCAAACTGCTCGCTCGTCCGAGCTGTCTAATATTGCAATACGATACCGCAACTCGTGTGAAACTTCACACTCGTCAGAGTTGTCTAATATTAGGTTTGGTCTAATCGCAAACTTCTCGCTTGTCCGAGCTGTCTAATATTGCAATACATTACCGAAACTCGTGTGAATTACGACCCTCGCTTCGCTCGGGCCGCAAACTTCACACTCGTGAGTTGTCTAATATTAGGTTTGGTCTAATCGCAAACTGCTCGCTCGTCCGAGCTGCCTAATATTGCAATATGATACCGCAACTCGTGTGAATTACGACCCTCGCTTCACTCGGGCCGTAAGTTTCACACTGTCGAAGTTGCCTAATGTTAGAATTGCTTGACTTTTGTAATACTATATACTCACTGTATAGATATATGCTGCTTGTTAATTATCAAATATAAAAATCAACTATCAAATATCAAATACCAATAATCGAATATCAATGATATTGTTTATTTATTACATTGCATTTCTATTTTTTGGGGTAACTTCCGAAGCGTTGATAGCTTATCGTCGAACTTAACCTTCCAAATGTCAGATGTATAATTTTAGGAACCAAAAATTTTCACTATTTTCTGCCAGTCAAGGGAATAAGACATTAAATTATCAATTGTCAACAGAGTAAAATCCTGTTTTTCTGGAATAGTTTCCAGATACTTAGGCCCACATGACCTATCTTCCAACTATCTTTGTGTGGTTACAAACATTTCAGTGAAGGGAATTATCAATTACCAATAATTATCAATTATCAATTATAAGCAGCGGAAAATGAATTTTTCTGGAATAGCTTTCAGATCCTTAGGCCCGACATGGACCATCTTTGAATTCCATTCCTCGTCGATTAAAACAAATTTTATTAAAATCGGTTAAGAATGACTCAAGTCATCTCAAGTCGTGACAAATAGATTACAAACAATTACGTTTCTCATAACATTTCATAAAATGTCACAACACATTAAATTATCAATATTAATTTTCAATTAACATGTATTATCAATTATCAACAGAGTAAAATCCTGTTTTTCTGGAATAGTTTCCAGAACCTTATCCCGACATGGCCCATCTTTGAAATTAACCTCAGGAATCCCATTCCTCGTCGATTAAAAAAAAATCATAAAAATCGGTTATGAATTAATCAAGTTATCGTGATTACAAAAAAAATAGGTTACAAACAATTACGTTTTCCTTCACATTTCATACATTGTTAAGTTACAAACATTTTATGGTATTTTCTGGCGTAAGACCCTTGACTTTCAGCCAAGGGAACAATATTATTATTACCAATTATCAGTTATTACAGTTACATTTTATATAATAATATCACCACAACACATTAAATTATCAAAATATCAATTATCAGCACTGTATTATCAATTACAATTATCAACAATTAAAATTATCAATAAAATCATGTTTCTCTGGAATAGTTTCCAGAACCTTATCCCGACATGGCTCATCTTCGAACTTAACCTCAGGAATCCCATTCCTCGTCGATTAAAAAAAAATCATCAAAATCGGTTAAGAATTACTCAAGTTATCGTCGTGACAAAAAAAAAATATTTTAAACATTTAAAGTTTTGATAATTTTTCATACACTGTATGGTTACTAACATTTTAGGGTATTTTCTGGCATAAGACCCTTGACTTTCAGTCAAGGGAATAATTATTTAAAATCATTGGTATGCTGTACTAATGTCGGTCTTGGGAAGACGTACTACAGGTGGAGTGTATGCACTGGTTGGTGCAAGTACACCTCCACAAGATTTATGACCAAAAATATAGTGTTCTCTGCAAAATTGATGTTTCACGGGACTGGCTGTGTAGTGTTCTAGCCTGCCTCACCCACTATCGTTTCACATATATAAGATCCCAGGTCTTCTGTGTGGCAAGCCTACAGAAACTACAAGTCTTCGGAAAAAGGAAAAAAGTAGATAAAAATGACTGCACTTCCAGACGCTGTTTCAGTAGCAGAGCCCCTAGAAAGAAAGTTAAAATCTTCAACTTTACAGTAACCTTTTTCCGAAGACTTGCAGGTTTTGTAGGCTTGCAACACAGAAGTACTGGGATCTTATATATCTGGAACAATAGTGGGTGAGGCAAGCTACAACACTACACAGTCAGTCCCTTGGAACATCAATTTTGCAGAGAAGGTGGACTCTCTGAACACTATATATTTGGTGAGCAGTCTTTTTTTTCGCTTGTCAATAAAAAGAAATAAAACGGTAAAACGTTATTAGGTCCAAAAAAATGTTTTTGTCATAACTTTTGTGGAGGTATACTTGCACCAACCAGTGCATACACTCCACCTGTAGTACGTCTTTCCAAGACCGACATTAGTACAGCATAACAATGATTTTAAATAATTATTTCTTGAGTTATTGCTGAAAAACTGTTCACGAGACCTCTGACAAGCCTTCACTTTTGAACACTTTGCACCGAAAACAAACAAAATTAATCGAAAAAATTAAAGATGCGACTTCTCTAGAATTCAAAGACGAATCCGACGACCTATCACTCATTTCAATTGGGGAACCCGTGTTCCCAAAGATAATGAAATAACCTGCAGTTTTTGCGATATCACGAAAAGCTTAAAAATAACTTAAATGTCACTTCGCAATCTGTTGACAAATGAACAATGAAAATGTTATGAAAAGAATCTTGCATATGTGATGTATGTACCAAGAAGGCGGATATCAAAAACGGTGGAGGTACAGCCGATCGTCATTTTGTTGCACAACATCTTATGATTAGAATTTTGCTATTTTGTCCAATTTAAACTCAACAATCAACATACGTTTTTACCGCTTTTGTTGGTTTTTTTCATCCAATTCATTCCATTCATTCTATACATGTATTTCATTAGCGTTTTACATTTCTCCCATTTCACACGAACTTGCTTCTCATGTTTGAAAGATCAGAAAAGCATTAGCATTTTACATGACTAGGGATAAAAAGATGAAAAGTAGAATTTTCGTGTGAATTTTGTTGATCCGAGGCATTTCATATTTTTATCCCGAGTGGTTTTTGCATGCTTTGGAAGTCTAAATTAGTGCGTGAAACATGAAAAGTACCGTTTTCGACGCATGTAGCATGTAAAATACATATAATGCACAAAAAAAACCTTCTAAATTGTTTACTGCCTTTGCGATCAAATCAGATGTGATCTAAACTGTTCTTTCAGAATTTTGATTGACGCTACCTAGTACTTCTTTAACTGCTTGGACACGCAAAGTATATGGTGCCACCACAAGCAGATAATGAGAACTAACCACTTGTCTGTCAATGGTGCCAATCGACAAAATCAAAAATGAAATTGAATTCGTTGGTTCAATTGAATGTGGGAAGTGTGTAGGATGTAAAAGGAATGAATCCTACAATCCCATAGTCATAATATAATTGAGTACCTGTATTTCGTATTACACTACCAGAATCGAACTTAGACCTCATAACACGGAAATTATATACTGATTGTAATCGACCGGTGGTACAAAACTTTATTTTACCTGGAAACCAGACTAATTCCAAGGGTGACATTACCTAACATGCAACAAAAAAAAAATCACTCACAAAAAGAGCCTGAGCTCAGAACAAGTAAAATTCAATCGAACACAGCTAAACAAACAGAGCAGAATTACTCTTCCCTTTCCCATGGTACGCGTGAAGCGAGTGTGGAGAAAAATTGCCGTTTCGCTCTCCGAATCCAGTGGCGGTCAGAGGTTAGCGTGGTCTAACCATCTTCAGTCGCTTCCACTGGTCCGTTACACGATACAGCCGCAAACTTTACGCTTGAACTAGTGTCTTAAAGTTTGTTCAATCGATTTCGTGCCACCTTACGATGGAAATACGGAAAAAATTATTAGAAGGCTGCTTCAAAAAAGGCCGAGGGGCAAATATTCACAGAAAATACTTCGTCAGTCAAATTAAAATCCTATAAAATTTTAAGAAAGAAAATTCTTAAGACAATCCGCAAAATCATAGGAAGTCATGGCTCAAGAAAATCAAATAAAAATAAGGAAATTCTTTAAAATTTGAAGTTCGGAATCTTCAAAAAAAAATCGAAAGATCCTTGAAAATCCTCAGAGGATTGTCTTTTTGAACATTCTTCATTAGAGAAATTTACAAATGTCTGCCCCTCGCATTTTGCTTTTTTTCGTTCTAGCCTCAAACTTGACCAAATAAAAGTTCCAAACAAGGACGTAATCTACTATTACTGCTCCAGTTTTACTTAACTTTTCACTATGAATAAGAGAACGGTAGCGAAAGCTCATCTTTTATTATTATGGTTGTTGTCGATAACAGATGACCACGAAGTATGGGCAGAAAAAAGGCGACTGCCAAAATCACTAGCGTTACACAAAAATATGAAGTACAAAAACACAACATAACACAACCTTGCGATACAACATATTTGTGATGATTTGGTCAAAATGAAACAAAGACAAAGGAATAGATGCAACAAACTTTGTCCTAAGCTACTAATAAAAGTCATCTTTACAATCCCAATAATCGGGTTCTACCGAAAGACGTCTGACCTTCATATCAATCACTAAAGCGGAGAGAAAAACATCAGGCATTGCATGTCAGTTGGGGTTGATGAAGTGTGTATAGAAATAACTCCTAGAAGCATTTCCTTTGCAATTTGATTTCTGAAATAATTTTTATTGAATTTGATGAAATTTATGCAAACGTTCAGTAGGTGGATTGTGGATTCCCTTTCATAGAGATTTTATTTAATTTATCTACATCCGAGATACGATACTCGACAACAATATCAAATCAGACGAATTTACAACAACTCTTTGCTCACAAAATCCCAACACATAATATAGAGTCGAATCATTGCATTCAATTTAGTTGCATTCAAGAGCCACTTATTCGACATTTTGCTTTCCATTCATGATATTTATTTTATGAATCAGGAAAAAAAACATTAATAAAACACTTCTCCCGAGTGCATTACATGCGATGCGAATATCGCATTAAATTACAAAAATGGAAGATATCCGAAGAGATATTTGAATTTGCACATTTTTTACAAATCAGTGCAGCAGACAAAATTGAATAAACAAATATCCGTTGCATCACAATACAAGGGTTTTATTAACTCCGAATGGAAGAAAAACCTGTCCTGGAGTGTATGATATTCTCACAGATGTAATAAAGTCTGGAAAACGAATACACGAGTGTAATCCCTTTACGTGCTGATCTAACGGCATTTATTTATTCAATTGAGAGGTGATACGACGTATAAATGTATTGCAGTCGATTTCTGCATATAAATATGTTTCCTCCAACGAACCAATTTGCCAAGGATCGCCACTATATCTTGAACAATAGTAGCTCTTAAAGGACGAATAACAAATTGGTAAATTCGGGCGTGGAATTCTTTCGTCATCACATTATTTTTAACTGAAAACTAATCGATATCGCGAATCAAATAGAAAGTCCAGTTTATGGTGATACAATCGACGTTTAAGTAACGCATTAAATTAGGACATTGATTATAATTTCCGGTCAATTCTTCTTTTTTATTTTTGATTTTGGTTCACTCATTGAACTACCTGAATGATTCCTTTTCGGGGCATAGCCGTCCTCATTCTTGTTCCTGCTTACTTTGTACGCTTGAACGATATATGGAGCCTTATCACAGTCCGACATCTTAGTCCATCGTTCTCCAGCCTCTTTGGCAACTTCCGGCACAGTTTTGTTAAAGCATGTCGTTTCTCGCATTTCTCTCATGAAATTGAAGAATGGATTTATCGTCACTGGAAAATTAAAGTGAAATTTGGTAGCGTGTTAGCCTAAGAAGTCACAAAGCTGGAACATTACTTGGTCCAGCAGCATGACACACCGGACATGGTCCAAATTCTGGATTCGGGCATGAGTGTGATTCTTTTGATTTGATAGGGCATGCCATCGGGTCTTGTGGTTTCATCGGGCATGAGGCTGTTTCTTTCGGCTGAGCGCAGGTACATGGAGGCATTTCTGATTCCTTGAGTACAGTAATTTTTTGAATTTCTTCCATAGCGCTGTCTGATTTAAGACTATTGCGTTTCCATTTCTCACAAACTATCATAATTTTATTCAATTTACATTGGGCCATTTCTAACGAACTTTCAATTTATTTGTGAAAATTTTGTTGCTACTGTAATGTTTAGTGGCACAGACTACTATATTTAAAAAAAAATTGACCAAGTGCTGTCGATTGTTTAGCCTTCACTTGTATGATGGGACTGATTGAAGTTAAAAGTGTGATCACATTCTCTCTGTGAGTACTATAACACATCTCTGTTACATGGGAAATTGTATGTTAACGAAAGAAGTGAAATACTTTCGTTTCTGTCATATACATATATCCTCTAAACGTTTCTGTTAAGAACTTACAAGATCTTACAAGTTCTCAAATCTGTTCCGTCTTTTGTTTAGAGTTTCGCTTAGTATTTGAAGTCAAATCTTTTACTTCTTCAGCTACAGAACGTTTTAATATATAAGAAAACACTTGTCGTAGCTCACAGTTTATTTTTTGCCATCGTTGTCGGTAACAGTTGACTTGCCATTTCAAGGATACTTACTCTGTTACCTTTGAACAGCTTAAGAGGTAAAGAACCTGCTCTTACAAAGTGGACTACAAGCCAATCAGTAGTACGCGTTGAACCTGCAGGCTTACAGAGTTCCAGTGTACGTACTGTATACTGTATACCTTTAAGTTTACTTCTGGCAAACTTTCAGAAGCTCGTTTCAGGTGACTGTGTGTTGTCTGTGACACTGACGGAGTAGAAGAAAAATAATGAAAACTCATTCTCATTGAGCAATATAGCACCTTATTCTGATAAAAAAATGGAAAAATTTGTTGCAATCGATCACAATAAAATGAGTTCTAAATCCAGACGTGGTAAGTAAGTCTACCGTTTCGTTGACACGTATCACGCTAACGAAACACATATTGTCATAAATGTTCCGTTACTAATGTACTCTTACATTGCAGAACAAATGAAGTAAAAGATTTATTGATAATAAAGTAGTAATTACACCATCATCCAATACAGATATTATCAAAATATTGATAATCAAGAGAAAAGAGGATATCTCTACTAATTTTAGGGAACTGATGGAGTAGACTATGAAGTATATGGTATGGAACGAAAAAATACTCTCATGATTCTTATCCACTTCTATTACCACGGCCGAGCAAAGTAAACGCTGCCGTGCTATTACACAATTTAGATTTACCTAGGTGATCGTCCCACCCTGATAAATCTAAATGTATTACACAATTGAGGATAGATATGCATGAACCGAAAATTTGTTATTTGGGAAATGTCTTTTTGTGACGGTTAGTGCATAACTGTCTTCAATTATAATATCGTGCTAAGTATGATATATCATACTTAGCACGATATTAAGGTTTTAGGTTGGAGGTAGGACCTGACGATTTGAATATTCCCTCCCTCATCATTTTCAACTGTAGAATACAACGCTTTCATCGCGTTTCGCGTGAAAAAAAAACACACCTCGTCTATCTGTCACGAAAGGCACAAAAGTCAGATGAGTTGGTTTTTCGTTTTGACAGTGTGCTGTGTTTATTTTGATTTTGTCCCATTACACCGCTATTACACCAGTACAAAGTTGATTCTCGGCTCTATTCTACAATCTTCGGCTAATTTCAATCAAATTTACTGACGTCTAGTCTGCACAATGTTATCGTTCTTTCGAAAGAAATCGTTGGACGACAATAATCATTCAGCTGATCAAACGGTTCCCAGCAGTTCGAGTAGAAGCAATTCGCTGTGCGATAATATGCAATTTAAAGATTCGGAAGCGCTGGTCCGCGAATTAGGCTACAACAACTTAACAGAGCTAAAGGAAACGGTTTACGGTGAGTGACAACTTGTGACACAGTTGTTATTTGTCTTACATACGATACCATAATCAGATATGCTGCGAACAATCAGAGATCCGGAAAAACCATCAACATTAGAAGACTTGAATGTGGTCTACGAGGAAGGAATATTTATTCAGAAACCGACTAGCAATAACGTTACAGTGGTATGTATTGAATGGAACGATTAGATTATAAGTCTGATTTAACAATTTATTATTTTGCGGTATTGGTAACAAAATGTATTAAAGAAAACTACTTACGGTAATCACCTATACATGCATCGCTAATGTAGTTATTATATGAATCGACTTCATATAATAAAGCTTGGCTTGTAATGCACGGTTTCAAATTTACAAAATACACCAAATAATTCTCGAAAACGGACAGATGGCTTTCTTATAAGTATAGATAAGATTTCACTTTGAGATAGATTAACTGAATGTTCGTATAAGAAATCAATTGGGGCGATTCTGAATCAGATCAGGTAAAATTCTAAAAATTATATTCGGGTCTATCGATTTCTCAGAATATCGGATTACGAAAATCCGTCGTTTTTGAAGTCGAATTGCAGACTGAAAAGTTGTTAGTAGGATCATGTCCGCGTGTTAGTAAGCAGGCGTGACGCAAGTCCACTACCACAAATGTTTTACCAATTTTTTTGAGGGCGGCGGAGCATATTTACAGCAACTGTTTCAATTTTTCTTCTTAAACCCAACTACCCCCAAACTTAGATATTTGGAATCTACGCATCCATACGAGTTCAACGAGCTATCACACGTTACTGCAGCTTCAAAATTGGCCAAGTTATTGAACTTCGAAATATTGATGTTTGTATGAAAATAAGCAAAATTTCGTATTTTCAGATATCTTAAATTGGCTACGTTAGCAGGCCTCCCACACCTCCTAAAATTCCTTAAATTTCAAAAATCCTCCTAAAACCTCCTAAATCTCCTAAAACTCCTAAAATGAGACTTCGAAAATTTCAATAAACTTCCATAAATCAGGATCAAGATCAATCCAATCAATGAATGAGTAAAATAACTCAAAAGTTTCGCCTGCGGCGGGCGCTTTTCACTTCTGAGGGATTCTTTTAAAATACTACCTGCCGAAATTGGACGCATTTTCTAGTGAATTTTGGTCAAGATAGAATTATTTCGAAAAAGTGAACCAGCAGCTAAAAGTTGCTGCAAAAAAATATTTTTTCATCAAACATTTCACGTTCACAAAAATTTTTGAGTAGAGATACTGAGCATCAAATTTTCATTCCAAAAACACATTCATCGAAACAGTACCCGTGCATTTATTTGAAAGCTAAGATCAGTATCAGTTGAAGAAATCCTTTTTTTTGTGTTTCTGTTGCTTTTCGGATGCACGGGAACCGTTAGAAGTTCGCCGAAATTATTCTTTTTTTACCCATACTTTCAACTGCTCATAACTCACTGTCCCGAAAGAACATGCAATTGCATTTCTAATGACACCCCACACAAGCTTGTAGGTTTCGTAGCCTACGAGAAATTTCAATAAAAAAGTGCATGTTTTCGGATTTTGGTCAACTCTCACTAGCCACACAAGCTTAGACGATTTTTTTTGTAAGTGGTTTTGGCTTCTAAGGACCAATACCTATCTATCATATCATACCAAAAAGTCCACTAGAAAAGGCGTCCGATTTCGGCTGCCTGTTTTTCAAAAGAATCTCCTCTTTAGATCACAATAAAGCAATCGTTTTTGGAAATTCAGTAAATGTTAGTGTTGGTTTATCCTGGATTCAGATGCACATGATTTTTGTGCCATAATTTTCTTTACAAAAAAAAACAATTTGGAAGAGTCTCACTCGTTTTTAAATTAAGAATTCGTTTTATTCAATGAAAGTATACTCTACGTATGTTTGTAGTTTCATTGGTTTTATTTAGTTCTAAAAATTTTCTGTGAGTACAGTGACGATAGCTCGATCGAACTGTAATATATAATACCCACTTAGTCACAATTTGTCAAAGTTTAAACTTTTGTATGGCGAGACAAACATCTCAAATCAGATAATCCAACTTTTTCGTCTCTTTTACAACCTATGTCCAAAATTGAGCGCTTTTTGGTAACTTTGGGTGATGAGATAGATACTTTGCACGTAGGAAATCGAAGGATGTTACAAGTAATAGACATCTTCTTAGAAATAGCCATTGTAAATGGAAAAATATGAGTTTTTAACAAGGAAGAAGGGCTTATCAGCATTTCTACAATGATGAATTTATCACGAAAGCTCCTAAAAATCTCCTAAGACCTAACACTAAAAACCTCCTAAAACTCCTAAAATAGGAGGATTTTTAAAGCGTGGGAGGCCTGCGTTAGTTAGTTAGTCAGTTAAGAAAAAGGGATTTCGTAACTCCTAAACGTTTTTTACGATTTTCCTGAAATTGACAATAACAAAAAATTTACCCAAAAAATGTAAGAAAGAAAATTTTAGAAAAAAAATTGCGTCACAAGTTGCAGATGATTCAGGACATATGTATTTTTCCCTATTTTAACTATTTTCCTAACAGTAGTTTCCTCAACATATGCCACTTGTGACGCAATTTTTTCCAAAATTTTCTTTCTTACATTTATTGGGTCAATTTTTTGTTGATAAAACTCTTGCGTTGAGGTGCAGAATTCGTCACCCTCATCGATATGAGTTATTTTGTAAGAAGAAACAAGGACTTGCGTCACACTTTCACCCTTTAGGGTTTTTTGGCTGATAGCTAAGAGCTAAGGATTGTCTTGATAGGCATATAGGCCAGGTCAATTGTCAAAATCGTTCGAAAATTGCATGAAAATATTGGAAACATTAAAATAGGATTGACTAAAAAAGGGCAATGCTTTATCTATATTATAGATTCTATAACTCATAAAGCCAGGATCATACTTACGCCCAATCATAAATTGCTTCGGATTTCTTCGAATGTTTTTTTTCCATGCCGCTGTCTCTGTTGAAAAATGTCTCTTCCAGTTTTACCGCAAGTTGTAAATGGCTCTTTCTGCCTCATTTCTCAACCATTTTTCAAAAAATCATCATCTAAGCAACAAACTTTATCCGATGTTGTGGTATAGTGGGTTAGATAGTGATCGGTGCCCTGGGAATAAATCACTAATCTGTTGGTCGTAATCAACCCTTCTTCAGAAATTGTAAATAAATAAACCAACGGAAATGTGCTTTGAACTTTGGCCCGGGATTGCACGGACAAACACTTTTTTAATTTTCTGTTTGAAAACGTTTGAGCGGAATTCACGGATCGCTGGAACCAATGTATTGATTCATATTCAGGGCACCGACTGGTCCATATACTACTCTCAAAGAAAATTCAAAAGGATTAAAGAAAAGTTGCTTCCGCCTCGGAATATTGAGATGTTGCAAGTCGACTTATGGGTTGAATAGAATGAGTCATGCCATTTCTGCCGTATTTTGCATAAGAAACTAAGTTCACTAAGTTCGCTCAATTTTTTTTTATTATTTCGAGCTCCATGTCTAGACTTAAAACCGTCAAAGCTATGTCTAAGAATTTATTCATTTTTGGGTGACAATTTAACAAGTCTTGATTGATGCTGAAATTTATCTTTCAGATTCGCGTCGAATTTAATCCAACAGTTCCACACTGCTCATTGGCCACATTGATAGGACTATGTATTCGCGTTAAAATCGAAAGGAATATATCGCACAAATTGAAATTGGATATTTACATCAAAAAAGGGGCTCATGCAACTGAAGACGAAAGTATGTACGCGAAGACGATGCTGGCAGTTTTACGCTTTCGGCTTGAATTCTAATTTTTATTTTTAAATTTCAGTCAATAAACAGATAAATGACAAAGAACGAATAGCGGCTGCGCTAGAAAATCCAAATCTGAAGAATTTGGTTGAAGACTGCATCAGGGAGGAAAACTAAATTTCGCTGATGTTCGTCCATTTGGTTTTGCTGCATTAGAATTAAGTAATTTTTCGAAAATAATCTTTGTGAAAGGAATGCTGGGGTCAATTTAATTGCGGTCATAAAAAGTCTTTTCTAAAAACGAAAGTTGTGCAGTTTCTGTTTATCAAAAAATCAATCTCGACGTTACGAACTGTAATCTATCACAAGTCATTAGTGTAATTGCCTCTTTGTGATTTAATTATTTATTTTCGAAACGACTCGAAAATGTTCCATCGGATCAGAATGTTTAATCAAGAATACGAAGTCAAAGGCCTTAGCGAGCACTGTTTCGTGGAAGTCAAGAACCAGACTCTAGCATGGCAATTGACTCTGCAAATTCGGAATCCAAAATCCATCGACAATTTTAAAGGGATAATATGTAACAAAATGCCAACCGTCGCACCTTGACGCATCATCTTCCATCTAATTTCCATTTCAGAAGGCATTTAAATTTTAGGTTTGAGTAGACGGTCCATACGAAGAAAAGTCACCCTAATTCTGTTCCAGTCATGGCATGACGTATCGTTAGAAATCTGAGTGCAACCTCCTTTAAAACAACCTATTTCAGGAAACATTCACTCAGTGCTGCGACAAACAGGCTTTCCAAAATTTTGACAAAATTTTGAGCCAGAAAATACATTAGTTTCGAGTTCTCTATGAAATTATGGATAAATAACGGATAAATTGACATAGATCGGACATAAATTGGCTTGAAACTTGAACAATTTTTCGTTGGGAGTAAAATTTCCACTTTGGGCGTCACAAAGTTCACAAAAATGATTTTTATTTCTTCCTTATACTAGAATAAACGTTTAGCAGTTGTCTACATTTAATGACCAAGATCACCGGACCTATCGGAAATGGTCTCCACGCTATAAATGTTTGAAGAAATGCACTACCCAAAAATGAAAATGATTTGGAGACTGAGGCGGAAATGCAACACTATGTGCATTTTAAATATAATTTACACTTCCCTCTTCACCCTTTTTCTGATGCTAATGACCAACACACTGAAGATAATTGCGGCTCGCTGAACTCAGGACATACCTCCAAAAAAAATTCTAAAAATCTAAAATTCTATCTTTTATTTTTATAATTTTTTTTGGGGTGTTCCCTGACTCCTTAACAAAAATCCAGTGAGCCGAAATCTGACTAGCCTCAATTGTCAGCACTGTGTTAAAGCTTAGCAACAAAACTCGTGGAAACTGTGGAGTTGAACAAAACTTAAATAGAGTCGCTATACCACCTTTGATTTTTCTGCATGTTCTTATTGAGGGACTCGAGTACTATAAGGAACCACATTCAGTTCGCGGATCCATCAAGACGTTTCCGAGAACCGGCACTCATGGCCATGCGGGACCGACGAGTGAATTTGAATACAGATTGTTATCGAAACGGATAGATGAACTAACTCTAATTTGTGTTTAAATAGCTTCACTCGACAACCTGACCACATAGCCACAGCCACCTAAGGTCGAATTTTCGTCATTTTTAAATCGTGATATTGGTAGAGGATTCCATGCTCTAATAAACGCCGAGAATGGATTTTACAAAATTTGTCTGAATTGTAAAATATTTGAAAAAATCTATTTACTATGCTGGTGCATGTAATAACGCTATTACATGTATAGGCAATAACCTTTACATCACTCGCATAGTAAAACGTCGTACTACACACGGAAAATAAAGTGATATCTCGTATCACGATGAGTAAAAGTACCTCGGGCTGCCGCCCTCGGATACTTTTTCTCATCTGGATACGAGATATCACTTTACTTCCCTTGCATAGTAATGTACTATTATTGCCTATCCACTTGGAATATTGTTGTTACACGTACATTTCCCACCCGCGGAAAGCGGTCGTTACATGTGGGAACTTTTTCATTACATCACAAGTGAAGGAATATTCATATGAATAGTACATTACTATGCAAGGGAAGTAAAGTGATATCTCGTATCCAGATGAGTAAAAGTAACCGAGGGCTTTAGCCCGAGGTACATTTACTCATCGTGATACGAGATATCACTTTATTTTCCGTGTGTAGTACGGCGTTTTACTATGCGAGTGATGTAAAGGTTATTGCCTATACATGTAATAGCCTTATTACATGCACCAGCATAGTAAAATTCATTACATATCAGGAGATTTTCTTTACATACCAGCAGAATTTCATTACTTATCAGCAACAGTAACACCACCAAAATCGACAAATATTACGCAAAATATGAATCTAGCACTTCACAAAAACAAAACAGTCGAAGTAGTTTGTCAACATGTCATCAAAACAGTAGTGTTGTCAGTGATGCTTTCAGGATTAATGTTATGAAAAAGTGTGAGCCGATTTCATGAGCAGACTAGATTCGTTTATAAACGTTTCAATGCAACAACAGATTTTTTGGCAGTGAATGAAATAGCGCGACATAAATGTTGTGAAATTATACATTAATTTAGAATAACCTTTTGATATTCAAGAATCTGCTAGTGTCCTTGGGTGGAAAAATGTACTCGTAACAACAATATTCCGGGTGAATAGGCAATAAAACAGCGTACATTGGATGCTGCTTGGTAGTTCATTACACTCGGAATCAATTTTGTGAACTAGCGAACTCACTCGTGTGGTTTTAAGCAACTCGCTTTGGAAACGGTTATTTTGACTCGTGTAGTTGCATACCTCGCCTTCGGCTCGTATATGCAAACTCTACACTTGTCAAAATAACCGTTTCCAAAGCTTGTTGCTTAAAACCACACTGAGTTTGGCTCGTATCACAAAATTGATCCCTCATGTAATGAACTACCTCCGCAGCATCCAATGTAATCTACTATTTCACCATCCTCGACGAAACTTGGACTCATCTGTAATACACAGGTAGACCCTGTCTGCAACAAAACAATAATGCCTGATCAGCCAGATGTGCTCTAAGCTTTACAACGATACCACACACTTGTCATACCAGCCTCAAAACAAGTATCTGTTACGACATTTTGTTTGCAGCTAGGTCACTCTACGACGAAATTTTCAATTTATTATCTACCTTCAAGTGCCCGTTCCTTTAGGATGAGTGGAATTGTTATCCATTCGACGTAAATAAGTGGTTTAAGTTATTTGAAGCAATTCTTACATTAATTACGTGTATGTGGAGTCGGTTAAAGCTGATTTCGCTAGCCGTTAGAGGAAATTTACCCCAAAAATAAGTAAACTTTAAAATTCTCAAATTTAAGGATAGGTTATGGTGCTTTACATCGTTGTGCGATGCATAAACGCCTTAACCTAGCCTTAAGAACTCCCAGAATTTTTCAAGAATTCGAATAAAACGCCTCGACACTCGGACATTGACAATAAAAATAAAAAGCAAGTATTCCCGTGAAGAATCGTCAAAGTCAAACCGCCAAAAAAATAAAAATCGACAAAGTGTCAAGAAACCCAGAAACATAAGGAATTGAAAATTTGTCTCTATGGCGTTTCGTAGCACTTTGGCGCTTTTTCTTAGCGTTTCTTCACACTTTGGCGATTTTTCTTGGCGTTTCTTCACACTCTGTCGATTTTTCGTGACGATTTAACAAATCAAGCAAATATGGTGATTATGGTCGATCCTAGGGAATTTATCCTTTTACGAAAAGTAACTAAAAAGCGTTATGTTCGATGCTAGTGAATTATCCTTTTACAAAAGGTGAAGTAATGATGTTTGGTTGGATCTGAAAGAGGATTTAATGCGTCTTTTTCAAGCAATAGAAATAGTTATTTGTGTATCTGTTTTGGACGATTGTTTTTAGGAAATTTCGCGAGTTGTAGCCCGAACGAAGTGAGGGCTATGCGAAAGTGCCTAAAATCAATCGTCCAAAACAGATACTCAAAAAAATTTCATGTAAGGGGTCGAAAACCAGAGAAAAATCTCAAAACTCCTTCATTTTCGGCCCGACACATGAAAATGTATTTTTTCACTTTGGCGTTCCTTCACTCACTGGCGATTTTTCTTTGCTTTTCTTCTTAGATTTATCAGAATGGGGGATCATTTCTGATCGCGGAACACAGGTCGATTTTCTGATCCTTTGTTCGACCCGTCATCACTTTACTCTAGCTTCTTACTCTAGCGATTTTTCTTGACAATTGATAATTTAAGGTCGATTTGTTAAATCACAAAGGAAAATCGTCAGAATGTGAAGAAACGCCAAGAAGTATCGCCAAGGTGTGAAGAAACTCTGAGATCCATAAAGAATTGATAGTTTGTCTTTATGACGTTTCTTCACTCTTTGGCGAGTTTTCTCTGCGTTTCTTCACATTCTGGCGATTTTTCTTGGTAATTCAACAAATGAATTAAAAATGATGAATTGCCAAGAAAAATCACCAAAAAGTGAATAAACGCCAAAATGTGAAGAATCGCAAAAAAAAGGTCTTGGCTTTGGCGATACTTCACGGCTATAAAGCATGAACGCGATGTAGTTTTACAAGATAATGTTTCCATAGCCGTTCACAAAAAGTTTAGCTCAGGAAGAGACCGTGAAGGTATTTTATGGTTCGATGGATGCAGGGCTCTTTTAGAGAAGAACATTTTTCACTTTTTGGCAGTTAAAACACAACCAGAATGTTGGTATATAAATCAGTAATTTTATTTAAAAATAACATGAGTAAAATATTCAAACAAACGACTTATCTGGCAAAAAATTAGTAAAATAATAAATTTAAGCAAAAAAAATATTAACATCAAAATTTTGGTCAATTATTTTGAATGTGTGTGTGTGCATTTATGTTATGATGTGCTTGATAAATATAATAAAATCTAAGAGCGAGTCGCCTTCCCACATATGTGTTCGAAATATTTCCTTTGGAAATTTATTTTTTGTAATTGTTTTACGTAATTACGCTTGAAAAATTGGATATTTTTTTCCATCAAGGATTGTTGTTGTTGCAAATAATTTAATTAAAAAATTGAGAAATTTCATTTCATTCTTTTTCTCGGTCACCCCAAAAGACCATCAACACATTTTGCTTTTAAAAGTATTAATGCGCGGCAAAATGATTTTTTTTTTTTGTTATGAATCTTAACAAAGTTATGGTTTGACTGATGAAGGCAATATGTTATCCTCAAACACTTACATTAAAATTCATCAATAAAAATTTTCGATTTTAAAAGAAACAAGAATAAAAAAAATTGAACTTTGCTAAGTGGCGTGGCCAACAAAAAGGACACAAATTTTGATGGAAATGACAGTAGCGATTGACCGATAAGGCATGTAAATTCAAAGTTGGATCGATTCGCTTCAAAATGTTCACTTCCAATCATTTAAAAAGATTTTTTGTGTGCCTTTGGGTATGATGCAATAACTTAACTTGATACGCTTCCACCGGAAGCTGGGTAAACAAGACGTTGGGGATGTGTGTTGTTCTTAAAATATCTGCGGAAGTCGTTTGTTGAGTATCATGTTTTTCGAAGGCAATTGTTGATCTTAGTTGGCAGCAGCCACCATATTTGGCGCCATGTTACCACCGTTGCGCTGCTTCATATCATCGCCCTTTGCCGGACGAGTTGCAGAGTTGTAGCTGCGACGGCGCGTGCGTCGATTCTGGCGCCTATTTCCTGCATTCTTGTTATTAGCATCGTTGCCACCTTTCTTGACACCATCGTCTCGTTGATTTCGAGGTCTGACATTTTCCTTTTGGGAGATCGACTGACCTGTAAATGAACGAAAATGGAATAGTTACACATGGTGCAAAGTCTAAGTTAAGCGGTGCTACAATAAGCAATATGAATCAGATGACCAAAGTTCAATGTCCAAAGAAGTGAAATTGTATTACGAACTTACGTCTATTGTTGGGTCGATTGTTCCGTTTGATGTTCGGTAGAATTGGCTTCTTGTCTGGATCGAAGTGACAATCGAGAATGTCGATGAGTTCCTTCTGATCTTCCTCTTTCAAATCACTGATGGTGTTAACGAGTTCGACTAATCCCTCCTGAAAACAAGAACAGAAACAATTCTTGCGCGTCGTTTGTGATTAAATTGTGCGTGTGAATACCTTCTTCTTTGACTCCCAGACATCCTTGAGACTCTCGAAATCGTAGCCATGATCAGCCAATACTCGACGGAAAGTCACACCTCTGACACGATGGTACAGCGTTACTTTAAAGTAATTGACGAAAATCGGTCGCATCGAATTTTGGCGTTCCATGCACTTATTTTGGTCGTCCAGCGATGAGAAATGTGACTTGATCGATGAGGCCCGTTGGAAGACAAGATCGTGCATTTTCTTTGCTGTGGCTTCTGCATCCAGATCGCTCTCGTCACCTTTAGCTATTTGTTCAATGATTTGATAAGCAAGCTTGGTGCGGATCCTTGCACAACCGTCAAAATCTTGGTTCTCTTTAGCGTCCTTATAGTTCAACTTCAAAATGTCAGCTGTTTGAAGTATCGAAAAATATTTCACCGGATTGCCGCATTTTTCCACGGAAAGTGCAAAACCGTCAGCAAACGATTTCACCGATTTCATGAAGCGGTCGACCAGGTCGTACTTTTGCAATGCCTCTAGAAGCATATAGGGAACAAATTTCCGTTGCTCGTGGTGAATTAAAATAATTCCTTTAGATTCCGGATCGTTTTTACGAAGCGTCTCGAGCCAGTCGAGAAAGTCTTTTAACACCGCAATTTCTGGTTTCGTTTTGACCACCTATAAATCGAATATGTAAAAATTTACAAATTCAGTTCATTGTTTGTGACGGCTCAATTATGCAGTGTGCATACCTTATAGGTCTGCATGCTTTTCAACATTCTGAAGAAACCAACGGTAATGACTCGAATCTGATGTCTTTGTCTCGCAGCCGGGTTTAGATTCATGATTGGCATTATATACTCAGCAAATTGGCTTTCCGGAGTATAAGCCGACAATTGAACAATCTATATTTGATGAAGAACGTGCAGGTAAGTAAGTAAATCTTTATGAAGAAGGAAAAATAACGATAAGACTTACTTCGTCAATCAGACGTCGTCCAGTTGTGTCGACATCAACACTAACCATCGTATACTTTCCCTTGGGTAATTCACTCATTTTGATTCTTTTCGTTTCAAACAATTTATCTGCAAACAATAGAAACAGAATTGTGTTAGGACAGGCGAACAATCCAAAAATCAATTCACAGATTGGAATGGTAAGAAAATAAAAACCGAAAAGCTTGGCAAATATTTAGAAGAAGAAAAATTTTTGGCGAACGATAAAAGTTCTAACAAAGCCGCACATCTGCTGATTCACTCTGCGATTATAGACAATAGCCGATGGTTAAAGACAATTATCGAACGATCCATTTATTCGATTGACATTTTTCGAAGGTGACTTAGAGGGTAGCACACAACAAAAGACGAATTTATAACAATGAGCAAACGTGGCCGATCTAGTAGTCGTATGTACAAAACTTATGAAGTTCTGGAAAATAAGGAAATTTTTACGTAGGACTCCCAAAATAAGACCCGATTTTACGCTACTTTAAAATTAGATATGAAATACGGGAAAATGGAGACCTTTTTGTTATTCGATTTGACAGAATTTAAGGTCCAAAAACACTAAATCTGGGTTACCGAAAAATTGTTTGCAAATTGTCTTTTCGAGAGAAAGACACATCTCGAGAGACAACAAATTGATACAGATTGAAAGGGCTAACGTTAATATTTAAGTGCACAGAGTGACACGTAAAAGTAGTAGAGATTTATAGCACTGCAAATGGAGCACGTGTTTGATTAAAATTGGCAAAAAATCAATTTCAGGGGAAAAACGTTCAATTTAATGAAAAATTTGATTTAGCTTAGAATTGAAACTCTAATAATTTATCTGAGGTATTACACGAGGTTGCTCGTCATTATTGACAAAAAAAACCTTTTGAGTGGTTCCGGTTAACAGACGTAACGATCGAATGGAAATAGAAAAAAAAATCTGGTTACTTAACACAAAATTGGATCAATCGGAATCAATAATTACGATGCATACGAATCGAGCCAATAACTCACCTTTTAAAAAATACTCTTGAGATTTAATCACAAATTCTATTTCGCACTTAAAACTCTTTTTCAGTTCGTTCCGATGTTATCGGTTCACTGGCACTTTTTATAATGATCGTATGTTCATCAAACTTTCGCCGACTTGATTTCCAAAGCGGAAGTACTAAAAGCTCGTATAAGAGGAAATGCACAGGTTACGCACTATAAAATCGGTTTGAATCAATTTTTGCCGATAGATCTTATAGAAAATTAATTGAAATCAATTCGTAAATTCGATAAATTAATTTTGGAATAATTTGAGATAATTGTCAATGTCAATTACCGAAATATGACTAAATGAAGTTTTTCTGAACAGGTTTTCGATCGTTTGAGCTTCAGAACAAGAAGATTTGACACCTCGTTTCAAAGAAAAAATCGGTTGGGCCCGACATAATTTTTGAGTTTTGCGATATTCATTGAAAAATTATCTGGCACCAAATAACATTCGTTAGGGCTACAACTCGTGAAAATGCCTAAAATCAGTCGTCTAACACAGATTCGTTAGTCTTAACTATTAATCTGTGTTCTGGACAATTGCTTTCAGTAAATCGCTTGTTGTAGCACGAGCGGAGCGAAAGGTAGATTTTGAATCGAACACTAGGAGGTAATACAAGAGTATTCTACATGACTCGTTTTCGTGTATTTATTGATCTCGGCTACGCCTCGGATTAACAAAATTTACATGAAAACGTTTCTTTTCATCTTCATCCCCAGTTATGAAATGTACATGCTGAGGGCGGCTAAAGTAGCGCTTGAAACATGAAAAATACGGTTTTTGACGTATGTGGCATGTAAATGAATTAAAACGATTGCCGATTTTAAAAGATTTATTATATTGTTTGTTGTGTTAAAAACATTACTTATTCGGTTTTTGGAACAAAAATACCATAGAGCTACTCCCGATAGATGACATGGGGAGGATGTCAATTTTCAACATGTCTGTCAGACATTGTCTGAGTGAACATGTATTTTTTGTATGCCACCTCTCGAGTATAGCTCAATCTAAAGTACTTTTTTTCAAGTTTGCAGCATTAAAATTTGTAGGGTAAAAAATTCAAATCATATATAATTGCCACCCTTGCCTTCAGCGCAAGCTTCATATAGGTTTATTTTTTTTTATTTTCGCTCTTTCCCATGCAAATTACTATTCTGATAGTCCAGAATTTGTGGATGTTCTTGAAATATCAGAATTGCACAATATTTTCAATGTAAATGTAAATGTTCCGTAGTTAGATTTTTAGGTTGGTTCCACTCAGATGACAGCTCAAACCTGATAACCTCACACACATATTCAAGGGATGATTTTTCTACGATCATCTTTCAGTCGTTTAAACAGAATGTAGATTTTTTCATTTGTGATTTCAGTATAAAGCGCATAATAGTGCAGCTGTTATTAAAAACGATCTTTTCAAAAAATAAAGTGTGGTTTCCACTCAACAAAAAGTACTCCATGTGAGAGCGAGCTGTCAAGTAAACAAAGAAAAAAATCAATTTTGTCTCTCACACGGATAACATTTTTGGTAAGTGGAAATCAAGCCTAACTCACTTCAAAATAGTTAGCAGTATTCGTGCGACTCTCTTTTTTCTTAGTTCAACACGTTCCACAAATTTCATATGTTAGAATGATTCCCCTTACACTCGTAAAAAAGTGTCTACTTACTATAAATATTTACTCCTAGATACAGAAAAATAGGTAAGACCAATTCATTCAAACCTTTCTCTGGTTGGTAGGTTTTCGATTGAACAACTGAATGCAGACATAAGTTAGGAAAGTACATAAAATCAGTATTCGGTAACATGTACAGGACCTAGCATTTAACCATTCAGAGTTGATCAGGAAAGCGGTTGCAATAATCGTGTTACTAAATTTTATGTATAGAAAACATTCGTTAAACTCACCGTACTTCAATGACAGCTTCCTCTGCGTGAGCGCTCTACCTGTTCCTTCAGAACGTCGACATTGCCAAAATTCATTGCCCCCAAAATAAAACCGCCTATGTGCTGTGATAAAAAACAAATGAACCCATTAAACGCATGAACTCATCACGAATAGAACGTTTAATTCGGAATTGAATTTTACTTCTAAAAATTGCTAAAACTAAAAAACGCGCATGACAGTGGTGACAGTTGACGACAGACTTTCGCGGAGATAGTGTTTTGTTATTGTTAGCTCTTGGATTGCGCAAGATAATAATTTTATTTATTTTGCATTTCAAGCAGCGTAAAAAATTGACATTTATTTATATATGCGCTGTCCAAAGTATATAACGAATTTTAAATCGAAACAATAGTTTTCGTAGTGAATTAAAAATCGACATACCAAAGAGGGTTACCGTCAAATTATTTCGGTTGTCGAAAGTGATACAAACATATAAATAAAATGTCGAATGACACTGGGAACGATGTGGATAGTCAACTTGATGAAGAAGATAGACCGTTTCTGAGGGATCGTGTTTACTATGCAGCTAAGGATGGGCTATCAATTGCCATGTTTGCTCTGCTTAATAATGTGAAAGATGACGAAACCAAAAATGCCATAATCAATCAGGTGAGTTACTATACTAACCATTCAACAAGACTGTCAACGGGATTAGTAGTTATTATAATTTAGCGGTAACTTCTTTTGGTAATATTCGGCTTGGTAAAAAGTTAAATATAGCCACCCCATTCATAGTCGTCTAAACCTTAAAGCGTGTCTATTTGGTTCGAAATGTTGCAGATGGTAACAGATGCTTGCATATACTCGTGAAATATATTGTTCACTTACATCACGCATTTGATCAGCTTTTATTTCCATTCAAATAATGTCCTGACATTGTTTACCACTCAACCAAACAAAATATCAAAAAAAGAAGAAAAATCGTAGAAAATCCGCAAATTTCGCCCAATAATAAATCGGAAAATTTCAGCGTAGAAGTGAGTGTGTACCGATTCATGTGTGAAGTGACGATGTTTACTTATAGGCCAAAAATAAATTTTTGCGAGGAATTAATTGTATGTGCTTCATAAGTGAAAACAGTTGTATGTGATTTTAGGTTGGCGTAGTTGCGCGTTCTTTGTCTATCATCCAAACAGAAAATAATATTCATTTTGGATTTTGATTTATTTCACTGAAAAGCGCCTCGCATTTGATTTTTATTTTCCCGTTGTTGATAAATACTATTAGAGACACTGAGCAACCGCATGATTTTGTTATGGTCTTCTAGTTGTTGTTCAACTTGTTCGGATTGCATCAATTTCGTCGACAATATCTGTTTTCGTTTTCATGGCGCGCCACAAAAAAAGTCATTTTACAAATCTATATATGCAAACTTCTCCTCGATCCACTTCAATTTTGTTTATCCACGTGACTAGGGTAGGATGTAAACTCATTGAAGTCATTATAAAATTGATGCTTTTTTGCAACGGTTCTTTTAAATAGAAGTTATTTGCAATCCGCCTTATATAAACAAACACTGTTTTCATGCTTCGGGGCCGAAAATGAGGGCAATTTTTCGAATTTTCTCGGGTTTCCGGCCCTCTACATGAAAACTTACATGTGCACCTGTTTGGGACGGTTGATTTAAGGCACTTTCGCTTGTAAGCCTCACTTCGTTCGGCCTACAATTCGCGAAATTGCCTAAAATCAATCGTCCAAAACAGGTACACAAATAACCATTAGTACTTCGCAAAACGGTTTTAATGTCCGATAAGTTGTGTTTGCTGTGTCTGATACCACTTTCGGTAGCAACATCTTTATATCATCATTATGACTGTATTGTTGTACTTCACTATTGCAGGTGAAGTTACTTTACCATAGTGGGTACCGCTGACGGTAAAGTTACTGTATGTCTCTCAGAATCATAATATGCAAACTTTAGATGCCTCTGTGGCATAAAACGTTGTTTGCAACTCGATGCAAAGTACTTTATTAGGTTCACGATGTGTGTATTATGACACATGGCCTTGTGTCATAATCACACATCTAGAGCCTAATAAAGTACTTTGCACCTCCATTGCATAACTAGTGTTGAAATATTGCTAATGTTGCTTATTTTCCACGTCGTTTAGGAAAAGCATCATTGTTCCTAACTTATGCTAAAAGGTTTTTTTTATCGAATTCGATTCCAGCACTCAGACATGAGTCGGTTATCCGAAAAACCGAAAATTTCGGTTCGGTCTGGTCCGAACCGTAAATTTTTTACATTGTTTACGTAACATTTCTCAAACAGAGTAAAAAAAAACACTTTCTGCATACCAACTTTGCTTAATTTTGCTGATACGAAAAGGTCAGGGGCACAGATTGCAAGAAACGAACTTCCTTTCACTCTTAAATTTTCTCTGACTTTTAAAGAAAGAATCTTCGGAACGTCAAACAGAGCTATAGCTCTTCTTTTGCCCGCACATCTCGTAAAGTTCCAAAAAGAGAGAAGAAACAATTGTTTCGACTTCGAGAACTAGCGGCGGCTAGATTATTCAGGTCCCAATACAAATCGAGCTCTACTGCCTGGTTTACTTACTGGGTTTTAATTTTGCATAGTATTCAGCAAGTACAATGAATTTCGGTTCGGCCATATCCTGACCGAAATTTTCGTTATGGTTGTGACCGAATCGAATTTTCGGTTCGGACTTGACTGAACCGAATTGTTTGATTCGGACCAGAGCGAACCGAATTTTCCGGTTCGGACTTGACCAAACCGAAATTTTCGTTTTTTCGTATAACCGACTCATGTCTACGCAGCACTCGTCTCCGGCTCATTCGCTAAAAAAGCATTTTAGCATGCGTTAGGAAAATTCTAATTTCCTAACTAGTGTTAAAATATCGCGACGTCGTTTAGCTAAATGGTTTACAAAATTCCAAGAATTTAACAAAAAAAATCTTTATTTATTCTAAAAATAGATAAAAACCAGCAGTATTGGTAGAAGGAAAATTGTTGTTCCTAACTTCTGCTAAAAGGCTTTTTTAGCGAATTCAATTCTATAACTCGCCACCGGCTTGTGCTGGAAACCTCTCATTCGTTAAAAGAGCCTTTTCACATGCGTTAGGAAAACAACAATGAAAGCTCGCTTCTATGTTGTCACTGTATCGACTATATACAACTAAAAAATACAACAAAAAATTGATGCGACACGACGTCAATTTAAACATTTTTACAGTTGTCTGGGAACGGGTTGTTTACCCCTTAAATTTATTTCTGTACAAAAATGTGCCATACATACGACAAAATATCCAATAATTAATTTGCGATCTAAATAATCGCGTCTTTGTTGACTGTATAATTTCCACCAAGAATTATACAAATAATATCCCATTTTCGTCGCAATTAACGTACCCGAATAAAGAGAACAAAATAAGCCATAACATCCGAAATAAACGCTGTTCCACAGTGTAGCGGCTGTGTACGCATAGTATAAAGTCATTACACTTAGTATATGTTCTGCATGCAAACGAATAACTCTCTTTCAAATACACATTCCACTCGGATAAAGACAATCCCCAAAATAGAAAATTTCTTTGAATTGTAAACTTAAAAAAAATGTGTCGCACGTTGTCATTAGTTCTTTAATGTTAGCATTGCTGGCTCGCTTTCTATGTACCAAAAATATTCATTTACAATTTTCGCGCGTTTTGTATTTTCTCATTTAAAGCCTCGAATTCTTTTCATATTTTAAATGCAAAAAATTTCTAATGAGGAAGGTTAGAGTTGAGGATCATTTGGTCTTGTAGTAGGTGACATCTTAGTCTAGTCATTTGATATCAACAATGATGAAAAATAACAGATTTGCTCTGGACAGTGTTAACCTACTGCCAAACTAAAGAAATAAAACACTTGATATGAAACACGAACCAGGAAACATTATATGGCGTTCTAGACATACTATGACGAATCAAAAAGCTATAGGTGCACAGTTTATTACCGTTCAAAGTCCTAACATACTTAACCCAGTTCCTACAATCAAAATTGCCCGTAAATAAACTCCCGAACGGTGACTATATTCCATGAAATTATTACTGTACATCGAAAATATCACACTCAATCGCTGTGTGATAGTTAACGTCTTTGTGACATGAAAATATCGTCGTGGATTTTGGCGACTTGTTTCGGAAATGACCTTCATCGTACCATAGACGTTTGGTTAAAATTATTAATGTGTCGGTCGAGCATGTGGAAAAATTATTGTACGGAGCGTGTCAATGATCTTGGAAAAGTATTTCCTAATGGATTTGTTTGAAGATTTTCTTTTTGTTAGTTTGCTGGTTGAAAATGTAAGTATATTACGTCTTGCTAGTTACGCGATGTAGGTTCAGTTTGAATCGATTAAGAGATCCAATTTCTTTACCTACATCAACAAAATCGACTTGATAGAATAGCTCTTCACTTTTGGTTGAGTACTATCATCGATTGTTACGCAAAATCCATTTTGTAGAAGATGTTGACATGTTTAGCCATTAAGGAATAACGTTATTGAATGGTTTATGCTTTGATAACGATACTCTGTTGACGTAAGGGGCTTGTTTGTTGTATATTCTAGTGAGATATCATTTTTTTTCTTGAGTTGAATGGCATCGCTAATCTAATGTATTTGCGGAAGAATGAAATTCTCAGTAAAATCTCTATTATTAACACTTAATAGAAACAGCATCTGTTGCAGATAACGACGATAAAGAATAAGAGATGAGCTCTGGATTGTAGTCTTTTAGCGAAGAAATGTATGATAAACATATTGAAGTAGTAGATTTTCTATCTGTTCTACGATTCTTTACACAAACGAAGTAATATATTTGTTGATTTTGATGGGATACTCTTACTCTTTCTAAAAGGTTTTCTGTTCACCGCTAACCAATTCTACCAGCCATTTCTTAACCTTAAGTTCTTTACTATAAATGGCAGGTCAAACGGCATTTCCATGAATTTTCTTTATTACAGCCATTCGCTGAAGACGACGGCCAAATATATAGTCCACTATCAATAGCTGCTCGTAATGGCCGATACAGAGTTGTAAAAATGTTGTTGAGTAATTTTAAGCCAGTGATTGACCAAGATTGTACGGCGAAACTTGACGGTCATATAGTGCAAGGTGCAACAGCTTTATGGTGTGCCGCTGGTGCTGGTAATCTACACATTAAAATCTTGTTTTTGTTCTTGGCTTACTAAAAATTGTTTCGCAATTGTCTAGGTCATTTAAATGTAATTAAACTTTTGGTTCAACATGGAGCAGATGTAAATCATAAAACTAAAACCCTATCTACCCCATTGCGAGCGGCTTGCTTTGAGGGTAAATATATCAAGAACGGAACGGTTTTGCGCGGCAAATTAAAACTATTTTTCTATTTAGGTCGCTTGGATATTGTGAAATACCTCGTTGCTCATCACGCAGAAATTAATTTCGGAAACACTTATAACAATACTTGTCTCATGATATCATCTTATAAGGGACATACTGATGTGGTGAGTGTATTCGATAAGTTTTCCGTTTCACAGAACACATTTATATTTCGCACAACAATCCGTTGAGAAAAACATACCGTGAAAATCACATGCAATTTATTCGAAGTAAAAATTAAAACACTTTTTCCTCATCATCATCGTCTATATTTAGAAAACACTCATTCGACGGTCAATGTTAAATGTTTTCTTTATATCGAAAACCATACAACTGGCTAATTTCTATGAAATTTATCGCATTTAGGTGGAATTTTTGTTGGCTAATGGTGCCGATCCAGATGTGCAAGCGAACTGTAATGCAACGGCATTACATTATGCAGCCGAAAGTGGTCATGTAGACATATGTGCAATTCTGTTAGACTACGGTGCGACGTTAAAGAAAAATGAGTATGGAATGTCCGCAGTTATTTCAGCCGCTGAACGAACGCGAGAATTAGTGGTCGAGTTGTTCTATTCGAGACCAACGCTATTAACCAAAGAAGAGGTTCGTATCCATCTGTTATGTTATCCATTAAAGTAATCACTCATTGTTAATGAGCTCTATAGGTCGCCTTATAATTATGTAATTAAATGCATGTTAGAATAAATGACGCGAAAGAGCCGTCCGTAAAGGAATAATGCATAAAAAGAATGGTGAAAACATTCAAAGACACAAGTAGTTATATTGTGACTGTTATTGATCTGTGTTTGATGCTTTTCATGCGCGCCTCAATAGGACATGAGAAAATTGACGACTGGTCGAATGACATTTCTAGTGAGAAAAGTGTAGGACTTTCTCTCCCGTGCGGAGAAAAGAGAACTTTTCTCAATCGAATTGTCACTTTGTTTATGTTTTCGAAAGTGGTATGACAAATCGATGTTTTGTTTCATGGAGAAAAACGTTGTGTTCACCTCTGGGAGACATAGGAAATTCCATCTCGAGCGAATTTGTGGTTGTCGCTTCTCTCTAGCCGTAAACATCGCTCTTGTTGGAATTTCCTATTTTCTCCCCTCGGTAAACAAATAACTATTTTTTGGCTATTCTTTATGAGACGTTTGTTCTTGATGTTTAAGAGTATTAAGAGCACGTACAAATTTCATCGAATTTTCTTTATTACAGAAAATAGATGCGCTAGAATTGATGGGTGCATCATTTGCAAATGACAAAGACAACTACAGTTTGAACAAAGCATATCATTATTTGATGCTAGCCATGGAACTAAGGTATGAACTGACATTATTGGTGTCGTTAGTCTTATCTCACAAAGAAATTCTTTCATAAAAACCGATATAGATATGAGGATCAATCAAATCCAGTCAAAAAGAAAATGTTACCACCGGTACCTGCATACGAAAATTGGATCGAAAGTCAAACAATTCAGGATCTGCAAGCAATACAAATGAACAACAATTCAATACATATGGAATCGTTGACGATACGAGAGCGTATATTAACTCGAAAGTGTCCAGATGTTGCACATCCTGTTGTGTTTCGGTGAGTGTAACAAATGAACACGTCTTGCACACAAATGGACGAGCAATAGTGAATCAGAACAGTGGCTCTAAATAAATCAAATATTTTCAATTCGCAGAGGAGCCGTCTGTGCTGATAACAATCGATTTGACAGATGTGAGAGTCTCTGGTTACACGCCCTCGAACTGCGTCAAAATAACGGGGTTTGTTGAATGGAATCTTCTCTCATTACCTTAAAGCTTATTGATTTATCAACCTTCTAGTTGTCGGTTCAAAGAGATCTGTTGCGGTTCGCTCAGGTATTTTCACAGATGATTCACGTTGGTGTTACGCTTCGGTTACATAATGTAAGTGCTAAGGAATGAACTCCCCTTTCACTGCAATAAATTCTTGAATCTCGGTTTTATTATCAGGTTTTAGCCGTGCTGCTTTCATGTATACGTGAGCTTGAAGTGAATAAAGAGAAATTCAAAAATCCTGGTCCCAAAGATGACCTGGAACAGGTGATGGAAGAGTACGAATTGAACATAATAACCGCCTTGTATCTCTGCACAATTATCACAAAACTGCTGAAGAGAGAATCGCCAAAGACCCAGAAAAGTGATAAAAATTCGTCCTACAAATTGGTTTACACATTGAACAAAATGAACTTAAAGTTACGCGATGGACAGACGTTGTTGCATTTGGCTGTGAATGGAGTAACACCAGTAGATGACTTCCATACGAGTGATGTGTGTCGGTCAGTAAAAATTGATTTTTATTTTCATCGTCGCATTTGTCCTAAATTTCGTTTGCTCTGTCAGTTTTCCTTGCGTCGATACGGTTAAGCTATTGCTAAACTGTGGTGCGTCTGTGCTTAAAATGGACTCGAACCGAAATTCTCCTTTGCACACATTGACTGGAACAGTAAGTCATCTTATCGTCTGACATTAAGGACATTGACATTAACTCCCCGATATGTTCTCTTAGCTTCACACTAGCCGGACACCCGATTCTCAAATGCTCGAAGTCGTAGAGGAAATAACGGATCTGTTCGTCAAATCCGGCATCCATTTAGATGCAGTCAATGTGCACGGACTCACCGCTTCCCAGTTAGCCACATCACGTAAGTGACAGAATCTATTGGTATTAATTTAGCAATAATCAAATGCAGTTCGCTCTCATACAGCTACTATCATAGCGGTGATACGACGGTGTGAGTCTAACGAAACATGCCTACGATGTTTGGCCTCGCGATGCATAGCTCAACATCAAATCCCGTATGAAGGGGTCGTTCCTAAGCATTTGGAGGATTTCATTCAGATGCATTGTGGTGAAAAGCTGTAAAGATTTGTTTTGTAATTTTAATGCTAGAAAATCGCAACCAATCGCTTCCAACGAACATTTTTTTGTTTTATTGACTGGCGAATTATTTATTTTTCGAATTTTTTTTTATGATAAAACGTAACGTACCCGATCCGCACAGAGATTGTAAAGTTTTAGTTTCATAAAAATTCTCTTTTTGTTTTCTTTAACACAAATGAAAAAGGACTGAACTTAAAAAACCTTTTCGAATGTTTTCGCGTTTATTGTGGTGCTAATTTTAATTGATGAAAAACTGAATAGAATAAGCTAAACATAATGTTCTTTACACAAAGACGACGACTAAATGTTTGTATATTTTTTTATAAAACGCAAAAAGAATTAAACTGGATAATGAAGAAATGTGTGAAGTGTTTCACTTTTATTTCGCGAAAGGTTTCCATTGGCACGACCCTGCTGTCGCAAATAGAAACGACATAATTCCTCTAAAATACATATGTTTCGAGGAATTGCATCGTATCACACATTTCCCTTGTTGAAACGGGTAGTCATTTCCTATCGACGGCAACGCAAAGAATAAGCGATGTGCCAGTTAATAGTACAATACGTCCGTGGTCACTTCTCTCTGAATCTGAAAGTGTGCACATCACAAAGACCACCCGCTGTTACAGAGCTGCAGGCCATCAAGAAATACCTACAATTCCAAATCGAAGCATCGCTCAATGATCGGGCTAAATACATCCCACTGTTTTCGGAGCCATGCAAAATTGAGCGGGACGGGGTATACGTTTACTGCGCTGACCAAATCTGCGTTAAATGGGTATCATGTATGGTAATACCTGGCATACCGGATCTTCCGGGCTTGATTGTCTTACCACAAAATACGCCACTACAGTACAATCCAGATCTCGTAATGGTACGGGTGGTTGCGTGCATCCCCACAAAGAAACCTGGGGATAAAATTCTGGACACCTTGACGCAGCTAAATAAAGACCTCAATACCGAGAAATGGCGCATTGTGAGAATTCGCCCGAAGGGATCCAGTAACTCTATAGTGTACATGCGAATCGACAAAACTGGATACTAGGGCCAATAAGAGTCAAAGTAGAGGTACATAACTCACGATCGAAGAAACCAAAACTGAACAAGGCTGACACAAGTAACTTCGGGCCGAGTGGTCATCGTACAAAACCACCTTCTGATGGAAGTGTGGACGATATCCCTACAAGCATAGGGCTCACCAGAAATGGGGGGTCCGGGCGAAAAGGGTCAAACAAGACCGCTTCAAACGTTGAACGTGTTGAATCAGCGAAACCAATGGTGAAGGCATCCACAGACTGAGAACACCACGGAAAAACGTTTGACGAGAGACTGTGAACTTCTTTGAGGAAACGATGGCCATTTTCAATTTTCAATTTCAATTTAATTTTCGATTTTTATTTTTCAACTTTCATTTTCAATTTTCATTTTCGTTTCTAAGAATTACTGTTTTTCTGCTTCTTTTTTTTTCTTTTTTGATAAATAAACAATGGATGAGAGGGTGTCGGAACAAAGGATGTATTTCCAGGTTCCCTCGGACTGCTTGCAGGACGAACCACTCACTCCTGTCTTCTAATCTAATCCGTGGTCACTTACACTGATTCTAAAAATGAATACTGAACGTTGTGCGCGAAAAGATTGAAGATCAATAATGATAGCATTTGACTACCACAGAAATATCAAGGAAGAAGCTAATTATTTGCTTACTCGCGATAAATATGTGCATTTCCAATCATCGATGTAATATAGGGTAGATTGTTACACACGAAGAACGAAAATTCGGACAACGACTACTAAAATATTGGACCCGTATTTTTTTTTAGAATTAAAAAAAATAGTTTAGATGTGGGGAGCGAAGCATTTGTTCAAATGTACGAATGCGTTGGTTAGAAGAGTAAAAAAGATATACACCATCATTCTCCTCTCTTCTAACCAACGCTTCTGAGGCGGTTGAGGTTAATCCAAGTTCGACGAGGGAGTGAAAACTCTGTAGCATTTGTCTTACGTAGATCGAAGTCAAATATCGGGCTTGTAGAATTCGATTCCACATTCTCTTCCACACATTCTCTTCCATTCAGCTAGAATCCGCTAGAATGAAGTTCCTTCGCTGTGCTACAGAAGGCTTTCTTGATTTCAACCTTTCAATGATCATAATTTGGACGTCGTGGTGCAACGAAATTTCATCGTTATCTAGTACTTTGGTGAAATAACTCGTAATGCCTTTCGATGTCGGAACGATGGTGGAGCAATGTTGCTTAACGCTGGCAGCCATATAATCGGGTAGAGTTGACTTTTCTGGTGATTAGACGCATGGTTTTGTTGAGCACGACGACGTCTATTTTTGCTGTATGGACACTGTTGAGCCAAGTCGAACAACAATATTCGGTGCAACTGTAGTTGAGTCCTAGTGCAGAAGTTCTTAGACATGCTGCCGTTGCGCCCCACGACGTTCCGGCTAATTTTCTTAGTAGATTATGTCTGGTTCCGAGTTTGGCTTGAAGTTTGTCAGCATGCTTGGCGTAAGTGAGCGAGCGATCAAGTGTTACTCCGAAGTACACGCATGATCATGAGTCAATCTAATTCCATCGAAAATCACATCCAGTTCCTTGTTAGCTGCTTGATTTGTTAGATGAAAGCAAGATGAAACGGTCTTCGTGAGGTTTGATGAAACGATGTGTGTTGGAAGAGATTTATGCCATATCGTCCGCATATAAAAATTTCCGTGATTTGGATGAGGTAAGTCGGGGATATATAGGTTGAAGAGGAAGCTCGATAAGACCGATCCTTGTCATTACACTAGCTTGATTACATTTTATTTTATTACATTTTTCTACCAAATTAAAATCGAAAGAAATCTTAAACCTGTACCGTTTAAATCGTTTCAGCAATTGTGATGTTCATTATGTAAGGCACTCTGTCCATACGAACGTTAAGAAAAGAACCCGATAATTGTAACAGTCAGAGGCGAACATTTTAATTATATGGTTTCGTAGGGAGGAAGACCTGTGACCGCCGCTAGTTCTCGAGGTCGAAACAGTTTTTTTTTTCTCTTTTGCCACTTTACGTGATGTGACGTGAAGTTGAATAAATGTGAAAAGGAGTCTTGTTTTGGAAATTACGGAAATTCGGTTCTTGCAATTTGCGCCCTGAGCTTTTCGTCTACGTGTACGAAGTTGTTTACCCCAAAGTGTACAGCCTTGATTCATCCTAACTTATATCTTTTAAAAAATGAGACGTTTTCTCCTGGTTTACTAATAACGTGACCGAATCTGAAACTTGTGCCACACCATAATAGCTACAATCTACACGATATTGTAAATTTCCATACTATTTGAATGATAAAATGTCAAACAGCTTATGGTCATTCATTAAAAATGCAATATCATGTAGGCGAATGTGTATAGTAAGGTAACTGATTGAAAGTTGACCTAATTTGACAAATCTCAACTTTGAACTTGAATTTCTCAGCGATTTTGGAACTATGTTACATGGAACCACTTTTATTTTATCTTTTGTTTACTTAATTAATATAAATTTTATTAATTATTGCCGATTTCGTCTAACAAAGTTAATGAATTAATAAAAATGCAGAGTTGACCTATATGAATCATGAGTGGTCCTATTTCACATTTAAACACATTGAATCGTGAGTTGTCCTATCTTTACAAAAGTCATAGGACATATCACGATTTATTGAGTGTTGAGTTGACCGATAATTTTTTCTCCATACAAATTTACACGGACAACTTAAGATCACTTTTCCACTAGGTCAACTTTCAACCAGTTACCTTACATTTGTGATTTCAAAACATTAAGTTTGAAAATTCGCACCCCCTTCACAAACTTCGCTCATTTTCCGAAAGATGTCTATAGGTATTGTATATCAATATATCCGATGTATCTTGTGAACCATGAATGAAGGGTGGGTGGTTGGAAATTGTTTATGTTTATTTACGAAGAACATCTGTTGAGAAAAGAAGTTTGTCCGGAAAAGACAGTAATACGCATTTACTACAAATGTCAGATATAAAAATATAATTTAGTGGTCAAATCTGAAGTTAATAAGCATCAAACATTCTGGATCCAACAATAAGCACAAACAAGCAGAGTGATATAATATCTTATCTTGGAAAGAGTAGTGAGTTTTTCTGCCAGCTGGTGTATACATCGAATACAAAGTAAAACGATGGAATCGTTGCCTTTACGTATGGAAAATCGATAGAGACTCAGTTTAGACATTTTTTCGATAAAGAAGCGGCATCGGCTAATTTGTGTCAAATTAGCTTTACTGGGGTTATTCTGGCACGTGTGACACGACTGGAATTTGTGTGCCAATTTATTATTCGTTGTGCCAAAATGTGGTTTGACTGGTTAGCCACTAAAATATGCCAAATGGTGGAAAATACTTTTTCGTACATTTAGAGGGTCTGGGAGCTCTGGGAATATGAAAAATTCGAATGCCAACTAGTAAAGTTGTTAGCCAACTAGTGATGATTACAAAATAGAATTTTCCTCTTTACGAAATGTAACGAGGAATGATTGCTAACAAAACGTAGAACTTTCCCTTCTACGAAATGTAACGAGGACTGACGAGGACGAGCAAAATGTAGAATTTTTCCTTTTACCAACGCACTTCAAGCATGAGTGATACTCTATAAATAGGGTGCTGAAACTTGACAGTGTCACACAACTGTAAAACACTGTAGAAAACCATTTCATACAAAATAGTACCCTATTTGGCAGCTGTCGACTATGATCACTTTTGCTTGAAGTGCATTGCTTTTACGAAATGTAAAGAGGACGGATTGCTAAGAAATGAAAAAAATGTTTCTTTTAGGAAAAGTAACGAGAAATAATTGCTAGCAAAATGTAGATATTCCCTTTTACGAAACTTAACTGGGAATGATTACTAACAAAATTTAGAATTTTCACGTTTTAGTGGTTGGCACACGATTTCCAATTTTTAAGTCTTTTTTCTTCTAGAGAAAATACCCTATTAAGGGCGCTTTGTCTGTCTCTTTGTCTGTCTGTCTGTTCCACAAATTTTGTAGTTGGTAGTTGTGTTAGTTGTGTTAGTTGGTAGTTGGTAGTTATGAGCTGCATTAACATTCAAAATTGCAAAGCCACCATGAGCATATAAACACCAGGCAAATAATAATTATCTGATAACCGATAGCTCACAGTTAACATTGCAATTCGAAAACTTGGTAGTTGGTAGCTGACTACCAAGTTTATAATTGACTACCAAACGTAACTTTTTGGGGCAGAGATGTTTACTATTCGAGAACTACGCACCGACTGAGGAAATGATTCTACGTGCTCGCCTATTTAATGCTGAAAACAAACGAGGCATTCAAAACATGTTTTGGTCCTTGTTTTCATGACGAAATAGTCGCAACTGTCAAATAAAATTAGAAATTTCTCTATCGAAAATTACGATTGCTGCATTTGTCAATGAAAACTAGGACCAATAGTTATTTACGTATCGATTGAGTAGGCCGAAAGAGTTACGTATTAAGTTTTGTATGCTTGCTAAGAGGACCGAAAGTAAAGAAATGTCAATGCAAGGGGCGAAAGCGAAAGCTTTCGCCCCGCGAATTGACAGCTTTACTTTCGGTCCTCTTAGCAAGCATACAAAACACGTTTTTAATGTCTCGTTTGTTTTCAGCATAAAGTTTAATTTTTGGAAGTCGACTATCAAACTGGTAGTTGACTACCATGCTGATAGAGAGGTGGTAGAGATGTTTACTGTTTGAGAGCTGCACACCAACTGATGAAATTATTTAGGCTGCTTGCCTATTTATAATTCGATAATTTGGTAGTTGACTACCAAACCGGTAGATGAATACCAAATTGGTAGTTGAATACCGAATTGGTTAAGTTTGAATACCGAATTTGTGCAGATGTTTACTGTTCAACATCTGGATATCAACTGATGAAAAATTTCTTCCTTTTACTTCCAGAAAAAAATTGAGAAAAGAAAAAAGATCTCACCAGTCTTTAGCCGGTCTATTCTTGTTCATATTTCCAGACCCTCAAAATATACGAAAAAGTGTTTTCCTCCAACACACGTTTTAGTGGTTGGTACACGCATTCCATTTTCCACACGATTTCCGATTTTCCAATTTTGGCATATAACATTGGCATACCATCTCAATTTTCATTAAAATTTTCATGTGCCAAATTACTCCCCGTTAGGTGAATTTGGCACTGTGCCAAATTCTTTTTACAGGTGACTTTGGCACACATCGAATTTGTATGGTGTGCCATATTACCCCACGCCGCTGTTAATAAAATAATTTATTTTTTAGATGTTGTATTGCTTCGGCATTTCACCGAAAAGTTTCGGAATAATTTTTTTGAATGAAGAGAGCATGAAGATATTAATGAGAATTTGGAAATTTGCCCTGTGTTTTGGTACGTAGAACGCTTGCTTCATAAGCAAGAGGTCCACGGTTCAAATCTTGTTGGGGGCATAAAACAAAAATTGTATTCCCAAATTCTCTCTAATAATTTATCTTCTCCTGTCTGTTGATGATAAACAATATTCATTTAATGATCTATTGGACGATATTGTTTTCAGTTTGATGATGTTATTTTCTGGCTGAAAACTACGTTGGTGTGATGCTACAGTGCAATGGCAAACGAAGAACCTATTCTTATTCGTGTTTTCAATGGCACGAAACTCTTACTGAGTACGAAGCGTTCGTTAGCTGGTATAACAGAAGAAGTGTCACTGAAGTGGGGAGATGGTCGAATTCCTCGCATTTATTTTTTGTACTTTCATAAGTCATTCCTGAATGAAGGTCAATTTCAATGGTGGTTGAGTTTAATGGAACGCAGAAGAAGCCTTTCACCAGATTTAGCTGCCGTATTCCCAGGTGAACGTTTTAAGGTAAGTTTTAATGTATGCCATATTTACAAGCGTGGGCAAACTCTGTAATCCAGTTCGAACCCAGCTTCTATAACATCTGATTTCGATTTCGCTATCGCTGACGTTTTTTCTATGTAGTAGTAGGGTGGATTGATTTTTCCCGACTTTAAAATTCACAACTACTGATAAGTGTAATCCGCCGAGACTAGTTCTCCAGTATCATTAGTTTTACGTTTCAGAACACTTTTGAGTACCGCACGTCCATTCGATTATCTGATTTTTATATGGAAAAACAATTTTTCATACAAACTTTAGTCGGTGGTGCGGTACTCAAAAGTGTTCCGAAATCTGAAACGGAAAACTATTGATGTAGTAAGACTAATCTCGTTACTCGTTGAGTTACACATATCAGTGGTTGTGGATTTTAAAGTCAGAAAATATTACTACTAATTTTTAAATTCGTATCCATATGAGTAAAAGTGTCCGAGAGCTTATCCCGAGGTACTTTTACTCATCGTGATACGAAATATCAAGTTCATTCCCTGGTTTAATAAGATCTTTTCTTTTAAGAAGGCGTGATAGACTTCTCCCTAAGGCAGGGAATTCAACTTTTCGAAAAATCGAAACCATCCGCTGTTTGGTTGGTTTTTAGATAGATGGTTTCAAAACCGCCCTCAGCTAATCTCTGTGCCCTCTTGGTTGTAAGTGGATAGTCTCTTCAGGTCGAAAATGACACATTTACATTGCGCATAGCGCAATTACGAAGCCGGCGTTCCTTTCAAATGAACACAAATTTCAAATTGACCTAAAACTTTAGTTTACATAGGGCCAAGTAGCGGTCTCGGTCCAAGGACCCAAATTTAACAATTTTTTAAACCAAATTCTAGTCGGTGTCAAAAGCCTTTAATGTGAAAGTCTTCATCTGTCTGAGTTCATTCACTTCCCTTCTGAAAGGCTGTGAGCCCTTTAAAATCACTTACATAACCTACTTTTTTCCTTGTTATTGAGTACTGATATATTAACCTATATTTACCTATAAATAAACAATTTAAGAATAAATATGCTAGTATATAGTTCAAAATAGCTCTATATACCATTGTATAGATCAATATAGCTGTATATATTTATATATAGATGTCCATACATGGGATGCTTGAAACATCCCACACACATAACTAATCACTTCCCACTGATCAGTAACTTTGTTAGTATCATTTTCACAGATTTATATCGTTTTTACAAAAATCCAAAATGGCGGCCGGCGGCCATTTTGGTAGGAGGTGGAAAGTAATACAGATGCTTTATCTTCATTAGCACCTTTCAAACAAAAAAAAATCATGAAATTCGGTCAAAGTTTACTCGAGATATTGACAAAAAAAGGTCGAAAGGTCCGTGGTCTTGGACTAAAAACGTTTGACAATGGATAGTAGAGAGTTGTCCACCAAGGTTTTGACAAGAAATTGAGAAAATTTGACTAGGTCGGAAAACTTCTAAGGGCTCCTCTGCCGGCATAAAGCCACTAAAAAAACCAATCAGACCTATTTCGCAAATTCGTTCTTAACTACTATTAGAACATTGTTTATTGACATCGAGATAGAGAAGCATAAATTCAATTAAGAAATTGATTGAATTTTCTACCGTACAAAAACTACGGGAGAAATTTTCTCCCAAAAAATTATCGTCAAGTACGGGAGAAAATGAGAAAATTTTAAGTTCAGAAAATCTCGTTTCCCATAAATATTGAAAATAGAATAGAAAACAACCCAGAAGATGTTCCTTGGCTCAGCAAATCATAACTAATATTCACATTTTTTGTTCTAATCAATGTGCGTGCTATGCATATGCACTGAACACTTTTATTATGGAACATGCAAAAATCCTAATTTACATTCACTGATTCATCTGTAATTCGACTTACGATAAGTGCTTTCGATGTTAAATGTCCATCTTTAAACTGTTTAATAGACAACATCATCGGAACCGGAACGAGTGTTGAGTTGTCCGATTGAAGAAACACGAATCATTCGAGTCAGGTGGGGAGATGAGTTTTTAGAAACAACAAAACAATCAATGGCTGATATAGAGGAAGAAGCGTCGCTTAAATGGTCCAACGGTGAAATGATCCCTCGCATTTCTATGGACAATGAAGAATTTGGCAATGAACCTGCTTTCCAATATTACGTTGAAAAGTTCTGTACATGTAGACCAACAGAGGTAGTGGCTACTTTCCCACGTGACATATATCAGGTGAGCCTATGAATACTCTCACACATTTTGCACATATTTCGCATCCTGAAACTTCCAACGTCTTTTTGAATACTCAACAGTCTTGGAAACAGCACACTGAGAAGATTAATGAACGATTCACTCTTAACGGATTTAAAGAAATTCGTGTCAAGCGTAGAGAAGAAATCATGGTAACAAGATTTACATTACTGAATCTTATTCGGGAAGAGGCATCGGTATTTTGGGGATCTGGGCGCTTAAGAGGTTTCCATATTTACTGTCAGACCGCGCAAGCAGTACTCTGGAATCAAAATGACTTTCAAAAATGGTTGACCAATACATGGGAAAAATGCAGCACTTCAGAGCTATTGGCAGTTTATCCAGGTGAAAAATTTCCAGTAAGTTTATCCCACAATACAGCATCCAGCATCAAGCATAGTTTAGTAGAATCTTTAAAAATTTGTATGATTTTGGAATGTTCTATTTATTTGACTTTCAACAGACACAACGTGTCCAACATAAAATTATCAGCGCCGACAAAATTATTCGTGTCAAGCATGGAGATGGAGTCATGCTAAGCTCAAGACGGTCACTAGCTGATATACAGGAAGACGCGTCATTTAAGTGGACTGAAAGCAGCTTTTATCCACACATTATTCCTCGCATTATTATTGACAACGAATCACAACAAGAAATTACAAACGAATTTGATTTCGACGAATGGTTGGATGATTGGGACCAAAACCCGACAGACTTAGTTGCTGTTTTTCCAGGTGTGTGGAACTGTGTCACACGATTACTATCACGAGTACTGTCCGCGTTATCGTACGACAAGGAAAAAAATGAATAAATTTTGAAAACTTAGAAACAGAATAGCCAATAATTCGCTCGAGTGAAAAGCTAGAATAAGAAGTGGCGAAAATGCAACGTAACATGTAAATTAGAAATTTTGACAACAGCGCGTGGCTCAACAAACAAAGAAATATGATGGTAGGCTTGACGAGATAGCCGAGCGAAAAAAATGACAGAAAAAGTATTTAAATGTATATGAGGATTTCCTTATAAATATTGCAGGGTAAATATTGGAAAATTGACCTAAATTATCAAAACTCAACTTTGAACTCAAATTTTTCGGTGATTTCGGCAAGAGGTAAAAAAAATCTGCTTTTATTTTAAAGATTTGTCTTTTGTTTTCGTAATTAAAGTAAATTTAATTAATAATTTGTAGTCTAACTAATTAAAATTAATGAATTAATAAAAATGAAGAGTTGTCCTAGGGGTATCGTGAGTGGTCCTATGGTAAAAATTGTGAGTTGGTTTTAATAAGAATATTCGTTTTTTAACAGATTTCAATGAAAATCGTCTGATTATGCGTTTTCCTACAGTAAGTAGCGAAATTAACGTAAATATGCTATTGAAAAACTACGAAATTGCACGAAATTTTAAAAATTGTTGCTGGTTCAACCTCTATGAGCAAAACTTTACGATTTCGTAAGCAGAATTGAGTAATGGTTTTTGTAATGTACACTCGCGGAATTCACGCCGTAAGTGCGGTTGAAATTCAAAATGGAAAGTGCGGAGGTCTTTCTAACGTAGCGTCATTTTCATACAAGGAAGCATTGAAAAGTGCTTTTCGGTTCACTTTTTCAACGAATCGTTCACTTAAAATTCAAATTTTAGGCACACTTACGGCGTGAATTCTGAAAACCGGCACATTTTCAGTTTTGTGTTTTTTCAGTGTTTTGTGACTTTGCATGTATTTTTAAACGGAGAAATCAAGAACTCGCGTAAAACACAAAAACAGAAAATATGTCGGTTTTCAGAATTCCGCGTGTGTATTTACTTTCTCAGAAAGCTTACCAGGGCTTTTTGTACATGGTTTTCAAGTTTCTTTACATGCGATGGGACGAAATGAGGGTATTTTAAACATTTTCGGCCTTCGCATGTAAAGTTGTATTTGTACACGCTATTTTGGACGATTGATCTTACGTACTTTTGCTATCGTAGTTAAAGTTAACATGCTACTCGACAGTTTGGATTTCTGTCACATACGGCTATTCATCTGTTATCAATAACGACGACAAAAATAATGACAAGCTCTGGGTGATATGGTCTATATAGTAAAATGTATGTTAAAAAAATTGAAGTACAAGATTTGAAATCAACAGCTTGAAAATACTTCGATAGATTGAAGCAATAGACCCGATAATAATTCTGGTCATATTCTTACCGTCTGTAACAGGTTGTAATAATGGATTTGTGTACAAACATTCTTGGATAGCTACGGTAGTAAGCAATTTAAAAAAATAATAAGGACTATGGATACGGCAACTTTTTGACTTCTCTCCCTCGGCTCCAATGACCCAAGGGTCATCGGTCTATTTTATTTGTATTCTAGCAGTCGAGGCATTCAAAATGTCAAAATAGGTTAAGATATGACCGACATATTGAATTTCAAAGTTTGGTTTTTTATTTGAGAATGGTCAAATTTGTTAAATTTAAAATGATTAATTTTGTCTACGTTTCCTTCTTTATGGCAAACTATCTCAAGAACGGCCCAAGTAATTTTGATGAAATTTTGGTAGAAGTTCAGTTCAGGGACGTGATTCTAAAACAAAAATTGATGCTGGATGATATCGGAATTGTGAGTATCACCTTTTCTGATATCAATACTTTTGTAAGTAAAGCACCTGTGTCACTCTTCCTTATCTAAGGATTTTTTGTCCCATTTACAATACAAAAATTAATTTCACATTCGTAACCATCTGAAAGCATGTTAAAAAAAACCAATAGCAATTTCTACATTATTTTATTGATTGAATTTGATTAATTAAAAGTAATTGTATAGTGATTGTAGTATAATTAGAATATAAAACTAGTGAAAATGAATTAAAAGTGCGTACAGAGCAGAGCTTATAGTGGTCCCAGGCCAGGTTAAGGCGTTAACGCTCCGTAAACATATTGCTATAGATACCATTATAACCTGACCTTAACCATAATTTGATTGTAATTTAATGTTTAGCGCTCTAATTTGATTGAAAAAGCAACCCTATTTGAAAATCTACAGCCACATGGTCCATACAAAACTAACCACCCACTTTCCAAACGTTCCATCAGTTCTTCAATATTTGTTGCAAAAGGTGACAAAAATTCAAATAACTTCAATGAACCAAGCTCACCAACAAAACGAACTACTTCATCGATAGTGAAACCAGGAGAATAATGGGAAAAATCAATTTCTTCCAGTAACGGTAAAGCTTTCGATATTTTTACGTGTTCTAAACTACTCCTTGAAGAAAGTTTGAATTTTTTAACACTCGAATAACTAGCAATCAGCTCGATAAGTTCGTTTTCGAAACCAATTTCGAGAAATTCAATTTCTAACGATTCTAGATTGTCACATTTAAATGGAATGGTCCAAGGCCTATTGTAATGAGCATGTTCAATGTCAAGGACAAGCGCCTTCAGATTTTTTAAATGAATTCTCTCGTTAACAGATTTTTCGAAAATGATTTCAGTCAGATGCAATTTTTCCAAGTTTTGAAGATGATCACTTCCGTGTGAGAGATATTTCGTGCCAAAGATAACGTCCAACCATATGTTACCTTTTAAGCTTTTTAACTGAGGATGAGAGCGTAAAATGTCTGCCACATTTTCATAATCTGTTTTCCAATATCTCGCTTCCAACGATAAATGTTCCAAACTAGGGAAACAATTCGCAAAAAACTCTTTGGGATAGCCCAGATTCACAACACTTGAGCCACAGGAACTCAATTCAAGGTTTCGCAAGTTTGGGAACAATTTACTTAATCGTGTATCATTAATGAACGATGTGGACATTTCAAGTGTCTCGACTTTCTTGAATGGCTTTGTCAGACCCTTCAAGCAGTCTTCCGAACAAGACCGAAAAATCTGTTCGGTTAGGAACTCTGAACAATATTCATTTATATAGCCAATAATCAAGAAATTTGCATGATAATTTTTCGAATAATTAGTGACGTCCTTAGAGGAGACGGCTATTGTGGAAACCAAATCACCACAACAACGTAAAAACTTTAGGCCAAATTTTAAACCCGTAATATGTAGCCACTCTTCATTTTCACTCCAACTGATTATTCGCGACTCATAACTTCCGACCGGCACTGCACTTATCCACAAGTTCCCAGGAAACTCCCTTGCTATTATATATCTGACTATGCCTCGTAACTGTTTATTACAGTCAGCAACGTTTAGACGTTCTTCGATATTTAAATGCTGAAGACATCTCTCCAAACAGTCAAAATTCATATCCGTCATTGCCATAGTGCTGGTTTCATTCCTGTTAAACACAAATGGAATTTTCAGATAATTGTGCCGAACGCAAACTCTTACGTCATACAAATTTATTTGTTCCATTTGTTGTTGAACCAGTTCCACGGCACTATTTGTGAAATCGGGTAAAATTCAATGGACTGTAGAGATATTCTGTGTTTTTCAAATAAAAGCCAAATTTCTGTTCGTTTTGTATGCACTTCTTTCGTTTTTAAAGATTCAGCGTCGACTGCTGAAATGCAACTGAATGAACTAAATGTAGTGCCTGTACATTAGTTTTCTAAACATTGTTTGGAAATTTAAATTTTTCTCAGAATCATAAAACGTCCTACAGTGTAAAACAGGTAACATTTTTTACTCTTGACTGAATTTGTTTGCATAAACAAATGACCTGTGTCGATATATTACCAGCTGCAGATAATCTCTTTGAAATCTGTTGTTCCAGTCTTTATTGTCATTGTACTGTGTGTATGCGTCTAACCTTTCACAGGTACGTAATTTTAGCTGCTTGATTTGGAATATATTTCTCTACTAGTTTTAACATTCACTTTTGCTAGATCCTAGACATACGACTAAAAAACTATCCAGAGCTCATTCATTAGATTCGCTGTCGTTAACAGATGTAAGAATTAAATCAGAAACCAAAGGGCATAGCAGCTTACCCTTTTATGCTCTTTCCGAAGCCCTTTCAACACAGTTTTGTCGTAGACTGCGAATTTGAATTCAATCTTTGCGTCCGTACGAATTCAACGAGCTATCGCGTGTCAAAGTGGGGTTGCTAAGCTATAAATCTTTCAAGTAACGCATAGAAACTGATCAATTGGTCCACAGAATATTTACCTCAAGTTTTTGAATATTACAGCAGAGACCATGTACATGGAGCGCAGCGAAGGCCCGTAATTGCGCTTAATGTAAGGAATGGTACTTCTTGTGTGAAATTTGCCGATCGAGATGTAGCCGAGGTGAGTAAACACACAAAAAGTATTATTTCCATCATTTACCTTATTGCCAAGCAAGGTATTTTATTCAAAAACTTGAGGTAAAATTCAGGATCTGTGCAGTAAAGTTAACTTTACCTCACGTTTTCGAATAAATAAATTGTAAACATATTGTCGTACCGTACCAGTTCAGTGAGACGTTAACGGTCAAGCATTACCTGCATCTTTTTGTCGTTTATAACTAAATTGAAAAATAATCTACCGCCAATTAATACCAACATTTTACATTTTCCCCTCTCTTCCTACGATTCTCACATTGAAGAGCATCAGCAACATATCAACATGACATGTTAAAAGAACGGTTTGCATATACAATATCTAAGTTAAAAGAACATTTTGGTATTATTTCACAAAATCTATCGAAGAAAAAAACAAATTAAAATTCATTCAGAAAGCAAATTCGTTATAATGAATGGTACACAAGAGTTGTATTCTTTTGAAAGGTGTGTTAGTTGCCTGCGCCTACGATCAGTGGAAGACAACTGAAAAAAATATACGTGGGATTGATCATAATACCACACAATAAACATAACATTACGATCAGTAGAGAAATGCATAGGCACAGGCTTGTATTATGGGTCGAAGTGTGTATTGACGATTTGAAAACGGATTTAACATATTAGTTGTGTGTGAACCATTGAGTAACTGAGACCATATTCGGTCGGTGTGACACTGTTTATTCGAATATCATTGCATATCGGTTATACTTCCACGAGACTTATACCAAATTTTGCTTCGAAATAAAATTTTTGAAAAATGAACACAGAATAGGACTACTTATACCCCTGATAAGAGTTCGATGATTCACGTTGTGCGTAAATATTATACTTGTTAATCAATTTCTATATTAAAAAATCGAACGGCAAGTGCATTCATAGATTGTACATCGGAATTATAGCGGAAAGAGAAAAATTTTTGAGCCCAAACATCTTCATTAGTGCCTCCAAATTGAATCGATAAATATCAAAGAATTATAAATTTTTGAAAAGTTAAAAAAGAATTGATTTAATAAGGCTGATATATCGTGTAACTTATTAACAAGTAAATTATTTATTGAAATGTGCTGCTTGGTCTAAAAGTCGAACAAGTTTTTCTGCCCACATGTGAAAATAAATAAATTATTTTTTTTTTCGTATTCATTTTATAATGTGGTATCGCGATGTCGTTGTTTAATTTATTTATTAAGTTTCTGAACAGAAATATTGCTACATCGACATTCAAAGTCGATGGAATTTGCATTTAACCATATGGTTGAACATGTTGGGTGTCCTTTGAATGTGCTATATTTACAAGGGAGCAACTTCAACGATCAACTCAGTTTAAGACAACTCACCCGGTCTTCGAAACGTTAAAACATTTGTTATTGACATGAGTGACAAAAATGAGCAATGAGCTCGATCACCGGCTCTTATATATACCAAAACGTACAGTAAAATTAAAGAGGAAAAAGATTCGATATCAAACAGTGTCCGATACTTTCAACAAAAAAAGTAATAGATTTTATCCATACCTGGTCATATTTCATCCTGTAGGTTTGCCGTTTGTAAAAGGTTTCTTTATTTACAAATATTTGCGTAGCTTTAATACGTAAGCGATAACGTTTCAAGCTATTTGAATCATTATGTTTGACTAATAGGATATGGAACATATAGATTGCCGGTAACACGTTCGGTCACATGCTTTTCTCAAAAACCTCTAGCAAAACTATACAATGCAGTGAATGCAATTTTTTTTATGAACATTTGAATAACATTGTGTATCTGATCACTTCAATTTTTCCATTTCTACTGAAGTTTTATGGGAACAAGGATGTTCAGGATCACCTTTGAAGACATCATAATGAAATGTTAATATTACCAGAAGTTAATTAGAGGATTTTCATATTCTTTCATTGTCATAACCACAGGCAATAGAATGTTTAGCTAATTGATTAACGTCTGTCACCATTGTCTGACGTGTAATTGAAAATTTGATGATTGACGAACATTGTTATTTGGATGGTTTTCAAAATGTAGCACGCGCATTCAAAACTAAAACAGAACGTAATTCCTGAAAAATGACGACTGATGTTTAATGATCCACTTACACTGACTTTAAAAATGAATACTGAACGTTATGCGCGAAAATATTAAAGAGCGATCAATAATTATTGCATTTGACTGCTACAGAAATATCAAGGAAGAAGCAATTAATCAACTCGCAATAAATATGTGCATTTCCAATCGCCAGTGGTTTTCAATTTTCAAGTAATTTGTGCGACATATTGCACTTTCATCTTTAGTCAAAATAATGACATCAAGCTTTAAGACTACCGGATAAACGTGTTTAATTATCATCGATCATGGAAGAAAGTGGAGATGCGATTCTATAATGTGTGAATTTAACGAAATACTCTTGGTGCTCGATTAACAATTTTGCTGTGTTTCGTTCCTGTATATTAAGAATGATGTCGTTATAGCCAAGGTTACACATCACTTTAGACAATCAATTTTTTTTTTGCCATAACCGCAAAGATTCGATGTATTCCAATCACGAATTCTTAGCCTGATAGAGGAATTAATTACATTCTTCTACCAAATTAAAATCGAAAGGAATCTTAAACCTGCTCCGTTTAAATCGTTTCAGCAATTGTGATGTTCATTATGTAAGGCACTGTGTCCATACGAACGTTAAGAAAAGAAGCCGATAATTGTACCAGCCAGAGGCGAACATTTTAATGATATGGTTTCGTAGGGAGGAAGTAAAGGTGTAACGAAACCAAGAACCAATAAATTACCAAACCAAATGAAACATTTTATGGTTCTGACTCTTCTGATGAAATAGACAGGGAGAATAATAAAATAAAACCGAAAGAAAAGAGGAAATTATAAATTGTTCATTCACATATTATGTGCGCGGTGTTGAATTTTTGTTTAGTATTAAAACGAACTTAACGACTTGAAATTATAATAAAATATATTCAGGTGTGTGATGGAGTTGTACTTAAATAATTATGTTAAACTCATTTAATAAATTTGTGCGCATAAATGGTAAAGAAAACTTTATAATATTGATGTGGTGTTGTTGTGATGATATGTTAATGTAATATATACGAAGAAAAAAAGTATGAAAACTTCGTCTGGAGTTTTAATTATAACGATGAAATAATATTTTATGTTCTTATTGTTCTGTGTATAGTAAATATAAAAAGTCAACACTGGATAAACAATGTTGCTGCAATTAAGGTAATTTTAATTGAAACGATCATATCAAATTATAAATGTCTTTAAGGAATGCTATTAGGTGTAGCATGCCTGTCTGTGTTATCCCATTTCATTAAATTGAGTTTAACCAAAATCGTAAAGTCGTCAACTAATTTAAACAGAACTGAGTAAATCATCTAAAAGAACTTATTGCGGAGACTTTACTTGGATTTTAACCTGTTACAGACGGCTGTGATCTGTTATCGACAACAACAGTAATAACAACAAACGACACACGGTGGGGCTGAACCAAAGAATCATAACACTTACTGACATATTTCTAGCTAAGACATTCTTTAAAGCGATTTTTCATCATGAAGCCATGATGGCTTATTTTTGGTCAACCACTAGCAGATCTACGTTTTTCTCCATTTCACCAAAAATGAGCCATCATCGCTTCATGATGAAAAATCGCTTTAAAGAATGTCTTGGCCTGAAATATGTCAGTATATTTTATGATTCTTTAAATAAAAAGGTAAGATGACCTCAACTTTTTTCTTGAAATGTTAGCATGGGTTGAGTGTAGATAATGTACATATAAAATTTTAAAAATCACCGAGCCGTTTTACAGAAAGTACTTTTCAACTGTTTCAACTTTTCCAAACTAAATATGGCAAGTATGGTATGAATCGAAAGCTGAGAGCATTGGCTATAATAAAATAATAAATTTGGGATACTTACGTTAGTTTAATAATGCCCATAAACAGTTGAAAAGTACTTTCTGCAAAACTTCTCGGTTATTTTTTTTTATATGTACATTATCTACACTCAACCCATGCTAACATTTCGTGAAAAAAAAATGTGTGGTTATCCTACTTTTTTATTTAAATTTGGTTCAGCCACACCGTGGACAAGCTCTGACTAAAGACAAATGAAGTAAAAGATTTCTGAAATCAATCTATGAAAATCTTTGATCAAATGTAGTAATAGATCAGATAGTAAAACTGTTAATATTCTTGCCGTCGGTGACAGGTTAAGAGTCAATTTGCCAAAACTTCGAACAACTTAAAAACAAGCCATCGGCGATTTTTGGAGGGTTTACAGTAATTGAATCAGGGGACCCTCCTGAGTCATTTGCAACAAAAAAAAATGTTAAGGAGTAATTATGTTTTCACGCCAGAAATCATGAAAAAATGGTCTGCACTAGGGTGACCAAAATAGTTTTTGTTGCATATCACCAACAATACAATACAATACAATTTCTGGTTGGCAGAGGTGTTGAGGACGCATGTGTTGGCCTTTAAAAGATTTCGGAATTTTTCGTGTTTGTGGTGCAGTAGTAGGGGAAAAAATTCCAACTTTCAGAGAGTGTTTAAAAAAAAACTTCAATAATAGACTTGGAAGATAAGGGTGTCGTTGGATAGGTAGTGACCTCTACTATCCATGACACCATAAACTTACCGCGCCACGACTTTCGTTGAGCTTCAATTTTGATTGAAGTGTACTAACACAAAAATTCTCTAGAATTCCAATATTCTTAGCGTCTAGTTTAATTTTTCTGACGAATAAGACATTTTTAAGGCAGGGTTGGAGTTACTGTTAACTTCCGCTTCGAGAAATTCCGTTTAGGGCCTACAAAATTTGAAACAACTAATTCAATTTTGTCGTATAAAAATTCATCTGTACTTCGGGTGTCCAGTATGGTCAGTGCGGCACTGTATCAAGTGTTTACTAGCATATTATGATCATATTTTGTATGTTGGCCACATACCGGAAGGATTTGGAAATATGTTAAATTTTTCGTATTGGTGAATTTGTGAAAAATTTTCAAATCCTTCCAGTAAGTGGCCAACGTACAAAATATGACGTTTTGCATTAATATGCAGTTCAAAAATACCATTTCTCATCAGGCCATGGCGACAGTGGTACTCGATGCAATGCTCTATCGAACACTTATACACTATACCGATTTTTACACGAATAAGACTAGCGAATCATAATTGAAATAAAATTTCAATTTTTTCCTAAACTCAACCACTCGTGGCCAGTGTGTGTAATGTTTCATTAGTTAGAGTACTGTTCTTGGATTGCTTCATTTTAGTAGTTTAGCAACACCAGCGACAAGCCAGAGTTCATCGATTTTTTTACTCCGCAATAGATAACTCACCTCAAAACATATCTATCAATAGATTCATAATGTCTTACATATTTCGCCTTATCGGTTAATAAACCTTGTCAATTACAAATAACAAATAAAAATATCAATTTTGTTGAACGTGTTCTTGGCTTGTAAATTGAAATTGAACAAACTTTTTATATCCGTTTCCACCTGCGCTAAAACTTATGTAGATTCTAGCGGTAAACAAGAGCCATATCGGAATATATATTAAATATTCTTGATGAATTTCTACAAAAATATTCTCTCTAATACCGGCGCTGACTCTTACCACTATACACTCCAACCATTTTATGCGTTGTTGTCTTCTTCAATGAAAATTCTTGCATTCCAGCGACAACACAATGGTAGCATATACAATATAATGTACCGGATACCATTTATTTATTCATTAATTGTTATTCAAAATTGACAATGGTTGATTATTCAATTAGTGTAACCAAAATGATGTACATTATTGCTCATATAGCGATATATTTCAATGATTCTGGAAACCCGTTCGTTCTGTCACTCATTCATTCTTTGTTTTGTTCAAACTTTTTCATTTTGTTTGACCGTTCAACAAAAAATATTATTTAGTTCAACTACCTGTGATTCAATGGATCATCTTTACGAGAGAAAAAAAAAAACAAAGAAAAATACACAATTTCGTATACACGGATACAGAGTAGTCTCATATATCTTTAGGTTATTTCCATGAAAATGTTTCTTCTTTGGTTTGTTATTTTTTTCTCTTTTTTTTAGTGTTAAAATAAACAATGATCCCTTCTGTACGTGACATAGAAATGCACTTCCGTTAAGAAGCACAGTGGTTTCTATTTCTACTCTTTCAACGAATTCTCGGCCGTGTACTGTGTGAGAGCATTCATTGAAACGACGAAATGGGTATGAGAAACTACGTATCAAATAGAGTGTTTATCGTTCAAATTCCGAATTCAATAAAGAAATTCAAGAAGATAAATGCAGCAGCATTTCTGTTGCTTGCGATTGTTTCTTCAAGAGGGATGTACCGAAAAATGGTAATGGTAGAATTAATGATGTTCAGGGAAATGAAGTGCATTATCAGTAATCTGCCATATTTGCTAATTTGAAGGTGTTCTGGTTGATATATTTAATCAATACGTATCTAGCAAAAAAATTTAGATACCTGTCCTGAGCTCTGGCTAATATTACCTATTCAGACATTTCTCACATGATCGTTTTATGTTTTGATTTGTAGATTTTCAATATGCACAGGAATGAAGATGCAATTTTTAGTCAAAAAATCATCTGTTGTCGGCAACAGCGACAGAAATAAATATGAGCTTTAGCTGACATCGTTGTCATATTATATTGCAAAATTTAATGTTTAAACAAATGAAGTAATAGATTTTATTTTAATTTGATGAAATACTTAGATCAAATAATCAAGTAACAGATTGGATAATGATATGGTTGCCGCCTGGTTTAAACATTTTTTTTGGGCATGTATCAGATTTCATGATAAAACCATTTACACTTCGGGTTGCTTCTAATTGAATTTTTACTATCAACATAAAACCGTAGAGTGGAAATACGATATGGTAAATTATTCTCAAAGATTGTCAGAACCACATTAGAGTCTCTGTTTAAAATACGATAAAACTTCAATTGAAGAGTCATCATATGGTCCATTAGTACAGTGTGTGTGTTATGTAAATTATGTAATTATATTAAATTTTTATTTAAATATCTTAACCATTTTCTTTGAATATAATCAAAACACTCTTAATGCAGAGGATTGGCTGCATGAAAAGTATTAATAATGTTTATAGATCGGTTATACGAATATATCAACAATTCTCTCATATTTGTATGGGCATTATTGTATTCGTCTGCCCACATAAAATGTTTTATTTGTAAACAATGTGTTACGAGGGTATTGGCTCGGAATAATATGGAGATTTTTTTTTTGTACCTGAGAAAGTAGAGTTATTGCTGATCCGCTTAATTCAGTTAATGAAATAAGCACACGCTATTGTACTGATGACATTATTTCTCATCAATTGTGAAGTGACCGTGATATCCCTTTCTACTTTAGCAAGTCATTATACTCCGAAATGCTCTAGACTCTAATCTACCAATTCCAGTCCTTGATGATCAGATTTAGAGGCCTTTCTCACACAACATAGTTGAAAATATATGCTTTTTAACAGCCAACAGTCACAACAGATATAATGCGTAGGTGGATTTTTACTTCTTTATGTTATTCAATTTTTTAATAGTTTTTTCCTCTGTTTTCGAATGTAGATTTTTTCAATAAAAAAAAGAATACCAAAGGCACGTAGGTTGATAGACATGATCTTTGTAGGTTTGGTATTGCACTAAATTTGTGTGTTTTTAATATTAAATGATGATATCCGTCGTATTGTGATGTGCATCGCTATGGTTAAGTCTTCAGTATTTTAAGGTTCGATGAATAGTTAAGAATGTTAATTCAATTTCATCGTCATGTATATGTTTCTAAGGCGTGTAGCTGTCATCTGTCTTTTGAAAATGCCGGTCTCTTTTATAACAATTAACCGATTTATTCAAATGGAATGTACACAAACAGCTCCTTAATTAATCAATAACATCAAATAATTAAAAGAAGTTCTTGTTTAAGAGGCATAGATGCCAGTGCCGGACTGGCTCAAAAAAGCCCTTCGGGCGTTGTATGAAGAAATTTTTCAAGAGACCCTTCGTTGCCATTTCTTCATACAAAAATCAAAAGGCCCTTCAGGAATCGCCCGAACGCCCATAGGGCCAGTCCGGCACTGATAGATGCTTTGCAGAAAAGCATGCGCTTTTGGTAACTTTTCACCAGAATCCTTTTCGAAGTGAAAAACGAAGTGACTATTTGCAGGCGAAGTTGTCAGTGAATAACAGAGGTCGTTATTGTGATCGAACATTTTTCAAAAACGGATCTGGCGAAAAACCCAAATGAAAGCTACAATTTCAGCTAAGCATCCATGCCTCTTGAGAAGAATGTTTGATCAAAAGCCTACATTTGGGCATCTCTTACATACTGTACACACTCATCACTTTTTACAAAAATCCTTTTTGAAAAATGTAAGACGACAATACCTACCACAAAAAAGATTTGTTGGTCACCACCTCTGAGAAATTTCAGTTTATGAAAATTTGGACAAACTGTTGAATTTTCTAAGGACTGGTCAAACTACCACAAAGAAAGCCAACACTTTTGTGATCGTTATTGTCGTCTAACATTTTCCAAAAAGGATTCTAGTAACAAGATACAATCGAAAATAAAATACGAAACGCACAAATGTGTGCTATGCTACAGCTAGGCATCCATGCCTCCACCAACCACCCATTCCATTATTAATCATTGTTTTTACTCTTTTTCAGATTGCAATTTATGAGTGCAATGCTAGTCTGCTATCTATTACTGATTCCTCCACCACATTTAGTTGAATGTTCAACGACGATCATCAACGCCAGTTCCCCAAATACCACCATTCCTCAATACGGAAATAGTCATTCATTAAACCAAAGTACAACTCTAAAACCATATAACCCCATTCAGACTGAAGTCATTCAAAAATTAGTCAATGTAGACAATAGAACCAACATCGGAGTGAATGAAACCAAATTGAATGAAAAACCGACTCCGAAAAATGTAATCAAATTGTACAACAAAGCAGATCCGAGAAAGCGCAAAATGGAGAGAAAATCAATTGTGTCCGATGTTGATTTAACGGAATGGCATTGTCCAAATATTAGTCAAAGTAAAAATTTGGAGCATTTGTGTTCGTGCGACATGCCACACACATTACGCTGTAGCGGAGATATTCATTCTCTAGAGGTGAGGCACTGCACTCTCCTTAATTTTTTTTAAAGGAAGATAATCAATTTTTTAAATCTTTGTACAGACCATTGCTGAAGGCCTCAGAGCATCTCCATATCCAGTTTCTTTACTTGATTGTACATTAAGAAATGTGTCATTCCTCAGCAACGCAAGGATATTTGAAAATGTAATTCGATTTGCTTGAAATTTAATTCAAAATTTACCAGTTTCTAATTACTACTTTAGTGTTCAATACTTTATGGACTGGTAATATCCTCGGGAGAAATTAAAAGGGTTCATCGATTAGCATTTCTGGGCATAAAAACACCGTTACAAGCTTTAGGTGGGTTAATTGATGGATGTATTAGCTCAATTGTTGATCATTTTAATTGATAGGTCTACCGAATAACGCCTTAGCAGCGGTACCTTACAATTCGCTGGCACAATTGACATCACTGGACCGACTAGATTTATCAAATAATAAGATTAAGACATTAGGAGCCTCAGACTTTTTGGTATGTCTTAAAATTCTGACTTAAATTTTCCATTCTACAAAATCCTTTAAATTCAGTCTCTGCAAAACTTGACATACTTGGAACTGAGTGACAACCAGATTTCGAGTATTTCCCTTCGCACATTCGCACCATTAAAAAAATTGACTACGCTAAAACTCAATGGGAACCGATTGGGCGATTTCACCACAACACTTCAATCGATTGGCCAGTCACTGAACCTAAGGTTTGATTGGATTTTCATTCGGATTTTCGTGAACCAACTTTATTTGATTCCCGTATTTCAGAGAACTTGATCTTCGGTCAAACTCAATTAAGGGTCCACTTACAAAGAAAACATTACCTGTACTCCCTGCACTGGAATCGTTAAATCTGGATCGAAATCTTCTCAGCAGCATCCAAAACGGAGCGCTGCAAATGTTTCCATATTTAGTCACGTTGTCACTGCGTCACAATCAAATCGACGTGCTGCAAGACCATGCATTCTCCGGACTGAGTTCGTTACAATCTCTCGATCTGGGATACAATGGAATTGTTGCTGTATCAGGAGCTTCACTGCTTCATCTATCAAAATTACTTGTACTGGACTTGACGCACAATTTCTTGAGGTTGGTGACAAATCATTCATTTTTTTAACGACATGAAAATCCTTTTCGTCTCGTCAATATAGAGCTTTGACAAGTGATCTAATTGCACCCTTGCCTGCGCTACGAGAACTGCGGCTGGATGGCAACGACATATCGATGGTTGCAAAAAATGCCTTGATTGGAGCCAATGAGTTACACAGTCTGTCGTTACAAGACAATCCATTGTCTTGTGATTGTACGCTGAAACCATTCGCTGAATGGTTAACGGTTTCGAAGATACCGTCGAACGTAATCCATTTTAGAACGTTTTTCAGTCATAACGATTGTCCAATCATTAAATCAATTGCAGGATCTATTGGGAGCGATTTGTGCGACGCCTCCTCATTTAGAAGGAGCTCCTCTGCTACAAATACCAGTCGACTCGTTAAATTGCGACGGAACAAACGAATATGAGAACTCTGAAGTGTTGGAGCAGTTAGATATCATTTCGAAGCAGTCAAATTTGTCCTATTCGAAGGAGCTGAGTGACATCGTAAGTTTAAGAGCCACATTTACATCAAGTGAATTAAAAGTAATTTTCATTTTTCTTTGAAAAGGTATCACTGAAGAATGTTCATCTGTCCGAAGACTATGGCATCATTTTAACGTGGACCGTAAACTTGCGAAATGACGAATTCAAATGTGACGCTGTATTCGTGTATAAGGAAACGAACGTTCACGAAATTCTTCTTGACAACTCACCGGTAAGTGCAAGCCACATATTACGAAAGTTCCTTTATGCTAGTCATCGACAAGAATCTAAATAAGCGAACAACTCGGGCTAGTTCTCTTATATAGTAAATTGTAGCGTTGAATGAAGTAAAAGATTTTGTTCTCGGTATTTCAAACAAATTTGATAATTACATCGATAAACGTTTACCCTATTGTAAGCGGTTGTAAACAAAGTTAATGAATTATGAACGGTTCACGAATCCTATCAGAATACCGTTCATATACGTCCATCCTATGGCTGCATAGATTCCCACAAAGCAACTCGTTTCGCTTCCGGATAAAATATGAACGACAATTCATCGTCGATGTTTAAACACTTAAACGGTGGACTAGAGCGGTTAGCTATAGGTTTCCATTCGCACAATTTAGTGGCATCACAGTTAGGATTCCCAGTGACTGCAAATCTAGTGAACAAACTGGTCTGGAAATAATTGTTTTTGAATGAAATTGGAATCTCAAGTTTCAATATCTCAATATCTCACCACTCGGTCGATCGTCTTATGTTCGGCACTGTTAATTGTTGGTTCTTTCAACGCGGATGGTTTAAATATTGCCCCAATGTCCTCACCATGACAGACACCTAAATAATCAGTGGATCATTGATGCTTGTTAATACTTTCTATATTGTCGTTCTCACCTTTCACATCATTGGGAACTAGAAATTGTCTGACTAAATTAGACTTTATGTCGGCTGAAAAAGCAAATCGATACAAATATGTAGCGGCGGCATTGTTTAGCAGTCGTCCCACAATCGTAATATGCATACCGTGCCAAAAATACTTATCAGACAAAATGTCTAGAAACTTTTCGACTTCATTTTTTGTTGGTGCACCCTCTTCAACATAAACTTTTTTCAACGTTGCAGCCAATACCTTAACTTTTTCTTCAGTTAAATTCCACTCCTTCGGGATCAAATTTTCATAAGCCTTTTCTCCTTGACACAGATCTGGATCGGCAGCTACTTCTCGATACGACAGCAATCCCTCTTCGGTAGTACCACCAATTATCAAAGGAATTCCGTTGCCCCAACATGACTTGTACAAATCAAATGGATTTTTAGCCAAAAAGCATTTTTCGCTTACATACGGCTCAATGCACGGACCCCATTCTAAATACATCCAATCTCGCTTCTCTTCATCGGTTCTAATCTCTTGTGCCAAAACTAACTTTTCTACTTCAATATTCTGCAGAAACTCTACAAGCTTGATGGCACCTCCTTCTCCATTCCAGCCCAATTTCTTTGCAATGCGTTCTGACCAATTGTTATGCGGTACATTGCACCACGGAGCTAACGCAGAACCCGACTGAATAATTGCTTTATCAAAAAGCCCCCTTGACAAATCTGACAGCATGTGCAAATGCACAGATCCAGCCCCCGCACTCTCACCAAAAACTGTTATGTTCTTACTATCACCACCGAATGCATGAATGTTATTCCTCACCCATTGCAAGGCCATCGATTGATCTTTCAAGCCAGCGTTGCCAGGAACATTTGCGGCCGGATCGTCAACACTTAAGAATCCTTAAAGTGAATAGTGATGAAGTGGGCTATTTATATAGCTTGTTTCACCGCCTTACCTAACACTCCCAGACGATAGTTCAACGAAACAAACACAACATCGTTTGATAGCAAGTAATCGGGTCCATATAACATTTCCGACGAATCACCGAACTTAAAGCCACCGCCATGAATCCAACACATAACTGGCAAGGGTTTCCGTGGTGTAAGCTTAGACAGAACGTTTTAGCACAGATATAACGTTTCACTGGGAAAACTGAACTTTACCTCTTTCGTGTAGACGTTAAGAATCAAACAATTTTCATTTCCGGTCAGGCTTCTCGTAAACATGTTCAATGCGGGTGCAGCCAATCCCGTTTCAGTTGCATCAATCGGTGCTGTCCATTTATCCGGCAATTGAGGATCCTTTTACCAAAATATTTTATTTCCAACAATTTCCAATCGTCTGTAAAACTTACTTTGAACCGTAAATCTCCGATAGGAGGTTTGGCGTAGGGTATTCCTCGAAAGCTGAAGAATTGATCACCGACAGCAGATGTTCGCTTTATTCCTCGCACGGGACCATAATTGGTTTCAACGATGGTTGTATTAGGTTTCATGTTGATCCTATTGTAAAGACACAAAAATTTATTAGAATTTACTTTTAACCTTTCACAGACGGCAAGTATATCAATAGGATGTGGAATCTGTTACTTGATTTGATCTTAGTGTTTTCAACAGATTGGATTCAACAGATTCTTCGTCGTTGTCGGTCGATAACAGATGCCAACCGTAAAAGGTTAATTTTAATTGCAAAATAAGTAGTCAATCACATGACGCTCAAAATGCAGCACAAATGCTAATCAAACTCAATATTTAATTCGATTAGTATAATCATGATCATCAATTGACTGCATTCACTTCAGACAAACTTCTACCAAATTTTCACTACCTGATGATTTTCCTGGCACAACTATTAACTTATCTGCTCTCAAATGACAACACCAGCAGCAATATTATGCAATTGACTTATTATTAGAAATTTAGATTATTTCAACCGAATATCGCTAAAAAAATCGTTTTGTGTATTGAACTGTTTGTTGAGAAACTTACCTTGTTCCGCTCTTTGAACATATACCTCTCCAATAGGTATCATTATTATCAAGCTATTATCTGACGAATTGCTCTCTCAATGATATGAATTAGCAGAAACACAGAATATCATTGATAAGATATCAGATATCGTATCATATCTATGTTGTCTACAAAGTGGCGAACAACAGCTACTTATTGATTTTTTTATGGTTTTACTGACCTTTTCCTAATCAAACACAAATTTGTTTTTATAGAAATTAACCTTTGTAAAAGCTTTTTATCTTCCTCAAAATCAACTTTATTCATAGAAGATGAAAAGATAGTTTTCAAACGAACGAATTCCATAATGCACATCGTTCGGTTTCTGGATATTTGATGAACGTAACGTCATTGGAAATATTCAAGCAATAGAAGGGTTGATTAGTTGATTTAACCACAGGTTCCCAAGTAATTTCGATGACGTCATTGTTAGGATTTCCGGTTGCTGCAAATTGAGTCCACGAAGAGATCTAATGACAACGAATGTTAGCCTCAAGAAAATTCGAAAAAAATCATTCAGGGAATTACCAAACGTTGCATTGTCTTCTGTTCGAGGCTACCGTCGATCACTGGCTTGCCATATGACGTTTTGAATAAGTAGTCCAATTCCTCAGCATGACAAACACCTGGTTAAGCATGTCATTTAGTGTTATTGTTGGGTTGATCTATCGATACACAATCAGGACCGGACTGGCTCGGAAAAGCCCTTCGGACGTTGTATGAAGAAAATGTATAAAAAGCCATGCGTTGCTATATTTCCATACATGAATTAAAAAGCACTTTGGGCATCGCCCGAATGCCTATAGGGCCAGTCCGGGCCTGTACACAATCATAAATTACCTCGAACTTCCGATGCCATAAGTGCATGCTTTATCATCGTGAAACCGGTTGCTGATTCAAAATTGAATCGGTACAAGTATGTGGGTGCAGAGTTTGGATCATTGCAACGAGCTTTAACGGCTAAACTTATGCCATTAATGAAATTTCTATCGCCAATCAAGTCCATAAATTTGGAAATATTTTCAATTGTCGGCCGCTCATCGTCGTAATAGAATCGCTTTGTTTTCTCCGCATACAATTTCGTCTTTTCACTGTCTTCTCCAAATTCAAAACTGAATAAATTCTTGAAACTGTCCTCCTGATCATATCGACTGGTATTTGTGATCAAATCGTGATACCACAGTATTCCCTCCTCCGAATTACCGCCGATAATAATTGGTATGCGATTGCCCCAAGCTGTTCTGCATAGTTCCGAAGGGTTTTTCGTAAAGAAACTTTGCTCAGCAACATATGGTTCGATTGTGGGAGCATACGGCGAGAATATCCACAGCTTCTTCTCAACATCGGTCATAATTTTCTCCTGTTGCTTAACGATTTGCTTTGCGTCCACGTTTTTCAAAAACTGATAGTAGCCATCAGTGCCTCCCTCTCCATTCCAGCCCAATTGCTTTGCCAAACGTTCAGCCCAGTTCAATTGTGGAATATGGCACCAGTCAGCAAATGCTGTTCCAGACTGTAGGATAGCTTTGTGATATTCTTATTGTCACCTCCGAACGCGTGAATGTTATCCCGTACCCATTGCAAGGCCATTCTTTGGTCTTTCAGTCCCGCATTGCCAGGAATGTTAATTGATGGATCAGGTATACTAAGAAAGCCTAAAGACTTACAGTGAAATTTGGTGTATTCAGGTTCAAACGGAACACAAAATCGAAAATTTACCGAATGCTCCAAGTCGATAGTTAATGGAAACGAACACGACATTTTTTTCCAACAAATAATCAGGTCCGTAACTGTTTTCGGTAGTATCTCCATACTTGAAAGCACCTCCATGTATAAAGACCATAACGGGCAAAGGTTTTGTTGGAGTTATCTTAAATGTATCGATATCGAGTATAAACTTGTCACAATCAAAACCAGCCGACTCACATCTTTTGTATAAACATTCAATGTTAAACAATCTTCACTGCGACCCTCGTTTAATCCGAAAGTTACAAAATTGAACGCTATTGCCGTTGGACCTTGACTCGTTGCATCGACTGGAGTTGTCCATGCTTCAACTGGTTGCGGATCCTTGACAAAAAATATGTAAAGATTTAAATGATGGACGTGTTATAAAATTGTTCATAGAACGCTCAACCGATTCAAACCACTAGTTGCAAGCAGTGAACATTGTAAATAAAAACTTCCTGTACTACAAAACCCATCAAACTATACTGTTGAAGATACCTTCATATAAATTAGCTTCAACAGCAGTACATAATCTAAATAAAATCTGTCAGAAAAAACACCGGTTTGCATTGATTTATGTCGTATTATTGTGCAATCTCAGAACATACGTATTTAGAGGGAAAATACACCGAACTTACCTTAAATCTTAGGTCTCCAACTGGTGGCCGGGCATACGGAATTCCTCTGAATCTGTAGTACTCTTCTCCTACAGTAGATGTTTTAAGAATTCCTTTCACTGGACCTTTTGTCGTTTGAACAATTTTTGTATTTTCTGACATTATTCAATCACGAAAAATTTTCAATCGAAAAAGATAAGATTGTTGATAGAAGCGCTACACTCGACTAGTTTATAAATGTTGTATACCCGCGAGTTATTTACAAACTGAAACCAATCGGCAATAGTTTCTTAAGTGTATGGCTAAGAAAACACAAGATAAAAAATATGCTTCCCACACATAGCATCGTTGATTAGATGGTATGTATACCATATACTTACCATGGTTAAAGACGCGTATGTGTGTGATACGAATTATTTTATCGTCATTATTTTTGAAAATGTACGTCACGAATAGTGTAGCTGTTCTATGACAATATTATTGACTTCGTAGCATTGCAAGATGTTTCGTGAAGACACTGTTGCGTTGAATTTTGAAATAGACGTGAAAGGTTGGTTTTTGTTTCCTTGCAGTCAATGAGAGTAGATAAGTAGGTATGGCCAGTCCATACAAGTCGAAGCACATACGGATTTGCATGGCGCCACCTCAAACGAACTCATTTCGTTTTATAAATTAACTCTAACCAGGGTTTTCGCTCTTGTTTAACGCCTCACAGAATGGATATTCAGATTGATTTCCTCATAATGAACGGTTTTCAAGAATAGATATTGTATAATTGTCCTCACCTCACTTTATCAAATACAATCCGTCTCTTTCGAATACGTTGAAAGTTCTCCTTAAAACACTGCATTCGTCACATACCAAGACCAAGTCAATTTATTCAACCGACGAATCATCTGCTATCGACCAATGAGGACAAGTAAATACATACATCTCACATGGGCTCCAAGTAGTGTTCTTTTGTATGGAAAATGAGAGTTAAAACAAATGAAGTAAAAGATCTCGTAACAAACACAAGGAACAACTTGAAACAAAAGATGTAACAGCCATTTAACAGTAGGTACATTATGACGTCGATCGAATCACACTTTGTGATCGGTCTTTATGATTTTTTTTTCGATCACTTTCAGTCGGTAATAGTATGTTACGTCACTGTTTGTAAATATTTGTTTAGGCAAGTGTGAGGTTTTACACACGTTTACATGTTTGTGGACGGTAAGTGCATTTTCCCTGTCACAAGCAATAATGTAAATTGTACTTTACCGTGCATAAGCATGTAAAATTAAATTTTCAGTCTATCAACAGTTATTTTTTAACTAAGGCAATTCCGTGTATCCCCAACGGAGTGAGGGCGATAAGAAGCGATAGAAAAGCATGTATTTTGAGATTATAGTAATCCAGAGAGAAGTCGGTGGTACTCCACTTGTGTTATATTTAAAAAAAAAATCAAATTAAGCAATCTCAAGACATTTTCTTTCTTTCTTCTCAGATTCACTGTGAAAGCTACACTATGGAAAACGAAAATATTGTCAGTGTCATACTGAGAGACACCGATGGCCTGCACATTGATGAGAGTTATCGTTTCTGTTTAGTTTTATTACACGAAAAGAAAATTAAAAGAGATTTAATTGTTGGCTGTTCCAACATTACAAAACTACGAGCCATCGAGGACGACGACAATCTTCGAGCAACTTACTCCAAATTGTACCAGTTAAATGATGCTGCGAAAAATCTGTCAGAAAGTAACCAACTAGAATCTAATTTTACGGATATTTCAATTTTTGATAGGATTTCTAACAAAAGCGATGAAATAACCGACTCAATCAACCATGAAGTCATTGAAAAAGATCCGACCGAATTTAATCACCAACCTGCGGTTTACGATGGTAACGAAACAATGGCCCTATTTGGTCAAATCAGTCCGAGCTTTTTGCCAGTATTGGGCGTCTGCATTTTGATAGTCAGTCTTTTTCTAATTGCTTGGGGAGCAAGGAAATTCCGGAGCGAAAGAAACAACAATCGAACCGGTTCGACTTGTTATTCAGCTGCTATTGACCAAATTAGCGAAATACACGAAAAAGAGAGTCGAAATCGTTATCTGAAACTCCAAGCTACAACAAGTTTATAAAAGAGAAGGTTAGACGGTGAAAGTGATACTCGGAATATATTTCGATTTAATAATAAGCGAATGTGATATCAGACCTAGTTGATAAGATTGAAGCTTCCTTGTAGAGGTATTAGGAACGGGAGCAAGTTTTATTCATTTTTAACATTAGCTATAAGTTGGCATAAGTATATTAAGAGCAATATTTAATTAGATTTTTATAGCTTTTAGTGTGGAGAATCGGTGCCATAAATAAAAGAATCAGACTAACTCAAAATTTTGTTTTTCTTACGAATTTTCGCGTAAAAAAACTCTGGCTGAAAACATCTACTTCGGCATTTTGTAACGTTCCCTGTTTACTATTCACAATTTTTTGTACTTTGCCGCTGCAAGATAATTTGAAAATTATCAACTTTGGTTATTGTTTGTGTCACTCCATTTGTTCGAATGGATTCGTTATCTTTCGTTCAAACTTACATTTTCCAATGCGCAAGATTGTCGAGAGATTAAGGATAATTAGACATCAAAATATTTTCCAAAAGTAATTTCCACCAACGAACATCAGTCGTGAAAAAGCATCTGCAAAGTTTGCTACTTAACTAAATTTAAAAACTACAAAATACCTGGTCATTTTCCAACAATCACATAGATCACTATAAATTGAAATCTTGGATATTGAAAATTATAGAGAAAGTTAAGAGTTTTGTTTTTGAACTTTTCTTTTTTAAATTGTGATTGTATAAAGTATGTTGACCCGTGGCAGCAGTCGATGGAAATATGAAATTATCAGGACCAAAACAAACTTGCAAAATATTAGGTCTATATCTCTTCCGGCACAAGGACATGTTAAGGTATGTACAGTACTTCTGGTTAATTAAAAATTTTGGTATTACATTTGTTCATTGGAATTTTGTTATTATGTGCGTTGACCAAGCCATTAACTTTAGTTTTTTATTCTTCATTTGCTTTTTAAGAAAATGTTAAGAGGCATCGATGCTTTGCTGAAAAGCATACATTTGGGCGCTTTTAAATACTGGATTTTAGTTCACTTTTGATGATATCTGATATCTTTCCACCAGAAACCCTTCTCAAAAATATGGAACCGCAATAACGACCATGAATGTATTAGCTCTCAACAGCAACAGTTTCATCAGCTCTGAGAAAACTGAGCAGTTTATGAAAATTTCGTTAAACTGCTCACTTTTATCAAACGACACCATCAAAACTAATTTTTATTTAAAGCTAACAAATTCGTGGTTGGAATTGCGGTCGTACATTTTTCAAAAAGGATTCTGATGAAAAGACATCATCAAAAATGAAATATGAGACACATAAATGTAGGATACAATTTTGCTACTCTTTACTTTGTAGCCTAAATTTAGGCGGAAAAATATTCGTTTCTTGATGATTTCTCTGAACAAAAAACTTTTTTGAAAAAGTAAAACCATTAAAGCACACAAAAATGTGTTACTTTTAAAAGGAAAAATTGGTTTGTAAGTCATAACTTGACCCACTTGAAGAAACTTGAGCAGATTACATAAATTTACCGGATCTGCAAAGGTTTCTCCAAGTTGGAATTTTTCCTTTAAAAGTGACACATTTTTGAGTTCTTTAATGGTTTTACTCTTTCAAAAAAAAATTGATTCAGCAAAACCATCGAAAAACCATTTTTCCGCCTAAATGTAGGCTACAAATTTGCGAAGGGTACATTGCTCTTAATTTGGCGTTCGCCAGTGCTTGTTTAGTTCTTCACGTGACTTGCACCTTGCACGTCATTCTTAAAAACAATTCACCTGTACCATAAACCAAAATTCATGAATGTGATATGGAATTTCACCCACTTCTTTGTTTATGTAATTCCATTTTGATTTCATTAATGAAAACGTAAGCCGTTGATTAAGCGAACTTAAGATAGCAAAAATATGAATAAAAAAATATATTTTAATTAAGTAATTTGGGTATGGAGATCATTTGTGTTGTTTTAAAATTTCCTACATTCTCTTTTTGTTATTGTGGAATCAGTGTGCATTACACCAAAGGATTACCGACGCATAAATGATAATATTCCTACGTTTGCCTTTGCTAAATCGGAAATCCATCGTTTTATTGTGGTAGTCGCTTCATGTTGTACAAAGTTCGACTAGAGTGTTGAGAAAGTTAGGTTGTTAAGTTGGTGTTAGATTGTGTCTGAACTGTAAAATGCAGGGTTTAGCCCAATGTACTAACTACATTGTTATTTTTCTACTTGTCGTCTTCCATCAGTGACCTCGTCAGGGTAAATACCAATTTTATGTGCGAACAATCAAAATGGAATTGAAATAACTTTCGTATTTTAAGGCTGACGAATGTCCGAACGATGCTTGGGATACTGCGAAGCCATATTCCTCAATACCAGGTCCATCCAAGTTGGAACTAATCAAATTATTTGCACCAGGCGGTGAGCATTTATCTTTATTCTTGTTACATTGAGTGTGGGTAAATTCATATCACGAGTAGAAGTTTTAAGATGCTGATGAGGTCGGTACCGGGTACAGTTCGTGTAATTTTCTAAAATTAAAATTTTGCTTTGGAGTGAAGAAACCCTATTTACTTTGTACCAAAAAACGTATCTTAAACTTGTCACTACTATGGCAAGTGGGATATCATTGTAAAGCTGGGTCAAGCCTCTATCAAGACATCCACCAATCTAAACATAATCATTAACATTCGCTAGGTGCGAGATATCACCTTTTAATTTTGGCTGAAACATTATTTCTGTTATTTTCCAACAATGGTTGAGGACATTTAAGATATATTCTGGACAGCACCTATCCAGTGAACCCCCACACATGGATGCATATAGTCTGTAGCGACAGTAAATCTACAGAGTGATTAGTGACTAGCAATAAAAAGATGAAATGTACAGTTTTCGTGTGAATTCTGTTGATCTGAGGCGAAGCCGAGGTCAATAAACACACAAAACGAGACTTTTTAGTTTTTATCGCGAGCTATGTGATGGATTTTACTTGCTGGATGCGTCGAAAGAAGTGCTTGAAACATGAAAAGTATGGTTTTCGACGCATGTAACATGTGATAGTATTTTGTAAACTAACCTGACAAAACATTTCAGGTCAATTTCACAAAGCAAACTTTCTGGAAGTGAACAAAGCCGTCTACAAAAAGTACGGACCGATTGTTAAATTTGATGGCTTATTCGGAAATCACGATAACGTATTCATATTTGATCCGAAAGACATCGAAACAGTCTTTCGAAACGAAGGACCATGGCCATTTCGAAAGGGTCTGGCAACGACACTACATTATCGTAAAACCCTTCGTTCCGACATATTCCAAAATAGCATTGGGCTGGTTAACGACCAGGGTGAAACCTGGTTCAAGCTACGAACAGCAGTTAATCCAATTATGATGAAACCGAAAGTTGTCAACGCATACATTCCGGAATTCGATACCGTGGCGAAAGAATTTGTGAACAAAATTAAGACGCTCAAAGATGATAAGGATGAAATGCCAGATGATTTTCAAAATGATTTGTTTAGGTGGGCATTAGAATCGATTTCATTGATAGCACTCGAACAAAGACTGGGACTGCTATCAAACGATGGTGATCAGGAGAATCAGAAAATAATCAATGTATAGCAAAAGGAAATTTTATTGGACCTTAAATTCAATATTAATTATCTCACACTTTCAGGCGGTCAAAAGTAATCTGTCCCTGTCATATCAACTTGACGTTGAACCATCCCTTTGGAAGTACCTTAAAACGCCTAAGTATCGAGAGCTAATGAACTCACTGGAAACAATGACCAAGTATAAAAAAAATGTTTTCGGAAATTCTAGAATCTAGTTAATACCGTTGCTTAGTTTGCTACTAGGACTAGACTTTCCTGTGCGAAAATCCCTCAATTTTCGTAATAGGTCTGCATTGTATTAAATGCCACATTTGGCTTCATACTCTTTTGTAGCGTATCAAAGGTGCAAATCGACAAAGCGATCGAAAGGTTAGCAAAAGAGACCAAACGAGAGGGTAACCGTGAAGAGAGTGTCCTTGAAAAGATTTTGCAAATTAACGAAAATTATGCGATGGTAATGTCTTTGGATATGCTTTCAGCAGGAATTCATTCGGTAAGATGGTTGCCCATAAAAATTGGAATTAGTTGAACGATCCAATTCCCAAAAATAATCTTCAATTGAAAGACAGTGGCAGCAACAGCCGGTCTCTTGTACAATCTCGCTAAAAATCAGAGAGCCCAAGATAAGTTCCGAGAAGAAGCATTGCGTATATTGCCAACCCCGGAGACTGAATTGACATCAGAAAGTTTTAATAGCTTACCGTACATGCGAGCCAGTCTTAAAGAATCAATGAGAATAACGCCAGTGTTTTCTGGCAATTTCCGTGGTGCTGGCCGTAACATTGTTATTCAAGGATATCAAATACCAGTTGAAGTAATTATCTCCTATGCCGACTTTCGACTCCTTTTTTAATTTATCACTGCGAACCTTACAGACACATTTAATTTTGGGGGCAGGAACCATCGTGAATCACTCTGATTTCGTTGAACGACCTGATGAATTCATACCAGAACGATTCTTGAAAGAAGTTCAGCCTGGCTGTCCGAATTCGAAGGACATTCATCCGTTCCTGCTACTACCGTTCGGATTCGGGCCACGACATTGTGGTAATGTTTATCTTTGAAATCAATGAAAATTAAAGCAAGAAAAAATACCTAAAAATGCTGATATTATAGTTGGCAAGCGTTTCGCAGAACTGGAAATAGAAATACTTATGATGAGGTAACTAACCAGTAAATTTTTGATTGTCAACAAAGGCTGACACAAATTTAATTTAGATTCTTGACCAAATATAAAGTTGAATGGAATTATGGACCGTTGGAATTTGCCAGGCAGTTGGTGATACTTCCATCGACAAAGTTGAAGTATAAAGTGACTGAATTGTAGCTCAACCTTTCAAAGGAAGTAGTAGACCTGATAATTACATGGTTATATGCATGCCGTATGTGAAAAGTTAAATATTGATGTAAATAAACGTACAACACCTGCTGAAACACTTGCTTCCAATCAATGAAGTCCTATTGTGGAGAATTTGTCGACCATAATAGATTAACTTATGGTTCCTTCCACTTCTGAATGTTATATTAAAACGACTCAGCAACTTCATCAGTGTAATCTTCTCAGAACCAATTTGTTCAATTGATTTTGTCCCTTAATTATTAATGTAATTTACAAACATTTATTGGTTACGCATGACCCACTGCTTGACTTCAACAACAACACAATGGTTTTACTGCTAATAGCTGATGTGAGTTTAAACATAACACTTTTTCACCGTCATTCAATTAAATTCATGCTAAGTTTCAGTAGACAAGTCGGAAAAGCACAACGTTTTTCCTGCCACCATCACCATGGACAACTCATTTCAAATAGTGATATTGAGAAGAGGTCTTAAGTTCGCCTTTTTTGTTGTACATTTTTTTGGATTGTGGCCATTCAGATTCGTCCACCAGAACAGTCAAATCAAATACAGTTTCATCAAAGCCATTCACTCAATATGTCTGTTATTTGGCGGAATAATTGTATATCAAGTTATTGGAGCGATGACTTTCGATGGTGGGAATAAAGCATTTTTCGGTTCGTACACATTAAGATATGTGCTGCTGATATACGCTCAATCCGTACTGCTCTCATTTGTGTTTGCATATCTCGGTCTGCATTGGTTCGCTAAAGAAATTGAAAATGCTTACATAAAGTGGATGGACTTGGTGAACGAAATGGGTGATTGCCTGTACAATTTTGACTTGTCGGGTTACATTTGGGAATTTGTGTTGAGAACAATTGTCGTAGAAATTATTCAGGGTATTGGATCGTATACCTACATGACAAACTCTGAGAGTACCACAGAATTAATTGCTACGAGGCCGTACTTAGTGTTTTTTCTGCAGTTGCCGCCGTATGTAGCGAGACTGCAAATGAATATATTTTATGGTGTTGTTGTTGCCATCCATTTATTCACGAGAATAGTAAATTTTCGTTTAACTAATATTGTGGCTGAAGCAACTGAAACTGCAAGATATAAACATATACAGATGTGCAACTATTGTCATTGTAGTGACGAATTGGATAGACTATCAACATTGTATTTAAAACTGGCACAAGCAACGAAGTCAATGAATTCTATTTTTTCGATTCCCATAGTTCTGTGGAGCACGACAATAATAGTAACACTAACCGTACAATTATTGAACCAAGTCATTTCAGTTATAGAGTTAACTTTACACCTCAGTAAGAATGCTTTGATATTCAATGTATATGGATGTTTAGCAATTATCCTCTCGACATTCGACCAGTTGTCTATTTCGAATGCATGCCAAAGAATAAATAATTCGGTGAGTAAAAGTGCTCGATTTAATTAACAAATATTATTCTCTGCTAATCACCGATGTGATCCCTTAGACTAGTAAGGCATCATCAATTTTACATTCAATGAAAATAAGCCGTGATGTTGACCTGAGATTGCGTAAAAGTGTAAGTTTTATAAGATACCGTTTCTTTGTCGAGCATCGATCAAAACTTTTTTTTAGATTAATGATTTCTCTATGCAAATGCTATTGAATAAATTGGAAATTGGAGGAATAGATGCAAGATCATCCACTATGGTAAGATTAACTCAAACTTACAAATGTAGTGATACTTCCATTCAAGGTTAGCTATTAGAGATGAGTGGGTACGCCTAATTTCATTTACCAAGAGCCGAACTTTAGATTTTTGACCCATGATATTCGATGTCCACCATTGATCTTGTTGCCCGTCATAAAAAAGCCAACCATAAAGGTGTTGCTCACAAGCTTATACTGCAAAGTTCGTCTAATTTTGTGCAAAAAAGTTTCAGTTTTTCTTCTTTTAATATTTATCTGACAATATCTAGTTGTTTTTCTATAAAATTTTGCTATAACAATAACAACCATACCCCTAGATATAATAGTACATTACGTCATTGTTTAGAATCTTTTATTTTGCCAAGTGTGGCCTTTGTAGCTCGAGCCGAATGCGAAGGCAAAATACAAAGTTCCAAACAATTATTATTAAGAAAGAGGGTAAAATTTAAAGTCTAAAGAAATGAAAAGAAATTGCTGGACTCCACCTTCTCTGCAAATGTCCATGTTACGCCAACCATTTTTTTAGATACTTCGTCACCCGCAAATTTTAAAAAAATTTATGCTCAACAGGCATGAGACTTTGTTCGCGGGCATATCGCAGTGCCTTTGAATTCCCGATAATTTCTAAGATTAAAAACTGCTAAAAATCCACAGGTTTGCCAGTATGCCTTAAACGTGAATAATTAAAAAAAAGTTTTAAAAATAAAGGAATTTTACAGTGAACGACATCTCAAATGTCTCACTGACATTTTTTTCAGAGAATGTCATTGTGAATTTGCAATGACACAATAAAATTCTCAGAAAAATTTGGCAGTGAGACATTTGAGATGTCGTTCACTGTAAGGAAAAAAATTCGTTCTAAATATGGCCTGGAATATGGTATAGGAAGCCCACTTTTACTGACTTTTTCGTTAATTGATCGGTCGAGATTGTAGTTTCCCCTAACAAAACGTAACAAAAAGGCTCAAATCCAGAGGATTTTCCCTTTTACAAAATGTGATAGAGAAGATATTCAAACGAATCCAAGAGATTTTGGTCCACTCATCTTTGCAGGAACCTTTCCTAGATGAGCTGTTACTATTAATCTCAGTCTCAGTCGATGTTGTTTTTTACTTTTGAAGCATAATTTTCTGAAAAGATATGTGGCCCTTTACTTTGATTTCAATAGCTTTACTTTAGATCCATTTTTTTTCTTACAGGCAATAACGTCAATCTTTTCATATTTCGTGGTCATATTACAGTTTGAACTATCAGAACGGATGATTGCACGAATATAGCTTCATCAGTCAGAACATTACATCTTGTATAGAGCTGTAAATAAACGTCTAATTTTGTAGTTGACTCCTGACATGTTTCTACTTTTCTCATCTCTGTAACTTGGTGTACCAACGTAATTATGTACAGCTATACTGAGGGATTCTTTTGAATTTCGACTGACCGAAATCAGCGCTATTTATTCAGGGACTTTTTATATGTGCCTAGCTAGGCCTTGGTGCCTATGCCTAGGCCCTAAAACCAGTCTCAGACATTTTTGATCTTCCATACCTGGCTGGTTGTAAGTGGCCAAAAGTCGAAAAATTAGGTTTCGTAGTTCGGATTTCATTTCCGTAAGGTGGCGACGACACGGGCGTGTATGGGTTCGTTGGAAAGCTGAGGTCGAGTACTCCTGGGGCAAATATTACCTACATAAAATTTGATGATAAACGGCAGAAATATGACTTCCAGATTTCTCAAAATCGATGCAACCTCGGTGAACTTTGATGGGGGCTGTGACCTCACTAATGCAATTATTTGATTAAATTATGTTATGAATGTGAATCAGCTTTACAGTGATTTAGTAGTTTCTTCTTCTCATCTTCTTCTTTTTCATCCACTGCTGGATGTAGTTTAGTAGTTTGGCGGAGTGAAACACACAGTTTTCATCTGTTACGTAGTCACGTGCCAAACTACTAAATATGGGTATCGGTATAAAGCTGAGGTCCTCCACAATTATAATAAGTAATAATTTAATCAAATAATTGCATTAGTGAGTCACAGCTCTCATCAAAGTTCACCGAGGTTTTCTAGATTCTAGAAATTTTTTGGAGGTCATATTCTCGGCCGTTTATCATCAAATTTTTTGAAGTTAATATTTGCCCCGGTAGTATTCGACATCAGCTTTCCAACGAACCCATACACGCCCGTGTCCTCGCCACCTTACGCAAATGAAATCCGGACTACGAAGCTCCATTTTTCGACTTTTGGCAACCAGCCAGGTATAGAAGATCAAAAATATCTGAGACTGGTTTTGGGGCCTAGGCACCAAAGCCTAACTAGGCGTATATAAAAAAAAAGTCCCGGAATAAATAGCGCCGATTTCGGTCAGTCGAAATTCAAAAGAATCCCTCACTACAGTTATAGCAACTCAAGCTGGAACAAAATTTATTCGCCTTCTAAAAACTTTTCAGCAATACCAGCTCAAACAGAGTGTATTTCTAATACCAATTTTGTCCAATTAATAATTGTCATTTAATTATTAATTAGTAATTCATCTGTATAGGTAAACGCATGCCCTATTGCTTCGTTTCAATAATAATAAAAGAATATAACACTGAAACAGTGTCATTCAATTAAATTCATGTTAAGTTTGAGTAGACAAATCCTACGTAAAACATTATCCCTGGCACCATAACCATGGGCAATTCATATCAAATACTGACATTGAAAAGGTGTATCTCGGCAGCCTTTTTTGCTGTAAATTTATTTGGATTATGGCCATTCTGATTCGTACATCGAAACAACCAAATCGAATACAGTTTCATCAAAGCCATTTACTCAATTTGTCTATTACTCTGTGCAATAGTTTCATTTCAAGTTGTCGGATCGATTAATTTCAATGGAGAAAACAAAGCATTTTTCGGATCGTTCACATTAAGATTCGTTATGATGATATACACTCAGTCGATACTGATCTCATTTGTAGTCGCATATCTTGGGGTGCATTGGTCTGCTAAAGAAATCGAAAATATCTACGTGCAATTCATGAGATTGTTGAACGAAATTGGTGATTCCATTGGTAATATTGACTTGTCGGGTTACATTTTCGGAATTGCAATGAGGATGATTGTCGTAGAAATTTTGCAAGGAGCTGGATCATTCACTTATATGTCGACTATGGAGAGTTCTTCAGACATCCTTAGATCAATGCCATACTTATTGTTACTTCTGCAGTTGCCGCCGTATGCAGTGAGACTGCAAATGAATGCATTTTACGGTGCTGTCGTTGCCATCGATGTTTTTATTAGAATAATGAACATTCGTTTAGGGAACATTGTAATCAAAGCCACTGAAAGTGCAAGACATAAACATACAAAGATGTGCAACTATTGCCATTGTAGTGACGAAATGGATAAACTTTCAACGCTGCATTCAAACTTAGCGCAAGCCATAAAGTCAATAAATTCGATCTTTTCGATTCACTTAGTTCTGTGGATCACGACAATCATAGTAACACTAACCGTACAATTATTGAATCAAGTCATTTTAGTCATAGAATTAGTTCTGAACGACAGTGAGACTGCTATCGTTTACAACGTATATGGATGTATTGCTTTTATCCTCTCAACATTCGATCAATTATCCATATCAAATGCATGCCAAAGGTTGAACGATTCGGTAAAAAGAAATAATTATTTCGATCAGCTGATCTTTTTTTAATGATAAATCGATGTATTTGATTAGGCTTGTGAAACTTCATCGATTTTACATTCAATGAGAATAACTCATGACGTTGATCCACGATTGCGAAAAAGTGTAAATTCTGTCAAATAGTTTCTATGCCGAAAGCGATAAAAAATATCTACTTTTAGATTGACGATTTTAGATTTACATTTATCATCCACTGTATTGTCAAGAGACTTTTCATTTACTTTATCCATTGTTATTTAATAGTAATTTGAAATCTCGTATCCAAGCTGAAGCCCTAGGATGATTTTACTCAACGTGATACGAGATATCAAATTATTTCCCGAGTGTAGTATAGTGCTTTATCTACCTAGGTGAAATAATAGCAGTGAAAAAGTGCTATTATCATATATACGCGCGATGTTTGGATGTCAAAATTACTTATCTAGAAGAATAATATATATTACTTTACGATCGAGGTAAAGTAAAGAGTTTTCCTTGGGAAGGAAAACTACACTTTACCTCCCTAGTAAGATAATAGTACATTACTATGCAAGGGAAGTAAAGTGATATCTCGTATCCAGATGAGAAAAAGTATCCGAGGGCGGCAGCCCGAGGTACTTTTACTCATCGTGATACGAGATATCACTTTATTTTCCGTGTGTAGTACGACGTTTTACTATGCGAGTGATGTAAAGGTTATTGCCTATACATGTAATAGCCTTATTACATGCACCAGCATAGTAATAGTATATTACTTCCGAGGTTCCAAGTTGTGTATTTGATAAGTGGGGCTGTATTCGCCACTTGTCAAATAACAACTTGGAACCTCGTAAGTACAATGCTTTACGTGATTAGGCAATGTAAATGAAAATGAAACATGCCGTAACACGTAAAGTACTATTGTTTGCGTACGTACACCTTCCTTTCATTCACTTTCTTTCAATTAATTGTAAACTTTCTTTCAGGTGATTACATCAATCGTATCATATTTCGTGGTGTTATTACAGTTCGAACTTGCGGAACGAAATATGTCGATAAAAGTGGTAAAGACCACTTGATAAAAAACCAATACCATAGGAACAGTAACGAGTTTTTCTTTTAATCAAATATTGAGTTATCAAAATTTTTTAATAAATGCGAACCTGTACGAGGGGCACCCTAAAAGTTTCGGGAATCGAGTATTTCTGTCGCATTAAAGTATTTAATTTGAACATATTCGTAAGTTTCAACATTTTTTAAGTAAAATGACGTCTTAACATCGTAAAAAAAAGATTTTGATGTGAATTGAGGAACATTTATAAAAAGGCATGTCGGCCATTTTTAAAAATGGAGGAATTCATTTTCTGAAGTGCTGTTCGTTTTTTATTTTTTCTTAAATAATTATTTTTTATTAAGTATTTTTATGTTTACATGTAAAGTATGGTCCATCTAAATGGTAATATGTCATATACGCGGCCTTCAAATGTTGGCACTTCGTAGTAATGCGATAAAGTAAAAAGACCTACTGCTGACGGACTCGGAACTCCACAGATCTGCCTCAAAAACAGGTTTTGATGACTGAAAGTACTTTTCTGTTGCATTGGACTCTCATCTATCAGAAAAGTCATAATTCATGTGAAATAATTTGATATACGCAGATAAAACCAGTCTGATCTTTGTCAGCGTCCCTTGGCAAATTGTGTAGTCCTTCAACAATTTCGCTAAAAACTTTCAGAGACCTTATGTTTTTACTGTATTTTTTTAGATTATGTATTCCTCACGTTTATTAAAAGCAAATTAACCAAGGAACAGCCACGAGATAGGCCTTAAGGCACGCAAAATGTGATCTCACAGTGAGACTTCAGTATCAGGCTTTTTCGTGATTTAAATTTCTTGGCCTCAATATCTCAGAAGCGGAAAAATGTTCTGCCTGGAAAGGGATGGACTTTCATAACTGAAACATAAGCTATTGTTTCACAAGGAAACATGCCATGTTCCATCCCAAATTTTATGAAAAAACTGATCTGTTTTGTAGGACCGCTCTCGTAGTGAAATTGCATGTGAATATATTTCTTTCGATTTTTCCGGAAATTTCTGATGAAATCTGTTAGGATTCCTTAGATATATATTTTTAGGATTCTTTTATCGAACTATGCTGGTATGACATCGATACTGCGACCCAAACAGTAGAAACCCTGGTCTAAATTTGCCAAAGTCGTGAAATTTTAGTTCACATTTTAAATGGTAAGCCCTAATGTCAGAGGACACCCTTTTTTCGAACTGAGTTGGCTATTTACCTTAAAAAATGTTGAAATTTACCAATATGTTTAAATCAAATACTTTGATGCGTCGGAAATGCCCGATTCCCGAAACTTTTAGGGTGTCCCTCGTATCATACTAAACATTTCCATATTATGACTTACAAAAAAGGATGATGCTTTTCGACCGCGCGGTCGAATAGCCAATACTCTTAGTAAAGACTATCCGACCGCGAGCGGGCGAGTAGACAGTACTGGTAGTTGGTATTTCGCCCCACGCGAGATTTTATTCCATCATTTTTTTATTCAAATAGTCTACACTACCAGGACTGGCTCTCGATTATTGGCTTCGATAACAATCTGACATTTTCAGTCTAGTCCACTAAAATGTTAGTCATCCGAAACCAAAAGTCCTCAAGATGTGAATAATTATTTTTTTCTTTTCACACACGTACGAACTTCGTAGTACGAGTGGAAAGGTCTTGAAATTTGTGACAAAGCATTTACTGTTTTGGTTCCAAATAACTTTCTTTTGAAATGTGCAAATGTGATGGAGATGTTTATTCTTACCAAATAGCAAGTTTCTGCAAACGTAGATAAATCCCCGGAATGAAGTTAATTCCTCGGACATTCCTAAGAATTGTTAACTTCTTGCAAAAGAAAAAAGAAAATATTCAAATGATTTCTTAAGTCCAGCTATTACCAACCCCAAAGCTTAAGCCTTTTCACGTTTCCGTAGTACTTAGCGATAGGAATTAGCGAGACAGTTATACAGTCGGAGAAATATAGATTTCGGGTTTTTTTAGAGATATCATCATTTCTCTTATTGCCATTTGAAATAACATGCGAAATGAGGGAATACAGAAAAACGAAGAAAACGATGATGTCTCTTAAAATTCCGAAATCTATTTTTCTCCGACTGTAACTTACTACGAAGACTCAAATTTTGAGAAAGCTTTTTTTCTAGCGAAGTGATCTCATTTTTCGCAGTTCCTCTATTCTTGGACGATCAGGATTTAGATGTGTGACTTCAATATCTACAATCTTACGTATTGCAGGTACAATTACGGCTGAATATATCATTTTTCTTATCGTTGTTAGCTGAGGGACGACAAGACCAATGGTTCACTGAGTCGTAAATTGTAAGAGTAATACGTTAAATTGTATGTGATAGATATACATTGTACGTATGAGATGTATCGATCCTAGATATAGATTCTGCAGCTGGCTTAGTTGTAGTGTTGCTCTAGTCTCCATGACCGGCGTTGAACGGCGCCGTCCAAGTGTACATCGGCAGGTCGATGCGATGGCTAAGGGCTAATGTAGGTCATTTGTAGTCGAAATCGAAGCTGGAGCGTGCGAAACAATCACTCGGTGCGGTTTTGTGATAATTCACACAAAATGATGCCCCAAAAAATCAACAATTGAATCTCTTCTCTTCAAAGCTACAAACATTAGTACAATTTAGTGTCAAATCAGCAAGAACTAGAAATGGTGAATGTTTGTATTATAAATACGTTTAACGTAATTTGACTGCAAAATTGCTCATTCGTCTCATAAGAAAAGCGGTCGAATATCACAACCGCAACTTTAGAGATTTGAAATTTTACCCGGATCGGCAATATTTCCAGTAGCAGCTGCATAAGAAGTAGCACCACTTTCATGGGGCATTTCATCATTTTCTTGTGAAATTGTATCGATTGAATGGGAAATTGCGTCGGTTGAATGGGAAATTGCATTGGACGATTATGATTAATCAGGAGATGCATTTACATCAATCTAACCAGATGTAGGAAATGATAATTGAATTTTTAAGTCACTGTGTGGTGTTTAAATTAGTCGCTGTTATTAAATGCAATTTTCGAATAGTGTGATATCATATAATACTAGTGCTTGACCTGCTTGACTTATTGTGGATTATTTAATTTGTAACTGATCAAAGTAGCAACTCAGTAAATTTAGAAATCAGATTGATAATCAAAATTCGTCGTTGTGGTTCAGTTTGAATTTTAAGATTTTTTTTTTTTTTAACGCAAAATGTATCCTTACCAGGGAAAACGATTGCGTTACGATTCCTCAAGTGAAGAGGACCGAATTGCAAAACGTGGAAGATTTGATGGCGAAGTGATCGTAATATCTTCCGAAGAAGAGTCAACTGACGAGTCTGACGAACTGCTCGACATATCAACATCTTCCGAAGAAGAATCAAGTCCACCACCCTACACATGCCTTGAAACTTATTTCTATGGAAAAAGTCAGGAAATCGCTTATGACTAAATAAAGATTATTTCTGTGCAATATGTCTGCAAGTTGTCGCGGACCACAGTAATTTGGCTATCACTGACTGCAACCATCATTTTTGTACAGACGAATTGTTGAAAAATGCGAATTATGCGGAAAGTTGTCCCATGTGTAGGAAAAAACTGAATCACTTGTATACCGACATCAAAGACAAAAAAACGTTTAAGAGACTTACCTTTCGAAGGAACTAAATTGAATTTAACAATGAAAATTAAATGATACCTAAAGTAAAAATAATAAAATTTCAATTTTCGAAGTTCAAATGTACAAAATGTACGTATAATTTGTGAATGTGTAATAAGGAGGACTTCGATTTTCAGGATGTTTCTACCGTCGACTTGGTTTATAAAATCCTCGATTCACACACACGAAATCTGCATTTTCATTTTTTTTTTTTACCATCTTGTACATTCCCGAAATAGCTCTGAACGACAAAGAGACTGCTATCGTTTACAACGTATATGGATGTGTTGCTTTTATCCTCTCAACATTCGATCAATTATCCATATCAAATGCATGCCAAAGGTTGAACGATTCGGTAAAAAGAAATAATTATTTCGATCAGCTGATCTCTTTTTAATGATAAATCGATGTATTTGATTAGACTGTGAAACATCATCGATTTTACATTCAATGAGAATAAGTCACGATGTTGATCAACGATTGCGAAAAAGTGTAAATTCTGCCAAATAGTTTCTATGTCGAAAGCGATAAAAAATGTCTTCTTTTAGATTGACGATTTCTCCATCCAAATGTTAACAAATGAACTGAAGTTCCGGGGGGATATGCTTTAGATTCAACATCTACAACTACGGTAAGTTTTCCTTGTTACAGTTACCGTTCTTTGTATTGTTTATTTACAAAATTTCCCAAATATAAGAGTATGCTGCAGCTGCACCCTGTTACTGATTGAGCAATACTGTTTGTGAATTTTACATACCTTTGTTTTCCCTAGGGTCGAGAGTGGTTTTCATTACAACCTTAGGGAGGAAAAGTAAATTGACTTTAAGCTCAAAAGCATATAAACACTTCATATCTCGGGATAAAGATGAAATAGTAATTTATGCAACCGAGGTGCAAAGTACTTTATTACGGCATAATACATATCATGAGCCAAATAAACTACTTTGCATAGAGTTTATTAACGATTTCATATAAACAACAAATTATTGAAATATGAGTTTGTCTGTATGAAATCGCTATTTCCTCCGCTCCATACAAATTTTGACATTAGACCATACCTATGGGGTATACTTTCATTGACTTTATCCTTGTTATGGAAAACACAATTGTGTTTCACCTTTCTTTCACCTTTGTCAGGTAGTTACGTCAATCGTATCATATTTCGTGGTTTTAATGTAGTTCGGACTTGCAGAACGAAATATGTCGATGAATCGAAAGATGACTTGATACAAATCAATACCATAGGAACAGTAACGAGTTTTTTTTATCAAATATTATCAAAGTTTTTTTTAAATAAATACAAACCTGTGTATCTTTAAAACCAAACACTTCCATATATGACTTACAAAAGACTGATTATATTCGAGCAAACACACAATCAAAATTTCAACAGTTGGAGAGATTTGGTAAATTTTGCTGCTTGCATTTTGCTTCCCATCCTTGCCAATTTTTAAATCCATATTTGTCGAACACTTTCATTGCACAGGCAATATCATCATCCAATTTGTCGTCAAGGAAATCTAGAAAATTGAAGTGGAATTTTGCATCACACTGTAGATTGATTCACGTTAACATAATATTGTATATATTACTATCGCAACGCGTCCAACAATTTCCTCCAATTACTCCATTTCGGCCACACCATTCGTTACTCTGAATCTAATTGAGTAAGTTTCATTAGTCAAATCTAATTAACTTAATTGAAATTATGAATTAACTACAATCGACTGTGGTGTTCCGAAAATATTAAGGTTTTTTCCGTAAACATTCGAACAATCACTTTATAGTCAGTAGTTGTTTGTGTAGTATCTACAATTGTAAATAGATATCTCTTATAAAATAAAATATTTAAAAGTATGGGGTCGCGGTTCTCGATTCACATGAGACGAGAAATATCTCTTTACAGTTTCCGACACATTCACAACCTTTTATGCTGAGGACTGTAGAGGTCGATCTGTTCTTTTTCAATCAATAACACCAACGAGCTACATATATACCCTACTTGCTATAATAAACATTAAATAATAGAAATAGAAAAAAAAATCAAAAATTACATTTAGACAAAACGACAACAAAAAAATGTCCATTATCCGAGTGGAGTGTTTTTCAAACAACCTTTACAGTACCTAAGCTACAGTATATAATAAAACCAATTTTATGCAACTCAGCATCATAATGCTCAAAAACGACTGACTTTAGATATCTCTCTTACATAAAACGTTGTATGAATCTCGGTGCAAAGTGATTTATTGGGAACACAATGTGTATATGAATTATTGCAATTACACTTCTAGTGTCTAATAAAGCACTCTGTACTCGATGTCATAAATAACAATTGTTTACCTGAAACATGCCATACATTTCGTACAAAGTCTTTCTCTTCAACATAGACGAATTCCGTCCACTTTCACTCTCAGCTAGGCAAACCCCTTTCAAGAAAATGAGAAGTTCTGTGAAAAGCTTCATTCAAGCTCCGTTTTAAGTACAGCTAACTTACAGTGCGCTATGAAGCTTCGATTGACTTTATTCTTCTCTAATGCTTTCTTCAATTCACATCTGGTAAACACTTTTCCATTACTTGTCTTCAATATTACCAATAAGACCAGTGTAGTTGCGATGATCAGTGCAATGTTGTTTCTCATTTTCTAAATTTGCAAATAAATGGAAATTTCAGTGTACGTGACATTGAACGAATCTTATCTCGTATCTTTAACAAATCGAAAAGAGTCCAACGAATTACATTCCAGACATTTTAACGTGACAAAAAGGCACACATTATCATCATACCAGCAATGACTTGAAATTCAATTTTAATAAAAATTTATTTGCATATCAAAAGCATTGAACCATTAATACTCTATAAAATTGATAACCCAACGCTTTTCTAGGAATTTCCATCTCCGCAGTAAACAGGCTATGTGATGCTAATATTTATTTATTTAGGTGGTAATTTAGTGAATTCTTTAGCTAATTATATTATTAGTTAACGATAATGTTTGTTAACCTTTTTGAGACGACCGTGTCACATATTTATTAATTATCCGATGTCTTTTATAACCAAATTATTTATCTTAAATCGAATGAAGTGAAAGATTTTATTTCAATCTGTCGAATCCTTAGAATCCAAATCAAGTGAAAGATTCGGAATAGAACTACGACTCTTATGCCATTTTTATTAGATGACAACGACTCCTTTAATTTAAAAATTTCAACCAACTTGGAAAAGCTGTTTTATTGGTGTGGTTGCCATTAAAAACATAGCTAACGCCGACCCGTACGAAACACCTATTCGTATCAAAAGCCTTTAATGTGAAACTCTTCATTTCTCTTACTTCATTTTCTTCTCTGCTGAAAAACTATTCTCCCTTTAAAATCACTTACATTATCCACTCTTTGCCTTGTTATCATATACAACTAAATTGCCGAAGGCAATATAGACAGCCCCGTACGAAGACAAATTTCATAAATTCCTATTTAAACAGCTATATACCGCTATATTTACCTATATTTCACAAAAATTAACATTTCACAGATAAATATATGCTATTATATAGCTCTATATGCCTGTATATAGCTCAATATAGCTGTATATAGGTATATATAGATGTCCATATATGGAATCCCTGAAACCCCTCACACTTAACACATTATTTCCATGTTAACAGAAACTCTCTAAGTATCATTTTTTCCAAGATATTTCTATTTTACTAAAATCCAATATGGCCGCCGGCAGCCATTTTGTTAGGAGACCGGAAATAGTACCGACGCTTTACATTCGTTAATACCTTTCAAACAAAAAAAAATCATGAAATTCGGTCAAAATTTACTAGAGATATTGTCAAAATACACCACGTTCACTGTACTTCCGAGTAGCCAGATAAGAGCTCACTCCAAGAGACCTAGCTCACGCTCCGGAGAACGTAATTTCAAAAACTTTTTTTCCCTGATTGGTACGGTCAATACCTATCTAATAAAGCTAAAACAGACGAAATATGTTCAAATGTGGCCGACCTACAAGCAAAAACTGCTTGCCGCCCTGTGCCTGTTCCACACCAAGGGGTAAAACTCACGAGTCGGTCATCCGATTTCCATAAACTTTTTTTTTGTCGATCGGTATTGTAAATACCTTTTATTTGACGTATCACTTACAAGTTTAACGTTTAAATGTCCGGAGATATCTTCGAAAAACCGTAAAGCACTTATTGGGCCACAGCTCGGGAGGGGTCGTTCCAAAATCACTCATCTTCGAACTTAGCCTGTCTTTTGACATTACCAAACGGGAAAAAAAAGAATTTTCAAAATCGGATGCGTTTTACTCAAGTTATCGTGCAGACAGACAGACGGACAGACGGACATTTTTTTTCGCGGATTTGGCATCTCTAGACAACCACAATAGGTTTCCCCTTACTCAGGGAGTCCAAATCGACGTGTTACAAACGTATGCGTAAACCTATAAGACCCCAGTACTTCGTACGGGTCTAAAAAAAATAGAGAAATCAGAGAAACAGCAGTAACAGCTTAGATGTGAAATTGGAATTTTTACATGTGTAAAGCTGTAACTTAAAAAATAATGAAATTTGTCGATGAGCCCATGGAGAATTTATTGTGATCATCTTAATGACACTGAACTTGCAGATCTTCAATAAAAATCGATCAGGATCAAGATAAAAAGTTAAAAAGCCTTAGTTGAAGCTTTTATAGCGTTCTAATGTGTACGTAAGAAAAAAAAGCAGTCAGTTTTTCCCCGGTGTGAATACAGTAAATAAACCACCGACGTAAAGAAAATGTGTTCTCTACCTCTTTTATTTACGTTTCCAGATAGTCTACTAAAAGGTGTTAATGATCGTTTCTTTCCTGGTGTTTAATACACGTTAAACTCATTAAAATGTAAATTGATACAACAACAAGTCTATCAAACTGTTGATAGAAATAAATATTTTAGCAACAATATTGTGGGCATAAATATACACGCACGTTTCAGACCACCGTATTGGGCTTAATATACTGAAATTGCACTTAAATAATCGTGAATTTAATTCAAACGATGTTGGGATTTTCTTTTTCATTGATAAAAACAGTGTTAGGGCAGAACAGTTGATTAAGTTAAAAATTTATGAAGTAAAATGTGAAACAATAGACACAGATCCATTGAATATTCTAATTTTCTTCACAATTTACCAAGTTATTAACAAACATTATTCCTTTTAAATTTTTGATGGAGAAACCATCAAAACAAATCGCTATTCACCTTTTTTTAGTGCTAACAAACAACAAGTCACTCACTGTAAAAAAAAGAGCAAAACCTAAATGAGATTGCGCCGCGAATAATAAATTTCGTTCCGAATAGATGAGCTGAATGTAAGCGACTAAAAATTATTTTATCATTGTATTCTATAATTATGTGCTCAAATAAAGCTGTGTTGATGATAACTTGTAATGAACAATAAATACAATAAATGTTACATTCTCCACACGAAATTGTATTCAACAGTGAGTGTTGATTCTACACAACTTGTTGTGCTCTTTTTGTTGTCTTATCTTTTTATCTCTTCGATTTTAAAAGTGGAAGTAAAGAGGAAAAAAACAACCCGTAGATTTTTTCCTCTGTTAATTTGTTGTTTTAAGTATACGAAAACGTGTAAGCTACTTCAAGTTCCAAGAGTCATTACGAATATTTTTAGATATAAGTATCGGTTACTTTCGCAGTTTCAATTTAGTGCGAATTTGAGAAAAATTTCAGGAAGTACTAAAAGCTTTAAAACAAACGGATATTCATCTGTTATCGATAACGGCGGCAAAAATAAAAATAAACAAACTCCGACCATAAATGCTAATATATATAACCGATTCCGATTGCATAATGTTAAAAGAAATGAAGTAAAAGACTTCGAATCATTATCTCGAGAATTGGTAGGTCAAACCGTCAAACGAAGTAATAGAATCGACTGCACTTCTGATATGCTTGCATTGAAAGATTATTGAACTAAATTTGAGTCAAATTAAATCCTAAAACTTAAATATTGCCATCGTCTATCTAAAACATTATTACAGTTGTTTGATTTATTTTAATTTCGTCATATTACGTTTGCAAATTTTCACTTCACAAGTTGGAAACTTCTTATGGACTAGCAAGACACCCGTATTGAATTTGGAACACCTGTAAAGTTTTGCTGACAACAATGCCATCCACTTAATCATATAGAAACGTTCATTATATGAACATTTTGGCTCGCTATCCTGCAGTGACTATTTTTAAGATAATATTTTCTCCCAGCTAACCTATGAAACATAATAAATAGAATTATTATGTTTACCATGCTACATGACTATAGATAAGTCCAATTTCAATGTCTTGCATTCGTTTCATGCAGTTCGGTGGCAACATCAGTATTTTACATGACTAGGGATAAAACGATGAAAAGTAGAGTTTTCGTGTGAATTTTGTTGATCCGAGGCGTAGACGAGTTATGTAATTGGTTTTACTGTATATACTCGGAGTGTATTGGTGTGACTCTCCTATCTCGAGGAACGGAAAAGTACTTTGGGTGTTTGCAAAACATCTTTACTTGTGTGTATTGGGGTATCATGAAAGATACTATTACTTTACATGCTGATGGCGTCGAAAGTAGTGCTTGAAACATGAAAAGTACGGTTTTCGACGCAAAAATTGCGAGCGTCAACAGTCAAAGAGTTTATATGAAAATCGTTCCCTGAACCCTAACGCTATACGCAACGGTTTAAAAAAATATTGACACATAACATTGATACGTAAACTATCTAATCTTTTAACTGATACGCCCAGCTACAGTGACTTCCAACTTCCTTTTATGCAGACAGTACGCTATTTCATCTTGGTGTGGTATAATCGATTGTCATTAACCACTATTATTAGTCTTATCACTATTGTCTCGTCAAACTAATAGGCTTATCGCAGTTATTCGAAATTCGGATTTTCAAAAATATCTAATCTTTCAACATGTCTATTTACAAATACTCCATCTCACTCAATGAAGCCGCTTCAGTTCATCAGTCGTTGTTTGTTCGATAAATCATACATTACCAGACGACGACGCGAGGGAAGCTTCAAGATGCAAGATTATTTAAAAATTTCACTAATTCTAAGCACCTTTGGCTTATTGAAGGAAACAAGACCATCGGAGTCATTTATCGCGGATTTCATTGTTGACTTCAAGAACATAACAGCCGAACAGATTAACCAAGACATTTTTCCGATCGGAACGTATTCCTATCTCGTTCAGCTCATCATAATTTTCCTCGTTACCGACATGCTGAGATACAAACCGTTGATTATTTTGCTTGGTGCTAGCGGTGTCACCATATGGAGCATGCTGTTGTGGACGAATTCCGTATTGGGATTGCAGTTTGTCGAAGTCATTTATGGTACTTATTGCGCCACTGAAATTGCTTACTACAGCTACATTTATGCGAAAACAGAAAGAGAGCATTATCAGGCTGTGACATCACATACTCGGGCAGCAATTTTAGTTGGGAGGTTTGTCGCCGGTGTGTCTTCTCAGTTGCTTGTGTTTTTTCATGTTATGAACTACAGACAACTCAATTATCTCACGTTGATAAGTGTGTATTTGTACAGAAAACGGTTGATCGAAATTGGTTAACTTAAAGTTGCTTTTCTCAGCTCAAATTTTAGCGTTCGTCTGGGCATTTTTTATTCCGCGTGTTGAAACAAGCACATACTTTAATCGTAATACAGGAGGAAAGTGGTCAGAAACATTTCGTCGCAGCCAGATCCTAGAAGCCTTTAATTTGATTTGGAATCATTTTCGAACCAGTTACGCCAACAAAGTCGTTGTGTTGTGGAGCATTTATTATGCTGTTGTGTTGTGTTTTAACATACAAATCACAGCTTATATCCAGATTCTGTGGATGTCCATCGACGATTCACAGGAGGTGATTTACAATGGGGCTGTTGATGCCATTCTCACATTATTAGGAGCTTGCTTTGCGATATTGGCTGGGAAAATTCACATAAATTTCTTAAAGAAAAGCATGCACTCTCTGCTAGTACTGATTCTTATGTCAAGCGTACAAGGAGTGTTTGTAGTATTGGCAGCAAACAGCCAGACACTTCTGGCGTGCTACATTTTTTACATTTGTTTCGGTGCTTCATATGCCTTTGGAATTACAATTTGTGCAACAGAAATTGCTAAGAATCTTGCCGAAGACACGTTTGGATTAGTTTTCGGATTCAACACGTTGATAGCTTTAACACTGCAGACAGCCGTGACATTATCAGTTGTTTCCTATGGATTCCAGTTATCTCCAAGTGGTCAATACCAAGTATACGGATACGCTTATGTTGTCCTTGCAGCTGTCTATCTGGTAACACTCTTTGTTGACATAATGAGAAGGAGTATAAGAAGGGTCTGACGAAATCATGTGGAATAAATTCACAAAATCAAAATGGCACTCGTATTTATCCTTATAATTTTGAGTCACACTACAATGTTTAGAGAAATTTAGTTGGAGTTATAAAATGACGGAAACAAAGCATGAAAAACACAATTGTTGAACAAAATTTTCGTTTCACTTGGTTCTATTACCTTCATTTTGACAAAAAGTATTTACTAGGATGTTTAATATTTATTAGCCATACAAGCGCACCAGTATCTGAAATGCTCTCTCGTTAGGGTCGTTCTAGCACTCAAAACAAAAGTCGTAGAACGATTTCTTTCACCCAGCAAAATTAATAGTTATTTACGTATCGATTGAGTAGGCCGAAAGAGTTACGTATTAAGTTTTGTATGCTTGCTAAGAGGACCGAAAGTAAAGCTGTCAATTCGCGGGGCGAAAACTTTCGCTTTCGCCCCTTGAATTGACATTTCTTTACTTTCTGTCCGAGCGAAAGCTTTCGCCCCACGAATTGACAGCAATTACACCGATCTCCAGCCGGTTGCTAGGAATCTCGCGCCGCGTCATTCACAATAATTCTCATTTTGACACATTTTGTATAAGGAAGATGTCACTTTGTAAGTTATTGTGAATGACGCGGCGCGAGATTCCCTAACACCCTCCAGCCGCGATGAGCGGTCTATTGTGGTATATATTGCAAACATAGCAATTTTTACAATACTGGTATTCATCTGTTATCGATAACAACGACAAAAATAATGACAAGCTCTGGAAAATATGGTCCTTTATATAGAAAAATGCAAGTTAAAAAAATTGATGTACAAGATTTGAAATCAACTGATAAATAGTTTTTTAATTTACTAGGGAGGTAATAAGGCGTTTCCCTATCTTATAGAAATGACTTGGCGTAGGGTACCGCCATCATAAATTAAAATAGCATACTATTACTGGGAGGTGGGAGGTAACTCGATATCTCGTATCACGAGGAGAAAAAGTACCTCGGGCTGACAACATCTGATAGTTTTACTCCTATGGATACGAGGTATCACATTACCTCCCTGATGTAGTAATCTACTATTACATGCCTAGGGATAAAAAAAATGAAAAGTAGAGCTTTCGTGTGAATTTTGTTGACCCGAGGCGTAGCTGAGGTCAACAAACACACGAAAACGAGACTCTTCATTTTTATTCCGAATTATGTAATGGATTTTTCATGCTGAGGGCGTCGAAAGTAGTGCTTGAAACATGAAAAGTACGGTTTTCGACGCATGCACAAATATTTGGATCAATCAACGCAATTCAAGCAAAAGTGGTACTCTAAATAGGGTACTGAAACTTGACATTGCTCCATACAAAATTTTACGCTGTAAAAAGAGTGGGGAAAAAATTTAATTCAAAATAGTACTCTATTTGGCAGGTGTCAATCGAAACACTTTTGCTTGAAGTGCGTTGGATCGATAGACCCGATAAAAATACTGGTCATATGCTTGCCGTCTGTAACTGGTTAATCTGTCATGTTATCTCCATTTTCTGAGTAAGATAACACAAGCAAGAACTTGTCGTTTACTTTTCTCGTCGTTATCGATTACTCTAGCTACACATAGCGACGCGAAATAATCTTATTTAGTCTACAGTCAAATTTGACAGGAGAACAAAAGAAAGATTTGAATTAGGCCAAAGCACCTACCAGGGTAATAGATGTTTCACCACGTCAAATAGAGTAGTATTTTGAAACCAATAATACCATTAGCAGCCCTAATGGTAACTTTACACTGACATTAATGAATAAGGGTATGGAAATATTCGCATGTCTAGATTAAAGTACTATTTTTTCTATTACCCTGCTAGGTGCGTTGATTAATCGTCTTTCGCGTTGCCATCCGTAGCAGTGTATCTACAGTAACAAATGACTTACGTGTTTTTTTAATGTTGACAGTGTAACACAGAAATTGTTGAAAGCGAACTCATCCACATTGTATATGGCTGCAAAATCTGTCAAAAAAGTGTCATAGCAATCAACTCATGTGTGTGTTAAGACAATTAAAGTGCTCGTGAAAAACAAATATTGCTACTGATACCAAAGAAAGTCTTTTTTATCTCACACTACACATCCAATAAATCATTCAAAATTCATCTATCAGTTGATATCAGCATGAGTGATACCGATCCAGGTGATACAAGCGTTGGCCAGCCGGTGGTGGTTCCACCCAGAGAATCATTGGTATGTGTTCGTACATTCGAATGAATCCACCAAAACTGATCGTTGATTTATTTCAGATCAACACAGCAGTACAATTCCTTCAGAACAATAATGTGCAACGCAATCCGCTTAGCCAAAAACAAAAGTTTCTACGTAGCAAAGGTTTGACCGAAAATGAAATACAAATCGCCTGTGAACGAGCGGGCGTTTTTAGTCATGATCCGAATAGTACGGTCATCAACATGGGAATTAGTACCCCAACAACTCAATATGTGGTGCAGCAACCAATGACCACATTGCAGAGGATTCGAGAAATTTTGAGCTCGACTGCATTGATAGCCGGATTCACCTATGCCATTTATTTGTTTTATAAGGTATTCGGTTGGATCAGACGAAGAAAATAATAAATTCTTTTTCAAATGCAAAAACAAACGAGCCAAAGGTCGGACTGATAAAAAAAATGTGATGTGTGCATCGTATAGTAAAATCATTGAAAAGACACTGTAGTTTCTATACGACGAATGTACTCAGCTTTGTGTGATGGATTCTACACTAGCATATCAGCCGCTAGCAAGATGAAATATAAAAAGATTTTTTATTTTCTTTATCTGAATGTCTGTTCAATCACAACGATGATGTATTAGTAATCTTAGTTCACCTCTAACACTATGAAAATATTGCCTGTTATTTCCATAGAACTACATCGAACCAATGCTATTTGGACGGCGTAGAAAGAAGAAAACTTTAGACGAATCGATTGAAGAATTGAACAAGAACGTCGAAACGAACATAAAAGAACTCAACCAAGAGCTAGTCAAAGTTAAAGAGGAAATTGCGAAGGCATCCCGAAGTGACAGCATTTACCGTGAAATAAGTAACTTTAAGTCGGACATTGATGCCATCAAAGGTCTTCTATTGAATCGGTAAGAATTTTTTGAAATTATTTTCGAATGAGATGTGCAAATAAAGTCGGATCTTCAATTTCTTACAACAGCAAACAGTTTTCTAGTCCAGTCGTTCCGCCATCGATTCCCGTTTGGCAATTACAGTCTCAACATTTACCCGTTGATAATGAACACGATAAAAATGACGATGCCGGTTCTGGATCTGGTTCCAGTGAAACGGAAGTGGTTACCAAAAATAGTGACAGTAGTTTGGAAATGATGTAAGATCACCGTAGACACATAACTCACGATGGGTGCACATTTGATTGTATTTATTCCACTTAGATCTTCTATGATGGACGAAGACAAGCACAATTAATTTGGGGTGATTTGAATTCTTTTTTGTGGTTTCAATGTCCAGAAGCTATAGTTCAATGGGGTGACGAGCGGCAGGCTTTAGATGTTTTAAAATGTGTTTTCTTTTTTTTTGTAAATACTATACTTGGTGATTGATGAATAATGACCGCATTTTTTAAAAAACAGTTCGATTCTTTTGATTCTCTGACGCCCTATGAAACGTAACAAACCAGATATCGATAAAAGTTCATTTAGACAGTGCCTAATGTTTAAGAACTAGTTCTCAAAAATTGACAACTGTATCGTGATTTAATACATTTGTGAAATCTTTGTGGGAAGTATTGGAACGCGCCGAAAGTGTTGGAACTTTGCAGCCTTTTTTGGTTGACACTAACTCTTTCTCGTATACTCATAGACTTTTCTTACCTTAGGGGCCATTCACAAATTACGCACGCTCCTAAGGGGGGAGGGGGGGTTTGACAAAAGCGTACGCTTCATACATTTTTGAAATTTTCTCCATACATTTTTGCGTGCAAGGGGGGAGGGGGGGTCTGAAATTTCGAATTTGATGCGTGCGTAATTTGTGAATGGCCCCTTATATTTCATTCAAACTTAACTTTTCGAGAGACGTTGACACCATTAACCGTAAAAAGATATTTTCGTTGGATTCAATTACAGTCATAGGTAGTGAAATTTCAGCATGCATTTGCTTCAGATTTTTTTCAGCTGTTCCACACAAACAATCAAATCTTTTATCTTCATACGGTTTCTCCACTATCACGCGCGTGTATGTAGCCGCTTCAAGCGTATAAACAAGTCTAATCAGTTTTGATTGTATAATGTGTGGATCAGCTAAAAAACAGCTGAAGCAAATTCATGCTGAAATTACACTGCCTCCGACTGTACACTCAACAAAAATTACTTAGAAATTGTTTCATATTACAACGGTTCTTCAACCCATCTAATCGAAACATATACTGTAACGGTATCGTCTGTTATGTCTCGCCTGTTACACGAGTCAACGTATATAAATGCTGTCATTTTAAGTGGAAATGCTGCAATAATCCTGCAATTTAGCTGGATTCCTTAACTTTTACTTGTGAAGTTTTTGTCATAGAGGTAACTAACACGAAAACGTCAACTTTGCTTCTTTTGACGTTGGTTTTTGTAGTGCGAAGGGCCTATTATGGGTAAATTTATTTACCGAAATTTACAGTGAGAGGCAGTATGATTTCATCATGAATTTGCTCCAGCTGTTTTTCAGGTAATCCACAGACAGTTGAAGCTGCTACACGCATGCGCGTGGTAGTGGTAAAACAGTATAAAGGCGTATAAACAGTTTTGATTTTTTGTGTGGATCAGCTGAAAAACAGCTGAAGCAAATTCATGCTACTTTCACTGCCTCTGACTGTAAATTTCGGGAAAACAATTTACCAATAATAAGCCCTGGATCTAACCATTTTAACCACATTCACGTGGACACCGTATGCGAAATAAATAATAGGAATTGGATTGAAATTGTTGGAATTTACAATTTACAAGGCAAGAGGGAAATGACGACTTCTGGAAGAAAATGTGAGTTCATGAAGAATTGTCGACTACTCTTTGAGAAAGTCGTCGTTTCTCGTGTCGTCGATTTTTCCGTGCAATTTTGATCACATGAGTTTTAAGAAAATGAATTCCTTCCTACTTGAAGTGGAGGATAAATTCAAGTATTGGGTATACCAGTCTCACACGTCTATTCAAGTCATAGCCTTAATAGTCAATTAAAAATTCGATTTTTGAATGTTTTTTTTTTTTTTTTCATTTATTTGTAGACACTGTTCATAAATAACATTGGCTGAGTAATTTCCTAAATACTCATCAAATGCAATAATAATCAGTAAACTTATATATCAAGATTACCAGGAATTAAAAAAAAAAAACTTAAATGAAGTAGCCACTGTAGCCGTTATAGTCAATTATTCACTAATTTTTAAACTAAATTTTTCCATCGATTATGATAAAAGAATGATTGTAGACAAAATTCGAGCGATTGTGTTGTTTAGGACAATTCCAAGAACACCGAAAACTCTTTAACTAAGTCATGGGTCACTATTCTACAGAAAAAAAGCAAAGCTAATTCAGTGAGCGAGACGTGCAAAACTTAATGCAAACATTACTTCAAAGATATGGAAAGAACATTTGAATGAAAAAAACGTCTAATTGGTAAATGCTATACGTGATTTTAAAGTGTGTTAACATGACACAGTCACAGAATAGCCAGGTGATGAGGAATACGAGAATAGAAATTACTTTGTCGGTAGTGGAGGTGGTGGAAATGCATACATGGATGGCAACGGTGCACCACCGTACTGATAATTTCCACCGTTTGATGAAGATGATGGTGGAGGTGGACGGGATGTGTCACCTTGATGGTTGTAATTATACTGATTGGATTGATTTTGATATCCTGAATTGGACTGTGTTATCGCAGAGCTAATAGCTGGAGGCGGTCGATTGTATTTGGCCGACGAGTTGTCATAGAAACTGTTTGAATGATCGTCTTTGTTACGATTCGAATACGAGTCCGCAGACATTGGCGGTGGTCGACTGTCATTATTTGAGAATCGTGAACCGCCTCCACTCTGAAAACGAGATCCAGCCGACCGTGGGCCACCCGTTACGGAATTACTGTCATTATGATTTGAGAACCGAGACGCTGGATTATCGGTTTTGGGTATATCGGAAAATCGAGACCGGCCACTAGAATGTATATCAGAACGCTCGCGATCCCGACCGAAATTATCCCGGTTATTGTAGTCGTTTCCCTTGTTGCCGTAATTGTCTTTCATTGGACCATCCTTCGTTGAATCATACGCGTTCGGCCGACCGTAATTACCTTTGTTATTGAAATTGTCCCGACTTCCGCCGTTATTGTTTCCTCCACGATTACCACCTCCTCCACGTCCACCGAAGTCTCGTCGGTTGTCACCGCCACCGCCACCTCGATTGAATCGATCGCGATTGAATCGTGAACGGCCGAAACCTCCCGATTTTGCCATATCAAACAGTCTAGGGTTAATGACCTGATGACAAGGATTCAATATTAGAATACTATCGCGGGTTGGTCATTCTACATCTGTATTTTACCTGATTAGCTTCCTTCAACACATTGATGAGATCATTAGCCTTAGCAGCATTTTGAGCGGTGAACAATGTGTAGGCAGTTCCTGTGTTGATCATTCAGTTGATAAATGTTATAGGAAGTTGAGGGAATACACTAAGACAAACCTGTATTATTTGATCTTCCTGTACGTCCGATGCGATGCACATAGTCCTCCGAATTGTTGGGATAATCATAATTTATCACGAACTTAACATCCTCGACATCTACATTATTGGAAATATTGTTTTAAAAATGAACGTCGTGCTCAAGTTTGGGTTAGTCGAAACGATTTTTTTGTTGGGAAAATCGAATCTTTCAGACATTTTTCGATAAAGAAAATTAAATAAAAAATTTAACAAAAAATAGCAAATAATAAAAGTACAAACCATGTGCTGTGTCCTGAAAATATAAACTTTGTTTTTTTCACAATGAAAAAATTCAAGTCCAATTTACTTTCATTCCATAACACAAATTCGATCGCAATTTCTTTCTTTCTCTTTTTTTTTCATTTTTAAATTTATTTACAAATTGATGGTCAGTCAAACCTAAAGGCCGGGAGTCTGTGGTAATCAATGTGTTAAAAGTTCACTTTTATCTTAGTAGATTTTTCAGTTTTTGTTTTCATAAATTTTGTTGGCATTTTAGATTATGTCTATTTATCACAATTACAGCTATATTGTCTCTGTTTACCCTACAAGCAAATAGTTATCCAGAATTTGGACTGTTCAAATCCATTCAATTGAACAGGCTAGCAAAATAAAACAAACGTTTACACTGGAGTAACTTGACGTAAAATCACTTGCATAAATCCTCTCGACGCTGATTCGGTATGACAAAATAAGCCACATGAGCACAGAACATTGAAGTCACTGCACGATCGCTGAATTACGATAAAAAAAACTTGGTTCATTGTGTCGGAAATGAAGCCAGCTTGTTCCTGATTTCCGTATCACTAAATATTTTTACTTACATGACAACTGCTTCAGCATACAAAACAATTGTTTTCCTTCAAGCACATTATGCCATTCATTGATGAAATCCATCAAGAATGATTCATGCTTGCAAGATGAGCTACATGGTACACAAATTGGAATCTGAGCATTTTCCATTCATTGTCACATGCAGCAAGATGAGCTACATGGTAACACTAATTCAATTGGAACGAGAGCATTTCCCATTCGTTTTCACAATGTAAATTTTAGCACAATACTTTTGGTTGAAAGCCGGTCGAATTATGCTGATACACTGATTGTTGCAATCACCATTTTAATTTCGACCTTTCAACGTATGCTGAAAACTGTTAGCTGGTATCATTTTCCGCTGTTTCCATACAACGATCTTCCGCCCAATTCAGATGATACGATTCATCGTACCGTTCAAGTCAAGTTACAGGATGGGATAAACTTGTCTATCTTTATTGATCGTTGGGCCGATGGAGTAATTTTAAAACTGAACTCTATCGAAAAACAAAACATTTTCCTAATTTCGTGTCATTCGAAACAAAACTAAGGATAAATAACGTCTAGATACTAATCCTGGTTCCAACATGCTACTTAAAAAAACAATTGTCAAAATTCCGGCTTAACTTAACTCTTCAATCGGTTGGCATAATTCAAATTTGTTGCCATTTGAACATATTGCCGAAAATACCAACTGATAAAAGAAATCAATAAACAAAACTAAATGTTGTAGGTAGCATCCGATCGACGAAGTATCGTGCGTGGTACTTTCGACTTCATTGACTCGAACCACAATACAATTATTGTCATACCATTTTTTTAGAAACGTCTGGACTTTAACTTGCAAGTAGGATAATTATGACGATAAGAAGTATTAAGTGAAATTGCATAGACATTTTGGGGAAAGTTTAAAATTTGAATTGGTTAAGATTTACCTGAAAATAATATTTTATCAATAATTGCACCAATCACACCACGTTCGCTGCTGGTATTACATTGATTAAAAAACAAAATAATTCTAATTTAAACAAAGAGTAAAATTCTCTCGTTTCTTGTAACACACAGTAACGGCAGCAGCAGTCAAAAGCAAATAATTTGTGGGTCCAGTATTCACTCAGTCCTTTCGTGTGCTTTTTTTGTTAAATGTTAAAACAAAATATTTACTGCGCAACACAAGAATGATTCGGAAAAATCTCGCTCACACTCTCCTACCCCATCCGCAGTTTCAATACAATTCTGTGAAACTTACCTCGATCGTCGAATTAAGTGCTGTGAATACTGGAAAATTGAATTGAAGAGCATGACATTGATTCTATGTGGGGTGTGTGTGTGTGTGATGTGCTGCTAATAACAATATTATTTATATTTCAGGCCACACCTGATGGACGTTAACCATTTCATAGAACAAAAAAACAAATCTCTAAAATATATTACAGATCTCGGCCGAACATCTGACTGACTTGCATTCCGTTTACATACTGTTTTTTTTTTGGTTTGATCTTGTTTTCATAAATCGTTTCAAGGATGCGAGATCAACGATCAAAGTGAGATGATAATAGGGTTTTCAAGTCTTACCGAGTCCACGGGCTGCAACGTCGGTGGCAACGAGAATGGCTTGTCGACCGTTCCGGAATGAATTCAATACGTAGTCACGTTCCTGTTGAGTTTTATCGCCATGAATGGCGCACGCCTTCCAACCGTTGCGACAAACCGCACGCGTTATATCGTCGACACGTCGCTTCGTTTCCACAAAAATGATGGTTTTCGTCTCGTTTTCCGATGAGATCTCGGTTAACAGTTTCATGAGTTTTGTCTCCTTCTCGTACTCCTCGCACACATCCACAATTTGCAAAATATTGTGATTGGCGGACAAGTTCAACGAGCCAATGTTGATCTGAATGTAGTCCTCCAGGAACTCTTCGGCTAATGCTTTCACTTCTTTCGGCCAGGTTGCCGACCACATAAGAACTTGCCTGTCGGGTCGAATTTGTTCGATGATTTTTCGGATCTGCGGCTCGAATCCCATGTCAAGCATACGATCTGCTTCGTCCAAAACAAGGTAGGTACAACGCTTCAAATTGGTAGTGCCTCGTTCAAGAAAATCCAACAGGCGACCAGGGGTGGCAATGACTATTTCGACTCCTCGTTCCAAGTCTCTGGCTTGTGGACTCTTCGGAGCCCCTCCAAATATGCAAGTATTACTAACACTTGTACATGAGCCGAAATCAGTTGCGACTTGTTGAATTTGCTGTGCCAATTCACGCGTCGGAGCCAAAATTAACACAATCGGTCCATCTCCGCGTTGTAATCTCGGTTGATGATTTATGTGCAACACAGCTGGCATAATGTAGGCCAACGTCTTTCCACTGCCAGTCTGCGCAATTCCTACCATGTTTCGTCCGCTCAATGCTATCGGCCATCCTTGCGCTTGAATTGATGTTGGTCTTTCAAAACCTTGTTTAGCGATTTCCTTCATTGCATAGTCCGGAAAGCCGCCTTCAATGAAATTCAGCATAGGCGGTGGTACATCCTTGCCCCGTACAGTAATCTCGTTTTTGTTCAAATATTTTTCAACCTCCGATTGTGGACGATTCAGAACTGAGGCACACGGTTCGTAGAAATTTTTCCGAAACGGTGTTAACAACTCGTTGTCCCAACGAACTCGCCGCAAGCGATCGCCCGGTTGCTGTTTATTATTTCCCATTCCAGCTCCCATGTTTCGGTCGCCGCCTGGACCACCGCGTCGATCATTGCCTCGGAAGCTTCCACCACCTCTGTCACCATTACGAGACATCGAACCTCTATTACTGCTTCCACGATTATTGCGATACATACCACCATCACCACCGCCGTTACGATCTCGATTGTACCTAGAACAATAGTTTGTTGTTAGATGACAATTTATAGGAAACAATTTTCTGCAATAAAATGGAGGCCGCCCTAATGAGACTGCAACGCAACAAAAGCAAAGCTTCAGAAAAGTCAGCGTAGTGGAATGTTTGGAAGTCACCTACAAATTCACTTACATTTTAGTGTTAAGGGTCCTTTATACGGGGATGTGAAGAAGTGCAAACTGTAGGTATTGTTGTTTCGAGAAATTTTCGTGTTACAGAAAACTTTAAGCTATTTTTTCACTCTCTGCTACACTGCAGTTTTGACAATCGAGGATTACACACACACACACAGCCAAAGTCATTGAGAATACGTTCAAATTCGACATATGTTTTGAGGCGGAAATATTTAAAATATTTTTTTTTTTGACGATTAACGTAATTTAATTAGAAAACTAATTAAATTACCTCTGCAGACAACAACGATTGGCATATTCCGATTACCTTACACCAGTGATTGACAACATAGATGCTATTAGGAGTATACCCTACTCATCTCACCCTACTAATCTTGACGAGAAAATTTTAATTTATTTTTCATCACATCCCATAATTTGAAAATTGAACAGATTCCTATTCGTACTGTCACACCGTATTTTTATTGACTGACTGACTGACTGATTGTTTTGTTTATTGGAGTGTTGCAATGTTTACTTGTAAAATGGTCAACTAAAACCACCCCGCAATAATATGAAATCAGACCAAATAATTGTGAATTTGTTCCTGTGTTTCGTTTTTGGTGCAACCATTTTTATTTACGGCTTCTTTCCTATTTCATTCAAAAATGGTAAAACAGCCACCGCAGACGATTTACCTGATGTTGTTCTTGATGTTCCGTACGTACTGATAATGGACCGGAATTCGAATTGTAATTTAAAAATTGATTTTTCCCATGTCTCAGACTCAACACGAGCGGTTATCGTTCACGTCACTCCCATTCAGTATTAATGGTTATCGATGCCATGCGATTGGATTTTGCGATGCAAAATGAATCAATGAAATATTTCTCCAAATTGATGAAGAATGACGATGCGTGTCTATTTCATCTTAAAGTTCAACCGCCAACTGTTACACTGCCAAGAGTAAAGGTATGACTTGACTGATTATACGCTTCGGTTAATCTGTTACAGACGGCAAACATATGACCAGTATTATTATCCGATCTATTACTTCCATCGATCAAAGTATTTTAAATCGGTTGATTTCAAATCTTGTACTTCAATTTTGTATCATGCATTTAAAGGACCATATTACCCAGAGCTTGTCATTTTCGTCGTCCTTATCGATAACAGATGAATAGCCATATGTGACAAATTAATCAGAGTTCGCTGTTGGTAGAAAATGATGGTGGTTCTTCTTGGACTGCAACGTCGCGATAATCCAAGAAGAACCACCAGCAGGTTAATCCATTGCATACAATTTTAGGCAATGATATCAGGAACCGTTCCAAACTTCATAGACGTTGTGCTCAATCTGGGCAATTCAGAATTAAAGACTGACTCTTTCGTTCACCAATTGCTGCTAAAGAAGCAGAGGATATCATTTTGTGGAGACAACACTTGGTCAGAACGGAAATTTAGTTTTAACTTTCACGTTTCTATAGCTTTACAATCCTTAGGGTGAAAATGTTTCCGAATAAATTCCATCGACAGCTGGAGAACATGGATTCATTGTTTGTGAACGATTTTTACGAGGTCAGTTAGTTATTGGTTTTCAATTAACATTTCCACTAACTGACATTCGTAGGGTGACAAAAATATTACTCATCGGCTTGAAAGTGAGCTGAAGTCTGCGGATTGGGAGCTGCTGATTTTACACTATTTGGGACTTGATCACATTGGACACGTTGAAGGCCCGAAAAGCCCAAAAATCCATACGAAGTTGCAAGAAATGGATAATGTTATCATGAGAATACATCTGGAGATTTTAGACTGGGTAGGTTCTTCGATGCCCGACGACATTTACGGTTTCTTCATTCGACCTTTAAATTTAAGAAAAAACGACTGAAACTTCCATCATTGTTTCTAATCACCGGTGATCATGGAATGAGAGATACAGGTGGACACGGAGGTAGCACTTTTGGTGAGACAAACATTCCTTTAATGGTCGTCGGTGCAGGATGCCGACAAACTGAGTAAGTCAGAAGAATCTAACTTATGTGTTACTGCGGGTTGATTTACTTCCACCGAATTTTTAGAGAGATCTATCAACAAATTGACATTGCTCCGACTGTGTCTGTACTACTGGGACTACCGATACCAGATTCAAGCATTGGATCGTTGATAACGGATATGCTTGTCGATTTAAGCTACGAAGATCAACTGTATGCGTTGAACTACAATAGCGAGAGACTTCTCAAAATGATTACCGAAAAGATTACAGAAAGTGAGCTTCGGAACAACGGTGAGTTGCATTGTATACGGAGGCGGGATGGTGATAATACTTTCTGTTTCTGTCATTTTTTAGAATTTTTCACTCAATTAATGGAAGCCAAGGTCTTACACGCCAAGTTTCTACGTAAAACGGAGAACCTTGAAATTGCCTACAAACGTTGCAAGCTGCTCTACTCGTCGTCATCCCGAGCAATGAGTGACCTCTTATCAACTTTCTACGTTAAATATGATCAAATAAGCGTAGCACTGGGCGTAGCATTGATGACTGCGGTTAGTTTAAATAATAATTTGAAAATTTTCCAATTCTTCAATTGATTTGTTTCAGACGTGCATCGTTCTTATACGCTTTGTGATGTCAGATAATTTCAGCGACACCATAACCATCGGTTTGAAAATTCCAACGGTCATATCCATTTGTGTATTGAGTGCCGCTCTGAAGCATTTAATATGCGAGTTCTCTGACTGTAGTTTATGCTTGAATCTACCCGTCTCGTACATATTCACACTAGCTACGGTGGTTGTGACATTCTTCTTGCTTACAATGTCAAATTTAAAATCGAATTGGTCGAACATCCAGTCAACATTTTCCGGTTCAAAGTTGATTCGAATTTTATTGTTTGCAACGTTGGTTCATACATTTTCACTTGCCAGTAGTTCGTTCGTTGAAGAAGAGCATCAGACGTGGTACTTCATTACTCACACTTTTTTGCTGATTATTTGTATAATGTCGCTGAAAAAGCGGCAGACCGAGCAATGGTTTCTGAATGCGGAACTGTTAAAACCCGAAAATCGACAGAAACGAACCGGGGCTTGGAGTGTGTTCGAACGGTTCTTCTTCGAATTCAATTGGTTTATGCTATTCGGGCTTCTGTTGGTGGGACGACGACTAAATCAAACTGGTGATAAATGGCTTAGTTTACCGGACATTGGAGATTTTTTGACCACGGAAGAGCATCGCCTGTGGAATAGTTGCTTTGTGGTCGTTTGTAAGTGCATTAGGACGTTACCCCAAGTAATATCCAGACAACTTCAGATTTACATTTTTCAGCTCTGTGCGCCATGATCTACAAACTAACCGATTTTAATGGGACCCTGACGAATGTCTTAACGTTTACAGCCGCGGTGCTAATTTATTATTATCGCACGTTAAACGGCCACGTATACTTTGCTGGAATCAAACCATCTGAGTAAGAAGGAAAATGAGAAACAAAAATGTTTCATTTTGTACCCATCTCATCCACTGTAGGTCACATTCTTCCATCACGATTTTCTGGTTGAACATTCTCGAAATCGTTTGCATCAACTGTGTCCCGATTTTCTACAAATATTTAAAACGGACCCATTCAAGAGCCGATCTGCAAAACGCCCTCGGTGTCAACGTTACGATATTTTGCCTTGTTTCGGCACTGTTGCACAAGCCACACAACATTTACCTGAATTTTGTGATTTTATTGACATGCGACATGCTCAACACTTCGTGCAACCAGCTGTTCGGCGGACGAAACAATTTACTGGTTAAAGTGGTGGGACACTACTGGATCGGCAAAATGTTTTTCTTTTATCAGGTTCGATACAAACCGAGTGCGCTGATATTTTGGAGATATAATTTTGTTGACTGATCTTTTGCAGGGAAATTCAAATAGTTTGGCTTCGATTGATCTCAATGCCGGCTACGTTGGCTTGCAAAATTTTAATTTTGCCACAGTCGGTGTGTATCTGACGCTGAACACATTCAATGGACTTATACTGACTTACCTAATTCTTCTATACAATATATTTGATGTACAGAGCAACGATCGAAGCAAAAGGTAAGTGAATTTTGATGAATTTCCACCAGAGCCTTTCAGTCAGTTCATGTCTTATCTCGGATTGATTGACTGTTTTCTCTATTTATAGCGACATTCCTTACACCATGGGACTCACAAGTCTTCTAGTCATACTTCCATTTACGTTTTACGCGTTCGTTACCATCTGGTTCCAAAGTCACATCTTCATTTGGACCGTATTTTCGCCAAAATTAATTTACGAATTTTACCATTTATGTTTAGTTAGTTTTTTAATTTGTTTAACTCGAATTTTCCACAAATTTGTTTATTAAATGAGTGCTGCAAAAAGCATTGCAAAGGCCGGTTATAGTTTTGTATTGTTGCCAATTAAAAGTTTATAAAAAATTGAGCACTTCTAGCCGCTATCTTCACCCGTTTGCAATAAGCGCAGAGCTTTCTGTAGATTTTCAATGGCAGCCTTGACATCATCATACGTCAAAGCACTGCCAGCCCATTTGCAATACTTTTGTGCTTTGATCATCTGGTCACCAGTCAATTGCACGTTAGTTGGAGTAATTGCAGCAACAGCAGGAACTGCCGCTCCAGAGTATGCTTGGAATTGGTCTGGTGTTGTCGGTTGGGGAGTAGCTGGTGTTTGAACTGGTGCTGGAGGATCTAAATTGGAGGAATTGTATTTAGTTTCATTGAAATCGTGCCATAAGAAACAGTTCTACTGGGATATGGTGAGAATCCGATAGTGGGTGGAGATTGATCTGGTTCGGGTAGACTGGAAGAAGGTTCTCCTTGACTAGTTGACGGTTGAGGTACTTGCGGTTGAGGTGGCTTTGCTAAGTTAGCCAGTTCGTCGTCTTCGTCTTCTTCTTCGTTACCTTCGTCCATTGGACCTGCAAAATTGATTTAATCTCAATTGTTCGGATGGACACTCTTCGGGGAGTTAAATACCTGGAACCGGAGTTTCACCATTTTTCAGGCAATTGTGAATGTACGCTGCTTTCCATTTGGCGTATTTGCTATTTTTCTGAGCCTCGTCACTCGGCTCACCGAACGTCAACAATACATCGTATATCATACCAGCTGTGTAGAATGCCTTGACCACATTCCTAAACAATTAAATCTTAGTCGAAAGTTCCACCGACCGATTAGTATTCGCAGAAAATTATTTACTTTCCGAAATTCGAAGCACGATCTTGCTGATCAGCATAGGAAAACAGTTTAAAAGCATAGTTCTCAAGGTAAGCCTGGGCGACAACCTCATTGGTAATGGACTCATTATTTTGATTTGCCTTTTTGGTTGTCTCAAGCCAATCCATTAGTCCTGCAAAACGAAAGAAAATTTCTAATTTTTTAAGTCGAATGTTAGGCAACGCCTTGTCTTTTCAACAAACGATCCACTTGAAATAGATTTGTATCCGGAATGACGTCATAGTTTCCACTATTTTCGCTACAAAATCAATTTGACAAGAAATCGAAAAGATTTCATGCAGTCAACAGAGAGGCATTTCGATTTCTCAAGCCGACGCCAAATAGTTCTTTCAATCAGTATTCAATTACCAATCAAGAGTGCAGTTTCTTCAGGCTTCTTTGTGGACAGCTTTAATCCAGTTTGTAAGGCGTAGATTCTGGACCAGTAAGCCACGACAATATCGCGGGCGTCATGTTCTTGTGCAACTTTCAAAAAGTGTGCTATGGGTTTCAATGAATCTGGACAGGCAGGAATACCGCTCGACATTGTTGATTAAAATAGAGATTTGCACGAAAACACAAATTCCAGCAATTAATCACACACCAAAACAATTTTGACAGAATTTTATTGACCATATGATTCATCCTGAGCCTCCGTAATAAAATAGAGCCAATGCGAATAGTATAGGCCGTTTATCTGCACGAAATTTGAAAATGAAGTTCGTTTTTAGAGTTACAGACGACGAAGGGCGTCTTGAGAAATTGATGTTGTAGGTGCTTAATTGACTTTAAGTGAACTCAAAGTAGTTAAAGGAAAAGGCTGGCAAGTCGTCCGGAAGTAAAACAATAAATGAAACTAAATTTTATCTGAGATTTGTCTGTATTTTAAGAAGTTTCAAACTTTGGTGTAACTTTCCACTCGATTGGGGTTGACATTTTCGTGAAAACGTTCTCCTGTTTCTTCGACGGTTTCTTAAGAGCTTTCTTCTTAACTTTGAATACATCTGTCATATCTTGTCCATCAGAAAAGTCCGCCTTTGCCTTTGCTAGCTTTCGAATTTTCACAGTAGCTGTGTACTGTAATGCTCCCTTACTCACAGGGTCATATGCACATCGTACGTCTACAGCAACTTTACGAAATTTTTCCCTTTGTTGGCGTGGGCGTGCTAGCTCTTCAGTACCAAGAGATTTGATAGAAGCGTATTCGTGATTTGTGGGAAATGCTATGCGCGGTATTTCATAGACGACATCGTCTTGTTTTTCTGGTCTTGGTTGAGCTAAATTTAGAATTCTATCCGTGGCAACGTATTTCAGAGCGCTTTCAGCAATAATATTCGGATCGGTATCTGGGCAAGGCTGATGTCTAGGCTGAGACAATCGAATAATGCGGTTGATATCTACTTTCCCCTTGACTCGTTCCTAAAAACAAAATATTTTTTTTTTTAATTTAGGACAAATGTTACTCAATTTGTTAGCACAACCATTATTTCCGGTTCAAATACTTTCTTCGGTTTTGAAATGTTCAGTAGCCATTTCTGAAAGTCATCAGGTCTAACCTTTGGTTTCCTTATGTGGGTTTGTGACGGAGTGGTTTTACTATAAAATTAAATCTTAAAAATTGTGTTCCTAAATATCTTGGAGCTTTTACTACTTCTTTTGTGCAAGCATTTTACTGTAAATCGTATTGAGGCTTTTCTCAAGGTACTGGTCCAAGTTCTGCAACTTTCTTCGCTCAAGTATCTGATTAAATTCCTCCTTGACAGCCATAAGCTTCCTGGAAGTGGGTGATTGTTGTTCAATGATGTCATCTAAGATGTGAATAGTGTTACCTAGGTATTGGTAGTCCTAGTTCTGCGGTGCGACTCATTTTTTCGAGTGAAAAAGCTATCCCTTTAATTTACTCAAAGTTGTGATCTTGGAAAACGCTAATTGGTTAGTTTGAACTTTAGCATATTTTGCACTATGAAATTTAGATATTTTTTTCCATTTTTTTAAATTAAATTTTATAAAAAATTTTAAACCAGCAAATATACAAGCAGTACTAAGTTGTCTTAGGCATGCTTAGATGAAATTAGATTTTATCAAACGTTTGGTGCCATAGAGTCTTTTTTATCACATGACGCTTTCGCATACGGTTATTTCACGTTGAGTTACTACGAAAGTCAGGCGATGAGCTTTGACTAATGTTCTAATGTTTACAGAATGTATGATGTGATAACGAGATAAAAGATTGTGATACCTTCAGAAAAGGATAATCACCAACGATGTGCTCAGCTCAGGCTAGTGAGGTTTTATGAATATTAAAACAAACGAAGTAAAAGATTTTGCAACAAACGATGCGACACTATGTAAAACTATGAATAACAGCTCTACTGATTATAGAACGATAGGTTTGCAATTTCTAAAAGGTAAAGAAAAGGAAGTAAATATTCCTCCGAATTTTGACTGTATTACGTTGTTAATTCTTCGGATTTATTATCATGTGAGGTGTCATTAGAAGCGTCTAATTAAACCCTACAACAATGTAAAAAAGACAAAAGTCAAAGCTTCAGCGTCAAATCCTCCAAATTATATTTCTAGACCACTCACAGAACTTCAAATTGTCTTATTTGATTGATTTAATTCGGCCGCTAGCAATAATTCTCAAAAGCTGAATTATGATCTTGTGTTCCTCTAAATGACGGCTTTAATTGTACCACGTATGCGTTGTTCATTAAACTCACAGTTAGAGTAATAGGAGACTCACAGTCATATCCTCTTAGAAACGGCTATCATCTGCTGTCGACAGCAACGTTGGAAATGAGCAGTAATGTGGTTTTATATAGCAAAATAAATGTTGAAACAAATGAAGTAAAAGAGTTTGTGTCAAACATTAGGTGATACTTTAAACAGAAGAAGTAGTAGATTTAATGATTATATATCGAATCTCGATACGTCTGTTGTGTCTGAAAGGTTACCAAATCGAAATTTCAGATAAAGACAACGTCTACACAAAAATTTAAAATGAGCAATAACCTCAACATTTACTACATTTTTAAAACAAATGAAGTAAAAGAATTTGTATCGAACATTAGGTTATATTTTAAACAGAATTTATATTATATACCTGCCGTTTCGTTTCTGAAAGGTTAACAAATCAAAATTTCAGATAAAGACATAGTTATTGATATAGTACTGCAACAGGGTCAACAGATAAACGTACGAAATGCCTTTATGCCGGTGGAATTGTCGTCGTTATGTATTGTGATTTCGGATTAACTGCTTCTGTGAAACATCGGACTAAACTTTTCAATTTGTGAAACTTTATTTTTTATTCGTCGCTTGAACGGAACTGCATAATTTAATGACATAACTGTAATAATACTATGAACGAAATGTTTGTTAGGAATAATTTGATTACGTCGCCGACGACGGTTGATTTGTGTCTTTTGCGGTCACTGATGGATTTCCCAGCAAATGACTCAGTTGAGTGCAAAGATTTGGTAACTGTATACTATTTGGAAAAACATTTGCATCGAGTTTGTCTCCTTGTACGTTGTGCTGGCAATTCGGCACAGCAATTACTGGTATAAATCCAACAATACCGAACGGTATTTGATTTTGGTTGATCGGCTGTTGAGCATTTTTGAGGTTTACTTGCAGATTGCTTATTTGAAGAGTTTCGCCGTTTTCGTTCGTCGGTACTTCTGTTTTGGTAGCATTTTCTCTAGCTTTAATAAAAGAACTCAGCCAAGAGCAAATGGTCTGAGCAGGTGGACCATTTCCACCAACTCCAACGCTGCTAGCACCTTGAACGTAATCGTTGCCAGAAGTAGGATTCGTACCTGGGTTGAGGTTTGCCGTTGGTAGAACGTTAGATCCAAATTGGATTGGCATTCCACCCAAAAATGGGAACGTCATGAGGTTATCATTGGCGAATGGGAATGGTAAAATATAAAACGGCCACTTCGATATTGCAATGTTGAAATTCGGAATTTCCGGTACAAGTTGGTCAACATTCGGTGGATAAACTCCAATAGCAGTGCCTAAGGAGCCTAAAAATGACCGAATTAATAAAAGAGCATTGAAAATAGCAAATGAACCAACCTGGAATAGGTGTGCTGCTCGGATTGTACTGAGGAATGAACTCCGTTTTAGTGTTTGCATATTTGCTCACGGGTTGGATATTGTTTTGGTTGTTATCGCTGGCTTTTTGTGCATTCGAATCGGGATAAAAGTTTGCATTTCTATTTACTGCATCCGGATATCCATTAAAACTAGACGGTTGTCTGTTGGAATTGGAAGCTGGTCTAACAGTCGGCCTTAACACGAACTTCGGTTGATGTGGTGAGTTATCATAAGGTACTGAGTTTCCCTTTACCCGATTTGTAGATGGAGTTCCTCCATCAACTTCATTTAGTGGAGTCGGTGTCGATCCCGGATTATATGCTGTAAATGATGTGGTTGCTGGATTTACTCCAGGAATTATTCTTTGACCGAATCCTGAATATATTTTCAATTGATCGTTGGGTGCCTTTGTTATTAAATCGGGCGATGAGGTTCCCGGTCTCGATTCATCCGGATATTGAGTGTTCTCTGCATTCGCCGATGTTGTCCGTGATCGAGTATAGAGGAATGGATATTCAGTTGGTCCTACAAGTTCCGGTCGAGTGTTATGAGTAATCTCTGGACGAATATTTATTTGCCCTCTTGGATTGGAGTGATCATCTGGTTGATTGGAAATTACATCATTTGTATTCGGTTCGTCGCTCGGTGCAACAGACGGTGTCATCCTACTCGGCTGAAACCTAGTTTGAGATATCGCATTCATGTGCGTTATGATTCCTCGAATTGGTTCGTTCTTCGGTGTAGTAACTGTAAAGAATCCTGATGGCTGGTTCGGACGAGTTGATTCTCGTTCTGGATGAACAGTGCTTGGACGACTTGGGTTAATGACTTCCGATACGGAATACTGATTTCCGTAAATGGGTGTTCTGTCAGAGGCAATCGGAGTTGAAGGTTGTTGAGCGCTTGAGTCTGTAGTGTCGTTGTTTTTGGAAGGGAATGAACCTGATATGGTCAAATGAGTCAATGGAGTAATCAGAGAAATCGGTGGATTTCTCGCATCATCTGCATCTTTCCTCGATTGTTTTATTGGATTGAGGAAATTTAAGTTGCCAATACCATATTGTGAATGCGGATTTCTTGACCCCAGTTGATATTCCGCTCCATGTGGTCCATTGGTGATGAATGTGGTTGTTTTGTCGTATGTCGGCGCTTTGTTGTCGACAGAATTTGTATCTACCGAATTTTGCGGTGTTGCTTTAGATTCCACCGGTTCCACATTACTGATTGTAACAAAAGATTGTACTCTGGGTGTTGATGTTGATGCTATGGAAGATGGTATACAGACGAAAGTTTAATCAACAATTTCTGGAATCAATTAATTGATACCTTGACTGGGAGCCCTTGTCGGAATATTAAATTCAAATCCTGCTTGAGGTTTGTTGTAATCACCAATTCCAGGATATGTTGATTGTGATGTCGTAGTTTCGAATTCTACATCTATGTCAGTAGTGGTGTAACTTTCAACAGCAGGACGTTGAGAGGCAACGCTACTAGTAACACCTATGCGAAAAAGATATTGAGCAAATTGTTTAATCTGATTTGAAGACGGAGGTCATACCGAATGTTTTACTAGTGGAATCTTGTCTGCTAGAACTAGACTTAGAGAGAGTTGAATGTGAAGTTTCTATGGGTCGTCGGCTGGCATATGGAGTGCTTCGCTCATCTGAAAGCACGACAATTAATTAAGAAACTACTGCATCCGAAATCGCAGTCCGTTATCGGTAGAAATCTCCATTAGAAAGAATTCAAGTGTATTGAAATTACGCACCAGCTGGAGTCGATAATGATTCTGCATCAGTATAGACCGTCGACGAATCCGGATTTGTTGAATCTACGTTTGATTCCGTTGCCAGATCGAACGGCGTTCCAGTTGTCGTTTGAGTATTGAATTTGAATCCATCGAAATTAGTCGGTCGAATTGAGCTTATTTTCTCGGCTGTGATTAGGTATTTGGTCAGGTGGATAGATAAGATACAAACAGTTTACCACTTACTTGAATCGATAGCAGGATATTTTGTACTAACAACTGTGGAAGGCCCATTGTTGTTATAGCTAGTAGAAAATGGTTGACTTTGAATAGGCACTACTGTTGTTATATCTCCAAAGTAACCTAGGATCATTTTTTTTACAAAATCGGGTATTTTCACATTATGAGAATTAAAAAATTACTGGGTTCCGTTGTAGTCGGAGTATCTGGATATGAATTCACATATGAGTTGATAACATTGAGATCATTGCCCGGATTAAACGAATTTATCGGGAGACCAATTGTTGTGTGAGTATCGAATTTGTTTGTGGTTCGGAAAGGAGGTAAAAGATCTTCAGTATAGTCCGATTGACCTAACGGGCTGATGGATGGTGTGACTTTTTGCAATATAAATTTGTCACTTGGTGTTTTCACTGTACTAGGCCCATTGGTCACCGATTCTCTAAATGGTGATGGAGACGTTCCCGCTCGAGTGGGGTGATTCGAAGAATTTACAATTGGTGGAACGGTTGAATGTTGATTTTGTCGATAGGAGATTTTAGTGGCATACTCTGGACCATTCACGTGTGCATTAATGGTTGAGGGTTTCGTTGGTGTGTTACTATTGATTGTCGGTCTTTGAGTCGTCCTTGTTGAAGGGTTCACACCTTCGGGAGACGAGAATATTACCGGTGCTGTTGTTCTCGGACTTTGCTGTTTCGTGTAAGTTGATACAACTGTGCTGATCGGAATCAATTTTGTCGGCTCAGTTTTCATTGGACTGTTGAATGGAATGCGAGGTACAACTACTTTCGGTTCCGGACTTGGTTGAACCGGAAATTTCGTTTCACCTAACTGAAATCACGAAAGGAAATTATTTTCAAGAATTTAATACAAAATGCGATCAATACTACTTGTTGGAAAATTCCCCCAGGTGCTCGAATAACGGGTGCATTCAGAATAACACCTCCTTTGGCCATTCCACATCCAATAGGAAAATATAAATCTTTCCAGTCTAGCATAACGCCTTTGGGTTTATAGGGCTTCTCGTCTGCGTCCACACTGTATAGTCAGCAGAGGATCAGAAAATTTTCAATTTAAATAACTGAAATGACTCTGTCTTACGTGTTTTCATTAACCGGATAGACCAGCACTGGTTTCTCATGCTCTAACGTTCGATAACCTTGTGAATCGGCAACATAGTGCGTTACTTTAAGTAAATCATCACTGTCTATGTATCCATAGCATCCATATGTAACACCATCACCACCTCTGGTTTCGTGATGAAATTGACCGTTCGGCTCGACCGCATAACCGTAGTTATAGGCACCTAATGAGTCGACAATGTTAAATTTATTCGAAGTGTGCGTATTACAAAATAGACTTTACTTGTATCAAAATCAGCCGTATGATATTGCGATTGATGCAGTTCAGGACTGTCGATGTCAATTATTACTTCCTTATCACGTTTTAAATCTATTTTACACCGTCCATTGTGGATGGAAATGATAATCTGAAAACGAAAGCATGGGAAGCAAATTTAAACATAAAATTTATGAAACGACCAGAAACTTATAAAATAAAAATTAATCGCAGACATTTAAATGCATCCCCCATCATTGTCCCAAATCGTGAGACCTTTTGTAACATTCGAATTAAGAAAATCGATATTTAACAATATAACATCAGTGAAACAATTAAGTGCGACCTTAATGTGTCAGTTAGTATATTATCAGAAAAAAATGCAATTAAAGCTTTTCCTCATCAAATGTAAGCGAATCCCCCGCCTGAGTCCATGAATCAATTATTAATAAATTAATTTTTTTGTTTGTTTATTGATCATATAAAACATAGCCATGTACCATTTCGTGTATGTTTAGAAAAAATCAAACAGACAAGAGCATTATTTATTGCCCTTATTTGATTTCAGCCGTTTAACAATAAATTATCTTCGAAAGATAAATAGAAAAAAAAAATATTTAAGTTTTTCTTATGAGCTGCATTATAAATGCAAGGCTGTTGGCTGTGTGTGTTATGTTATTTTTATTAAAATTGATGAATTTCGATTGCTCTTTAAATTATGATTGAAATTCCCACATAAAGCATTCCAAAAATGATTTTCAAATGTCTTCACATCGTCATTATTTGTATAGCCTGCTTTCGTCTCGACTTTGAAGAGGAAAAGTTGAAGGTTGTTCTTTGGCTGAGAAATAATAAAAATTCACTATAACCGCTGCCTATTTGTTATATTAAAAGTTATCTAATTGATAGAGGTTTTTTCGCGCAAAGTTGAACTAATAAATTTGATGAGTTAATTGGCGTTTTGGATAGGTTTATACTTTTCTCGAAATTTAATGTTTTGCAAGAAATTGCTCCTCAATTTTTTTTTTCATAACAGCATTTAACACTTTCAACCTGGCCTTTTTGCAAAGCATCTTCACGTAAACTAAAAGCTTCAATATGGATGATATTCTCACATTCATACACTCACGGAATTTTGAAAACCGACATATTTTCTGTTTTGTGGTTTACTAGTGTTAAGTGAATTTTGCATGTATTTTCGTATGGAGAAATCAATAACTCAAGTAAAACACAGAAACAGAAAATATGTCGGTATGTACCTGAACAAAGCACCTAGCAGGGTAATAGAAGAAAATAGAGTACTACTTTAATCGAAGTATGCGAATATTTCCATACCTTTTTTTCATAATGTCATTGGAAAATTACCATTAAGGCTGATAATGGTATTATTGGTATCAAAAAACTACTCTATTTGACGTGTAAAATCCTCTATTACCCTGCTAGGTGCTTTGACCTGAACCATCATTTTGAAACCACATGCTATATTAATACCCCTGTTGAAATATTGAGCAGATTATTTACTGATAAAGAACGTGTATCTATCTAATGGATGTTCCCTCCTGAAAAGGATGTATTTTCTCTCAAACGTTATACATTTTATAGATTGCTTTTTATTTTATGAAAAAAAGTTGCTTGGTTTTGGCACAAAAAATAACAGGTTTACCCACAACCACCGATTCTATACCCAATTAACCAACTGATTATTATTTAATATTCTTTTTTTAAATGCCTGAATATGAACAAAAAACCGCAAAGATCTACCTATATTATTGACTTATTTATGAGCTTATTTATTTGAAAATGAATCACAAATGTAAAATTAAACACAAAACTTTTATAACGTCATCTCTGTCCTCTTCATCAAATTCACTTTCTTGCGTGATCGTAAATAATATATGCAAAGATTTGTTGAAGCAATTCATTTACTTCTATATACAATATTGGAGCATCATCGCGGTATTATTTAAATAAATAAACAAAAAAGTTAAAACAAATATATTGAACTGGTTTCATATAATCTATTGTCTCTACTTATTTCTGTTGAGTTCATCTTTGGTTTGACAGTTAAAAAAAAGCTTGAAACTCATTGTACGGAAAGATTGCGCAAACTTTTGTGTTAAGATCATAAAGATATAATCATTGAATCTGCATTTCCGTCTCTATAGAAATTGATCAAGTCATTATTGATATTGAATACCTATCATTATATGGTTTACCGTTACTAAAATGTGACGTAAGTCAGGTATTTAGTGAAAAGTATAACGTAGATTTTAATGCTCATTCACTCCTCTTCGAATTCTGACCACAAATTACCATCATAGAAAGAGTGACATAGTCATTTACATAACAAGGGATAACAAATCGAAAAGTCCAGTTGTGAATTTTGTTGATCTGAGGCGAAGCCGAGGTCAATAAATATACAAAAACGTGACTTTTCACTTTTATCCCGAGTTTAGTAATATTGGTTCGACATGCTGAAGCAAATTCTCTTGTTTTCACTAGGAATATTTTCCTAAAATTTTGTACGAGAAGATAGATGGAAACCTCGAGAACGTCCTTCGTATTCGTACAATGTCATTCCCTTTACTGTAAGTCATGGGTGTTACAACAGAAAATACACCGTACGTAACACGATCTCTATGATTAAAAATGTATGGAAATATGACTAAAAAACGTAAACCTGTCACAGACGGCAAGCATATTAACAGTTTTGCTATCTGATCTATTGGCTGCTAGGAATTTCGCGCCGCGTCATTCACAATAATTGACAGAATGACACATTTTGTATAAGGAAAATGTCACTTTGGGGGTTATTGTGAATGACGCGGCGCGAAATTCCTCAACACCGATCTATTACTTCATTTGATCGAAGATTTTCAGATACTGATTTCAGAAATCTTTTACTTCATTGTATTTTTTGCTATATAAGACCACATTAGTCGGACCTTATTGTTTTTTATTGCTGTCGTTGTCGATAACAGATGACAGCCGTCTGTAACAGGTTGAATGTATTAATTTTCTGTTCTTTGTCAACACAGAACTGGATTAATTCTCAACCGATTTACAAGAAAATATTTGATTAGAATGGAATTCCTTAGGTTAGGTTCCAAGGCGGATTATGTTGATCTAACTGCTGTTATAAACAAATTTTTGAATCGATTTCAATATTTTTTCTGGTTATTCGATTATGTCTTATTAACGAACGAGAATAAATAGAAAAAAATACCGAGAGTGAAGTTCACATGAGTTAAATTTCTATTGAATACATGGGACCGGGCATTTTGTAGACAATAACACTCTAATGTGAGCATAAAACCAGACCTGTACCAGAGAATGAAGTTATGAAGCAAATATTAAGAATCGTTTTATCACGTTTCGAAATTTTTTAGTGAAACTAAACGGAATTAAATTATTTATGAGAGATTCAGATCGTTCTTAATAACATCGAAGTTATGCGGTGCAAACCAAGTTTTTAATCGTTGGGTAATCGAGAACCACGCGTAAACAGTATTATAACCTTTCTGCACAGCCGTTTTACGGAAAATACCTTATCGAATACGAAACTCAGCCACTCAATAGCTTTTCGTACAGCCGCAATCAGACTCCATTCATAGCAACGATATTTCAGTCGATCGAAAACAGAATATACTGAGAATCAATTGATTGGATCAATAGTTTGTGACATGAAGAAAATACAGCCTGACCGCCTTCAATCTTACCATGCTGTGGATCGGGTCGTTGGAGTGCTATCATTCCGACGGGTTTATTTGAACTCAAATCAATTACTGCAAAAGGTTGATATTTATTTTTCACTTCCGCATTGATTAACTTCAGGGATTCCTCGAAACTGGGGAAAGGCCCCACATCCATGGAAGTCCAAAGCCATTGTCATGACTGAAAGCTGTGTACAGATCGTCAGCATGTTTCACCACATTCAGCAGTTCAAGACAACATGTACGACCCGACCGGTCAAAATCTCAGGTTGTGATGGACGACATGGCTTCCAACTGTGTACAGTATCACTGATTGTTTGACAAAACTCATTGATATTGGGATCGGCATTGCTCCAGACAGAATTATTGGGTTTTCAAGATTGAAGAATTCAAACCAAAGTTGAAATCGCGTGAATTAAAGATAACAAATATTCGACAAATGCTAAATTTCAAAAATGTGAGTATATTCAACATTTATTCTCAGAGTGAAGAAGGAATTCCATTAATGTTTCGATCGATTGCTCTTCGTATATCTTCTAATTTTCTGATTTGTCGGCCTTGTGCATCGAAATTGTCTAATGCATGCCAAGTTTGCAGAGTGGATCTTATTGCAGGCCACCTGTCATCAGTAATTGAAAACCAAGCTTCATCAAAGTTTCGGCCTTTTTGAACTCTTGCCTTGCAAAATACACCATCCAATTTGAATCCCAATCGTTCGACAGCTTTCCGTGCCGATGCATTATGACTGCCGCAACGCCATTTATAACATCGATAGCCCAAATGATCGAAGACATACGAAGCTAACAGGAACTGTGCTTCAGTTGAGAGTATCGATTGCTGAAGCAACGGAGAAAAAACAGCTCGCCCGCCTTCAACTACTCCATTTTGCGGATCGGGTTCCTTGAGTGCTATCATTCCAACGGGTTTTCCTGTAGCCAAATCGACTATGGCGAAATCTTGAAAATCATTGCACACTTCCGCGTCGATGAATTTTCGAAATTCCTGTATATTGGGGAACGGACCATCTGGCATGTAAGTCCAGAGACGACCATCGTCATGGCTGAAAGCTGCGTGAAGATCGTCAGCATGTTTGTTTGTATTCAGTGGTTCGAGACGACATGAACGACCGTTTAGTGTTACGGGCGCCGGTGGAGGACGTGGCTTCCAATCGGGCACAGCATCACCAACTGGTTGACCATATTCATTTGTTTGCGGCATTGTTCCGGGAACGATGGTCGCAGAAAAATAGAAAGCACTTCACTAAATTTTACTGTTGAAATGTGAACTCCTTCAATGGTCTGAATGTACGAATCGTCTAGATGCTCTGAAAATCACAATTTAAGTTTCAGGTCAACAATCCAATCCGATGGAGTGTCAAAATTTGTTGAATTCGCACACTTTACCTCCTTTCGTGCACCAACCGTTCGTCTCACACGATAATTTGGAATCAGTTTGAAAATATGATGCTAAGAGCCACAAACAATTATCTTCCTATGCCCTTGATACCGATAATTCTGAGAATTCTGCTGAAACTTCTCGTCTGTTAAAAACCAGAGCACTTTTGCAGTACTTGAGTTTTTTTGGTCGTGCTTGTCGTGCCAAGCGTAACGATCATTTGGACATTGGATTCACTTGGATATCAACAAGTGTGTGTAATTGTCACTAGAAATGTGTGCAAAATAGCTATTTTGCTAAATAGTTAATAAATGGGGTGTTACATCGGCACACATCGTGTGAGTAGAATCCCCCTTTACTAACATGTTAGCAACAAGATTTTAAATAAATACCATGCTCAGAAGTGCAGTATTGGTAGATACCAAAACCTGGTAACTTATTATGAATATTTTTACATTACAGTAGATTTTAGTATTGAAATGGTCTCACTGGTCTCCACTTAGTTAGTACTATATTTGGCAGCTCTCACTCAAACACTTTTGCTTGACGTGTGTTGGTTTGACACATAGAGGTAGACTACCTAGAGGAATTATGACCGAAATTCATTGAAAAATTATATCACACACACCCTTAACACGAAAACGTCAACTTTGCGGTTTGACATTAAAAAATGCTTTGAAGAAATTCATTGTATACCGAAAGTTTGCGCAAATCTTTGTGCTGAGATCATAAAGATATAATCATTGGATCTGCATTTCCGTGTCTATATAAATTGATCAAGTCATTGACTACCTATAACGGTAAGCCATTACTATAATGTGACGAAATTATTACAAAAGTCGGGTAGTGAAAAGTATAATGTAGATTTTTGTGCTCATTTACTCCTCTTCGAATTCTGACCGCAAATTACCACCGCAAAAAGAGTGACATAGTCATTCACATAGCTAATTCGAACAGTCCAGTTTTCGTGTGAATTTTGTTGATCCGAGGCGAAGCCTAGAACGTGACTTTTAATTTTATCCAGAGTCTTTTAATATGGATTTTACATACCTCTATTTCTCAAGCAAATTCTATTGCTTTCCCTAGAAATATTTTCCTACAATATTCTACTATAAGATAGATGGAATGCTCGAGAGCGCTCTTCGTATTCGTACAATGTTATATCGAGGAAGACTTACTTTCTATAAAATTCACTGAAAACTTCGTTGTGGTTAAACCAACATAAAACGTCTTAGATGAAATTAAAAAAAAAATCTGTCTTTGATTGAAATAATTCAAAAGGATTTGGAAAAAATTAACCATAGCACTGCTTCTAGCACTAGAAAGCTTCTAGTAGAAGCAGAACTATGACTTAACGTATATTCTGGTTTGGAGTCTGAATTTAGTTTGTACAACACTATACGTAACTTGCAATTCGTTTTGCACTTTATTTCGGGCGTGTTTATTCTGACTTTCAATTCTTCTTCTTACACAAATCAGTGCCAATTCGATCTTCTCTATAATTTCCACGACGACTCTGATTTGTAACTATTACCGAGTAGAAACTACCAACAATTCACGCTATTTACATATATTTTTTGTTGAAGTGTCTAGGGGGTGCTTCGACTCGAGTTGTAGCAATTCCACTATTAAAGTGTCAAAGTGTCAGAAATTGGGAACCGGTACGTAAAAATACGCTATTAGCATATTTAACAAAAAAAGGGGTAAAGCCCTTAGCAGTGGATATTGCAAATGATCCAAAACCTGATGGTCGATATACATTTAAATATTTATAGTAGAATTTTTTGATCTCTTTTCTAATAATATCTGACAGAATTTTAATTGATTACTCGTAAAAGAAATTGGATACCGAAAAATCGATCTTTCGTATCTTTCGTCTAACTAAGTACCGGAAAATGTATGGATCGGAAGAACGTTTTCATCTTTTTAATTTTAACCGGGAAATTGTGACTCTGTTACTGGGAAGACAACATTAGTTCCACCACTGTAGGTAGACAATTCTTTGTACTTATTATATTCGATCTGGGAAACCTATGTAATGCACTTCAGTGCTCTGCGCAAATGTTTATTTTGACGAGTCAATAAATTCCAACTCGTTTCAATATGAGTTTGCATGAAGAATTCCACATCTTAACTCAGTTGAAAAAGTCACATCTCTAAAGTGAGTATGAGTATAGATATTCTTGACAGTTACGCTATATTTCTGTTCAGTTCAGATTATCTATACCTACCGTAGACTTACAATACATATAATATTTAGTTCGAAATCATAAACAACAGTAGTCATCTTCTTTGATTTTTTTAAAATTTAATCTAAAATATATTGAGCTAGTAAATTCATAAAAGAATTCCAATTAGCATTGATTTAGTTGTGTCTGCTGAGCGCTGTGATTCAAAAGGAATGTTTGTTTATACAATAGGATCGTCATTGCTTTAAATATACACATAATAGACTCATTGAATTGAGAGGGAACTAAGAGGTGTTGAATATTTTATCCTCCATGGGCTTGTCCTAAACTATACTTGTTAATTTTGCTATAGAGAGGGAAAATTACTTTTCATTTAGACACATGTTTCTTTTAATAGAAAAGCAGGTTCTGCAATATACAAAAGGTAATTCAATTAAAGCACCATCACGGATGCTGGTACATTGCGATTTAGGTATTAGGAATGTTAGGTACGTCATAAAGCTACGATTGTTCGAAGTCATGTCATTTATAACATCTTTTACGAATTTCTAGCATTTACTTTTCAATTCTGGGAACATCACTATACCATTAAACCTCGAACAGATAATTGAAATTATCTATTACTGACGGCTATACCATATGTTATCGAGAACAACGAATGAAGTAAAAGACTTCATTTTAGTCTGTGTAAATTTTTGGCTGAAAGTAATACATTGCATTACTGTCCAAATGAAAAACTTGGCGTCTCCTGGAGGCAAAGAGCTGTTGGTATTACCGACTTTCTTTTAAAACTATTTTCCCGGATTAATTTAGCGCCCTTAAGAAAGTGAATTTTTCGCCCCTCAGATCGATGCGGATTATCCGTGTGAAGTGGCCGCACTGCATGAAAGTGATCACTAAAAAGATGTGAATTTCGACGATGATGACATACGTTAAATAATTAAATGTTATTTCGTCTCCAGATACCAGAAACATGCATTACTTCTAACCGGAAAAGTTTTTGTACTGTAAAATTCATAAATTTTGATATATTTGTCTAATTTTTGCGTTTTTAAACTCTCTTGCAATTCCCAACTGTATTCACAAACTGCCAAGCTATGATTAGTATAATTATTGATTCAATTACATCTTTTGATCTAAGTATATTTGTAACATAATGGTAAAGAAATCTTTTACTTCATTGGTTTTAACAATCATTTTTATGGATAAGACGGCATTGGTAATTGATCAGTTCGGTCGTAGTTTTCGTTAACAGATGAAATAACAAAAAATTAGCATTGATGTAACAATGCGGTTATAGGTTTTGCGACCCTTTCTTCCATTTTTTGCTCAAAAATATTGAAAGTCAAAGTAAAATCTAACTGTTTTTCCTTAGACGAAACAATAAAATTTTGGACATTGCAGAACCGTCTTAAAACCCAACTATTATTTTACCTTGCCTCTCAAATTTTGTGTGACTAAACTGGTCAACCAATTAGGAACAATCGCAATCACACATTGATCGAATTAATTTCCTCGATGAGCTCATAGTTACATTTAAAAATCAAACTTATTGAGAAACGAAATGCAAAAATGAATCGAGTAAAAAAAAAAGTTGATTGAGGTATCGGCATTGCCAAACCAGTATATTCGAAAGATTTATAGTTTAACGTTTGAGTATAAATCGGGTAAATTGAACGAAAAAAAGCCGCTATTAATGCCATTTCAATTTTTATTGTGTAAATTTCTATTTGTTATGTTTTTGTCACCTCCACATCACCTCAGAAAAATGTAAAAAGTCGACGAAAAGGTCATTTTGTTTTTCAACTCACCACAGATAATGCTAGAAAAATCCTCATGGTTAATTAAAATAAAAAAAAAACTTTTACACCTTAATCACTTAATAGAAAACATTGATGGCACAGCCGTTACAAATTAAAGTTTAAAAAATAAAATCCAATAAATTTGTTTGTTCGAAATTTCAAAATTCTGATCGATTTTTGTTTTCTTCACTTCCAATTAATATCCAAAACTTGCATCACGTTGATTCCAATATTATTTCGTTATAGTCATATCACAAAATCAAACACACCTTTTTGCAAAATTAAACGACCGCGACGGTAAGGTAATCTTTAGCAACTGATTCTAAACTTTCAATTTTAAAAATAAGTCGCACCGAATCGCTCGCATAATATTCAAAGACTCATCTTCTGTTCCACATGTGAGCCATAAGTCGCGCGCGCGAGTATTTTATTATTGATTTTTTTTTCTAAACAAGAGATTTTGAGATGTGAGTGTGTTATATGCCTTTTGTTGTGGTGAAGAAAAACGAAGAAGAAGATGATGATTTTTACTCTCTAAAACTTAAATGAATAACATTTAGTAATTTTTAATGTGGTTATATCATCTACCTGCTTTATGAATTCGTCAATCTCTAACCTTTATATTGCGTGCAGTGTTATAATATGAAGATGAAGGTCGTTCAGTCAATATTAAATGCCCACCTTACATTAATTTGTATAATCTCTCATATTTTCTTGTATGAACTTTATTGGCAATCATAAAAAAATCCTTAACGGTTTTTTTTCCTCAAAGATTCAAATAAATAACCAAACGTTAACAAAATGTATAATTCTTTCCTCTATTCTGCACGTTGTTAGCTATGTCTGATTTATTGGGGTAAAATTGAGATTAAATTTTTATTTATTGTTGCTATTAATTTCAATAAGGAAAAGTGTTGGAATAATTTATAAAAATATCAAGTGAGGCAGAGCAGTGTTGTGATATTTAAAATCAGTGTATTATAATTTGATGCGTCGTAAGATTATATTTTTTAATTAATTGAGACATTTTTCTAATGAAAATAAATGAAATGCATTTAGAGTTTGAACCGACAAAAATTTTGTATTATTAATTATGTAATTACGCCGGAGTATTATAACACTTATACGCGGAATGGGTATCTTAATTAGTTTAAGCTTTCTCTCTTTTGTAAAAAAAGTTTTCATCCTTAATTTCGTCAATTAGACGTTCGTATAACGCATAATGATCTGTAACCTCTAATTTTCCTCTTCTTTAAAATTCCACAAACGACAATGTCATTAGGACAGTTATCGAATCTTCATTGTTTCATTTCGACAAACTGGAATAAAAGTTTCAATTTCGATTGTTTTAATATTAATTTTGCTATATAAAACGAAGCTAACTCTCATTGATGTAGTTGTCGATAACAAGTGATATTTGGGACAATTCCAGCTAAAAAGTATATATCACAGCTCTGCTTCTAACATGAACATAAGATTTTAATTTCTATTTTAGTGTTTCATTTCTCTCACTCTTTAGCCTTCACAGACGGAAAGGTTATGTCAGCAATTTTACTGTCGGATCTATTGCTTAATTTGATCTAAGTATTTCATGAGATAGTTTTCGAATCTACTACTTCATTTTTTGAACCTGCGTTTTGCTTATAAGACTGCGTTAGTCAAAGTTTATTGTTTATTCATGGAGTCGTTATCGGTAATAAATTGAAGCAAATCTTAACACGCCGAAATCCTTTGACGTAACAATTTTTGGGACATTGATCTAGTTCAACAGCTGAAATGTTTTATTTCAATGGTTCAAATAAATATTCTTTATTAAAAGCGAAAAAAAAAGGCTGCAGTAAAAAAACGATCTTTTCAAAAAACAAATATTTACAATAAATAAAAATCATCAATTCTATTACGTCCCAAGGTCCCTAAAATGCAACTAGAATTTCTTCGTTGAATCGCAATGGAAACCTTCTGTAGCAAGTAGTCCATAGAGCGCGGTTCCCCAGAAGCCTTTTGCATTAATGATCCCAATTTCTTTATAAATGTCTTTGTCTCAGGACCCATGCTACCTAGTGATTCAAAACCAATAAGTGTGAATAAATAATTATCTTTTAAACAAATGTAATGATTGTGCTTAGATCTTTCGGCATTATCAGCAATCGAACCAGCTTTTTTGGATGACTGGTTAACATAAGAAGGAGCTAGGGTATCTCTAATGGTTACATCCCACAAAATAGGTCTACCGTGACTCCATGGAATTAGAGTCATACCATCCGGTCTTTTCCTGTCATCTCTAGAAATTGCATGAGAAAAGATTTTGTTAACTTCATCATGTCCAGGAATCCATCCTCCGCTTTTATTGCAAGATAAACCATGTAAGCCATCCTTCTTAACGTTTTTACCACAAAGACATTTATGTTCTTCGCATAATTGACAACCTAGTCAACCTAGTTTTCCGAAAATTTACTTTTGATCCTCGGTAGGTCCCAATTCTTTTGCACTTTCTTATGGGCATCATTATCTGGAATAAAATCTTGAGGAATATCCTCCATCAAACGTAAAATGTCGTCATTAATTATTCGTATTGGTTCAAATATTTATTATTATTTGTGGTATTAGGAATATTTGTGTAACATTTTCCCTACAGGTATTCTTTTAATTGTACATAAATACCCTTACAACAAATGGGTCAAAATTAATCATGACATCTGGCAAGATTTCAATCTTTGAAAATCCATCGAAATCCATTTCTTTAGGGGTAGCACACTACGGCCACCAATTTACCAACAGAATGATCTTGAAAGCCTCACGTTTTAGAGTAGAGTTTTCGTGTGAATTTTGTTGATTCGAGGCGAAGCCGAGGTCAATAAACACACGAAAACGAGACTTTTCATTTTTATACCGAGCTATGTAATGGATTTTACATGCTGAGAGCGTCGAAAGAAGTGCTTAAAACATGAAAAGTACGGTTTTCGACGCATGTAGCATCTAAAATATAATTACTTTTGCAAGGCAATAGTTGTTTGTGTATCTGTTTTGGACGATTAATTTTAGGCAATTTCGCGAGTTGTAGCCTGAACGAAGTTAAAAACGGTTTACACTTGTTTATATGGTTGAAGCTGCTGCACGTAGGCGCGTGGTAGTTTTGATTGTTTATGTGGATCAGCTGAAAAACAGCTGCAGCAAAATTATGCTGAAATTTCATTGCCTCCGACTGTAGAATTTTTATTATTATTATTGCTTTTCACTACACGCATAGAATGAACACAGTGCAAGCTACACAAACCTCAAGGGTTTGGCCTGTAAAGCGTATTCAATTTTCATATACGTGTACGGTGATTCGTTGCTGTTGTAATTGGTTTGTGTGCCAGACAGTTTTGTTGGTGTTGCCAATGGACGAAAGTAAATTTTGACTTCTGATTCGTATCTTGTTCCTTCGACTCGTACGAAACAACGAAATAATTTTGGTTGAATTCGTGATACCTGAACCATATTAGTTGCTGGACTCGGCATTGAACGTTTATTCTGTTGTATAAGAACCCGGAAAGAGATCTTTCATCACAACAGCATTGTGAACGATGTTTTAACGTAAACCACAATTTTAAACAATACAAAATTTTGCAAAGCCAATATCTATGCCATGTCAATCAAACGTTTAATCAAACAAGAGATACATCATTATAGAAAAATTCACATAGTTGTTACTGTAGAATGCAAGTAAATAGCAAGTCGAAGTGCCATGATCATCCCAAGAAAGATCGTGTGGACAGCACACGTACACTTTCTGTGAATGGTAAATTCCATACAATGGTTTTTTAATTGCTTTAAGAAAAGATCACTTCACCTCAATCGTTAAAGATCCACGCAAAACTGCTAAAAAAGACACCGTCAAAATCGTGGAGGCAAGAATCTCAGTGATATAAATCGTAGAAAATATTTAGATATGGTAGAGCTGGAAAAGACATCTCCTTGTCATTTATTATTCCTTTTTTAAATCTTCATATTGTGGAGGCACTGTGTACAAGGAAAAACGTGCGAAACTTACATTAAATTGGAAATCGATATAAACGTTGAGCAACACACTCACAGGTTTCCAAGGACATCATAGATCCAAACATTGAAGACAATTGCGAGTATGCCGGTGGTAATGACATCATTGAAACCAAAGACATGGCGGATCTACGCCTGTTAACTTCTGGAACTCCATTAGCTTCATTTATTGCTTCATTCGTATTTATGTTCGTACGTGAACTTGTAGCTATTGCTTCAGTCGTGTGTGAATCTCGTGATGTTCCTATTTCTAGTTCAACGACCCCATTGGCTGATGCGTATTGTTCACCATCAATACCCAGTAATACTTCGTACTAATCGTCATAGAAAAACTTGAAATTATACAAACTCAATGCATGAAACCAAGTAATGTACCTTGATGTAGTAATGTACGGAATACATAGGATGCGAGTAGCTGATGCGTTTCATCATTGGCACGTCAATAGACCACCTAAACTCAGCGTTAGTCTGGTGAGTTTCTGCATGTCGACTTTGCGACAAAATAATTTCGGTAAAACAGTCACCACCGTAACTAGTATTTCTAAAAAATGTTAACGTTGCATCGACTTGACTCTTTCCCAAAACTCCGTTTAATTCTAAAATTCCCTGTATGCCATCGCATTGGCCCATGATTGCCACTGTGTTGGGAACTCTAAAAGTTGACTTCACTTCACCTGTGTTAATGGACATGACTTTGGTTTCGTGAAAAGGATTCGGTTCCAGATGTAGTATGTTGTAATGTCCTTTGAATTTTAACACTTTCGAAGCAAGACTATCCCAACAGTATCCTCGTTTAATGTAAGCATAAATTCTGTATGTTAAACTTCCATGCGACGACACAAAGGGCGTAGGAAATGATTGATGTTGTGGAATAGTTAAATGAAAATCAAGTCGCTTATGCCCGTGAACCAGTTCAACAGCTGAGATGTTTAATTGCTTGTGAGAGATCGAATTAAAACGATTTCTTAATTAAATTGAATTAATTACATGGAAGCGTAGCCTCGACACAAAATACATTTGTGTCACATTTTCCGGCCAGATCCAGATGACCCGCTAATTGTACTTTGATACCATTGTGACTAATGCGATAGGTTTCAAAATGAATCGTAATGCTGCCCGTAAGAGAATCAAAATTTGGCGAAAACTTTATTTTTGAAAAGTCTCCACGAACACTGGCTCTTTCTATTATACTGGGCGCTGTACCGCGAACACATAATGCCGCAAAACCACCAACCGGAGGCATTCTCGATAAGTATACCTAACTATTCGACAATTTGTTTATGATGATGATTGTCTCACATGCCACACACAAAATTATTGTTATTGATACATTTTGTCTGGGATGATATCACTTCTTAAACGCAGAAAAAATAAATGTGCGTAAAGTTGGCAGTAATTTTTCCAGCACCCTTACTTTTCCTTACATGCGTATAGCGAACACAACTTCCACAACTGCGTTTCTATTTACATGCGTACTATTTACAAACAACAATGGAAAACGTGGTGCACGGAAGACCACTTGTTGCTTCGTTCATTCATTTTACACAAACCAAGCAATTACAAATACACCTCAAGGCTCAAGAATTACACTCGCAATTCGTAGGCAATTTCTGGTTTCAAATTAGTTACCGTATTGTACGGGAAACTAGGTGTAGTGTAAGCTAAGCACGCATGTTTACAAGCTGGTATTACGTGTCCCTTTTCTTTTGTTACAAACTGTTTGACAATAGCTATTTTCCTAACGCATTCTGAAAGGCTTTTTGGCAAATGAGCGGTTTCCAGCACGAGACGGAGGCGAGTTCTGGAATCGAATTCGCTAAAAAGCCTTTCAGCATAAGTTCGTAACAATGTTTTTTCTAAATGTCGTTAAAAATACCCAACGAAGTCAAACCATACCCAAAGCTCTTGGCTTAATTTTGTCATCGACAACGAAAACAAATGAGGAAATGACTATATAAAGAGTAAATACGGAATTAACACAAAGAATCGTAAGACTAAGTGACTCACTATTGGCCAAGACATTTAAATCGATCTTTCAACGTGAATACACATTTTTTGGCCGAATAAAGGAACGTGTAGATCGTGTCTTATGCTACATTTGTCTTTATTTGGTCAAACGTGTGTCTTCACGTTGAAAGATCGGCTTCACGCGGTCAAACGTCATTAGACTTGAGAGTCTTTTGGTCACAAAAAGTCTTCCAGTCATCCACGGATGTAAGACCAAAACGTTAGGTTCCTTTGAAAATCTAAATTGTGCTTATTCCCACCGTAACCGTTTCTGAAAAAAGTTCCAGTTATTATACTTTCAATTTCAATCAATTACTTAAATTTGGAAATATTTAATTCGGTACAACTGTTAGTTTCAAACAACTAATTTTTTCAAACATTGGTTACGCATAACGTCGAAATTAAATTCATTACATCACCTCATTATCGATAGCATTGCTAAACAATTAAAGAATTTATTTTTTAATTTCTTAAACATTTTTTATTATAAATTAAATAATTAGCTTTTAGTGGCTAAAACTTGATTTTCTTATGTATTTTTGCGACTTTGATCAATACCTGAAATGTTTTGATTTAAGTGATTTTTTCCACATTTTCGAACATTTTAACAGGTATGATCATATTGAATATCGCATGTGATTCATAGATATTTTCATAAATTGCGTTTCGGTGGCTAACAAATCAAAATAAAAAAAAATTAAATTAAAAATAGAAATTAGAAATACAAATGATTTTTAGAATTTAAATTATCGTTTTTGCCATTATTTAAACAACAAAAAATAATTCGTTGCTGGTCCCTATAAAGTTGTGTATATTATTCAAAACTGGTTAAAAGCCTGAAGATTACAACTTAATTATACGCATGAATTTAACTAATATTTCATTAGTCTATCAGATGAACAAAAAAAAAAATTTCAAACAAAAATTAATCACAGCAGTTCCAATAACTAACGAAATCTCAGGTATCATGTGCGCAGGAAACGTTTATGGAAGTGCATAAATAGTTGTAAAATGATATTCGGTTAAATCTGCTTAGATCCTTATTCTTCTTTGTTATTCCAAAATACTTCGTAGAAATGTATTGTGTCATTCAAATCCGTTGCCATGGAACGTTGGAACAACTGACTCACCAATTACTATACACGACTGAATCAATTCTGTACGCATATCATATGAAATTACAGTTAAAGCTATAGTCCTTATATTAATACCTAAGTTTAAGATTTGATTTTTATGTTATACACAAATCTTGTAAATAATTCATATAAAATAAATGAAAATAATTGAGGATAGAAAAAAATGAGCCCGATCTAAAAGAACCGCTGGTAATCCTGAAAATATGTAAACAAAGAATCTACGATTTCCATACGATTAACAACAACAGACTAAAAATCCTCAGGTCACCAATCTTACCTAGAGAATTTGTAACTTGACTGCTACTTTAGGACTTTGTGCAACTAGTTACTTTACACAGACATCCCTTAGTCATTTACATAACAAGTGATATAAAGATGGAAAGCAGAGTTTTCGTGTGAATTTGGTTGATCCGAGGCGTAGCCGAGGTCAATACATACACGAAAACGAGACTTTTCATTTTAATCCCGAGTTTTGTAATGAAAACATGCTGAAGGCGTCGAAAGTAGTGCTTGAGACATGAAAAGTACAGTTTTCGACGCATGTAGCATGAAAGTAAAATATATTGAACTCTGTGAAAGTACTTTTAGAAAGGAGCGCCCGACATGTCCTGCTTCACTCGACCCAGACAACGGTTCGTAATGCTTTCATTGGACTCCAATTTGATTTTTTTTTCCTTTTTCATTATAAGTAGATAGAGCAACAATATGAATAGGATATTGCTTATGTCAATTAGAGTGATAAATTTCGACAGTGTACCATGGAATTTTTCATTTCGACACTGTTACAAGGTCATGCCGTTAGTGTTTGACATGAGCAATATTCTACTACTATGCTAGGTGCTTTGGGCATAGGTTTCAAGCAGAAGTGCACGTGGTATGTCGTTCTATCAATTTTTTCTTCGAACTACATTGTAGTGGATTGCTGGAATGATCTCAAAATTAAATTCGTTTTATTTAAAACAATCGATAAATATTTTTTTACAGACACAATAGGCACAATGGCGTAAGCATAGGCATATCGGCACCAAGTACATTCATGCGCGTTGTGCAAGAATACAATTATTCTTGTAGTAATCACCATTCATATCAACTTTCGATGATTTATAGTTTAGTATCTATTTTGACACACACATATCATGTACAACAAGGACTATTAATCGAAACACATAGAGCATTGATGAATATAAAATTCATGTGTGACCGCATACAACTGGTGTATTTATAGTTGTTCGATTTATTAATGGTAACACTACGTCACTCGACCACTAGAACAATGGTTGCATCTGAGACCCCTGACTCGGTCAGAGACTTTTACGATGGATCAGTTATTCTAATAACCGGAGGAACGGGATTTATTGGTAAAGTGCTGATCGAGAAATTGCTGCGAGTGTATCGAATAAAGAAAATTTATGTAATAATTCGATCAAAAAATGACATGGACTGTGAAACTCGTCTTGCGGAGTTCTTCAAAGAGTCTATATTCGACAGACTACACTCGGAGAAACCGGATGCATTCAAAAAGGTTGTGCCCATCGAAGCTTGTTTCGCTGCAAATGATTTGAATATTTCAGAAGCGAATAGAAATATTCTTTGGAATGAAGTTGAGGTTGTTAGATGATTGAGTTGTTCAAAGGACACGTGTCGCTTTATTAAAATTGTGTGAACAATATTTTTTTTTGGCATCTTAGATCGTCTTCAACATAGTGGCTTCAGTGAAATTCAATGAAAGATTTCGTGATGCTGTCGAAATTAACGTTCTTGGCACAAAGAAAATATTGGATTTGGTAATGGAAACAAAACATTTGAAAGTGAGTTTACTGATATCGAAAGACATCTTACTTTTATTGCTACACAATCGATTTCTTTGTAAACATTTTTATTATTTTTTTGTAAACATCAACACGTAAAAACGTACAAGGTTTCTTTGCATCGTCTCTGCACTCACTCACGCATATATGTGCTGTTCAATTTTGTTGAATTACATTCTTTCTTCGAACATAAAATGTTAGACTTGTAATCGTTTCGAACATGAATATAACGCGAATATTAGTAAGAGCACTGCTAAATGTCAGCTTGTTATAAAAGGCAGAACCGAAATCGTAAAATTTATTGGCTTAAAACTTACAATAAAATTCGGAAGGACTCCGTGTCTGATCAATTAATTATTGATGATATTGACACCTTTCCTTCCAAAGTCAATTTTCTATTAGGCGCAGTATACTCTCCAATGAAAACTCGTTCTGATCACATTTTACTGCAGTGTCAGTGTGTTAGAACATTATGGTAATATTCTTACGTTATTTCATTAGAGATTACCATTATATTTAATGTATTTACCATTGTATTTTCCCGATATTGGTAGATATATTGGTCAAATTTGAGTGAAATAACGGTAAAGTACTCAAGAAATAATTGTAACATGAAAAGTGAGAAAAATGAAAAATTCACAGAAATATATATGCGGCAATATATTTTCCCATTATTTAAGATATTGATTAATTACCACTGTAACAGTCGATACTAACGACTCGTCAGTCGAACATTTCACCTACTTTCTGATATTTCATTTTTAATAAAAAGCTTCCAAAAAGCTTATATTAATCGATAAAAAATAAACCAATAGTTTTCTTGCAAGAGCTTTACAATTAAGGAGACTGAGAAAGTTTTTACTTCACTCCATGCTACATACCGTGCTTTGAACTTTCTACAAACAACATTTATTGACCGGATAGGTTATTGAACGACATCAAATACTGGAACAGTGGAACTTCATTACCCTGTTGCATTATTTTCCCATTAATTTTCTCCTACTAACAATGGGGGGTGATCGAAAAGTAAAGAAATTGAATATTCCCTGTCGTCAATTAAATAAAATTGAAAGTCATGCAAAGACCAGACCAACCTCTACATTCAAAATAACAATTCACCTCTGCACGTCGATTAGCTTACAGTAATAAATTATTTTTTTCTGTTTTGGTTGTTGTTGTTGACCATTGATTTATTTATTCAGTACATTTTAATAAGACATTTATGTTTCTATTAAATTCTTTTATGCGTTTATTACGTATACCTATATTCGTCTTTATATTTAAAATCTACTCTGCAGACACTTCTGCACGTATCGACACTCTACACGAATTGTGATAAAAAATTCATTGCCGAAAAAGTTTATGAACAAGAAATCGCTTATGAAAAAATCATGGAGGTAATTAGGCATACATGGTCTTTGTCATCATTTAATTATTGGTAGTTAAAATGATTTTTTTTTTGTATAAAATAAAGTTGACTCGATCATTGGACGATATAGAATTGAATAAGTTGCAAGATAATCTAGTCGGTAAAATGCCAAACACTTATACCATGACAAAAAGGTGTTCAGAAGATTTGGTAAATCATCGTGCTCACTGTTTACCAGCGGGAATATTTCGTCCTCCTATTGGTAAGGCGATGTGGGTGTATTAAAAAAAATAGATTTAAACCGAAAATTGAATTTTAATCGACAGTACTATCAACCTATAAGGAACCCGTTGCTGGATGGACTGATAATCTTTGTTGAGTATTAAGTCCCCTATACTTTAAAGGAATTTCTCCCTTATGTTTCCGTTTTTACTCCTTGTTGGATTTGTATACCATTTCTGATTGGTAGAATTAATAAGAAAGTACAAAACGGAGACAAAGCGAAAGATCTTTCTAAGTGTAACACTGTTCAGAGCACAGTTATATTAAGTAATATTAAACCCAAATTATAGATGGACCATCGGGAATAATTACAAGCGTCGCTCGTGGTTTCGTCCATGTGATTTATGGAAATGCTAACAAGAAAGCTAATTTAGTGCCAGCTGATTTCTGTGTATCAGCAATGATCGCATCCGCTTGGGATATAAGTAAAAGGTTGCTTAGTCTACGAACATTTGAAATTTGTGATTTATATTAAATTCCTATTAACATAGATATCACAGCCGTATCTATGATCAAACGGAAATTCCCGTTTACAACTACATTTACGATAAAAACAATTTGACCTGGGGCAAATATATGAAATTGGTGCAGTATGGACTACATGGCCCATTAAGCCACGCCTTATGGTAAATTAATTTTATTTTTGTCAGAAATACTTTTGAGATGAATCAGTTACTGTTAGTCGAACGTAATAGAATATTATGCGTAGTTTAAACCCACCATGTCGATAAACGGACAATAGATTTGGTCAAATTTATCGTTTTTTTTCTCGTTTTTTTTTGTTGGTAGATTTAGAAGTCACTGATCTCATCTTTATCATCGCCGAATTTGAATATGTTTATCATACCGGTTTATATTGTGCTGTATGTTTTAACACTCTCATTTAGTTGTTTTACTATTTTTAAACTTTTAACCTTTACCATTATATATCGTCGCTGTCTGATCACATTTTAATAAACAAAACGTTACGGCGATATCAGGTCTAGCGTAAGGCTTGTAGTTCTTTAGACTATAATCGGATTATATTTCTATTAAAGAATTTTGCATAATTCTGATTAATTTTGTCGTCAATGTATTGCAATTCAGTGTCAATCAAAAATCTCACATAAATGAAACTTTAGGAATAACCAATTACGTTATTGAACTCTTGCCAGCAAGTTCACAGTTATGTGAAGAACATAAAAAGCTTCATTCTAGAAATACTGCCTCCCATACAGCCACTTATGCAGTTAACATCTGAGATCATATTATGTATATCTAATTAATAGGTGCTGCTTACCGACTAGCTTAATTAAATAAATAAATTCCTGTTAAGTTGGCAAAATTAATAACTCTGGTTTACAGATTTTTTCGCTTTGTTTTTGCATTCTAACAGTGGCATGCGTCTGAATACTATATAGAAAACAACGACCTAATCAATATGATAGAGTAACCGTTAAAAATAAATATTAATTAGCTAAAATATGCTAAAACATATGAATTGTTGATTTGTTTTCCTGAATTTAAAACTTTATAATTGTAATCACGTTAAATGGCTAAGTGGGTAGCCGGTTGACGATTTATTTGTCGCAATCGAAGATATATTATTATTTCGAAAAGATTAAGTAAAATTTGTAATTTTAACGTTATGATGAAAGTAGAAGTTGAGACATGGAAAGACAAGAAAAACGATGAGGCTATGGATCGTGGTCTCTTCAATATCGCGAAACGTGCACACGTTAAAACTAATGAAGTAAAAGATTTTCCCATTAAACACAGGGCGATAGTTTGAAACAAATGACATATAGTACATTTTCTACCTTGGTGTATATTTCGAGAATAACTTCGTATGTACAATTGTATATAACGAGCGCCAGCGAGTGTATATACAATTGTACATAAGAAGTGATTCGAGAAATATACACCGAGGTAGAACAATGTTTTATCTCCTTCAAGCTGATATTTCATACACAAAAATTTGGATTTAAAATTAATTAATTAAGCATGTTGTTTTAAAACGCATTCACAACAAAAAAAAAACATCATACAGAGAATCCTTTATTTACTTACTCACACACATATACTATCCACCAATGAAAGTAGATAAGTAGGTATGGCCAGTCCATACAAGTCGGAGCACATACGGATTTGCATGGCGCCACCTCAAACGAACTCATTTCTAGTGGAAATTTGCACTAGAAATGAGTTCGTTTGAGGTGGCGCCATGCAAATCCGTATGTGCTCCGGCTAGAACAAATTTGAACGTTTGGCCATACCTATCTATTTACTTTCATTGCTATCCACCTCAACATTTCGTTCAAATCACATCATTCCGACTACTCTGATTATTTGATTGATGCAGAAGTGACTAACGAACCACTACCGACACCAATTGCATCGCGTTATGTGATTTGTTGGCGTAGTGGTCAGCATGTTTGGTTGATATGCTGCTGGTCCCGTGTTCGCTTCCGCCGTTCGGAGATTTTTTTTTTTTAAGTATGTAGATGGAAAGTAAATTTACCCTAGGTGGGTTATGTGTGAATTATCCAATCGTATAGGCTGTGGTTATGTATTAGGGTGTAGCGGTTTTTACAAAATGTGTTAGTTCTTTTAAGGCTCAGCCGGAAATCTACTCAGCTGGTCCATCTGATCATTTTATGGAAGAAAAAAAATTTTCAAACTTTAATTTTGTGCTGCCGCCAGATCGATTTTCGAAAATTTCGTCGTTTTCGGTCCATGTCTCATATATCGATTTTTTACGGTGGGCTCAGTATACATAAAAAGTTGAGTCAACATGGTAATCTAATCTCCTGGCTTCACAGATTATTTTATAAAAAAGATCAAGTCTAAAAAATATTTTTTGGGTGCATGCGTGATTGTCAAAGTTCCCCGATGGTGATTTTGAGACTTTAATCTCGCCACAAAATTTGATAAAAATGTGCAAAAATGTAAATTAAACTTTAAATATGCTAAATGGACCGCGTTGAGTCAAATACAACATTTGATTTGTTTTGGGACACCTACATTTGATATTTACCTGACAAAAAGTTGTGATTTTGGTACATGGAATATTGGCGACGAAAGTCGGATTACATCAAATCAATAATGTTTTAGCTTAGAATGTATTCCCAGGTTCTGACAATGCGAAGCCTTCAATTTTAAGCGTTCTCTAAGCTAATTTACGTACTGTTGACAAGTTCTAGAGCCAGTAGCTACGTCTCGTTACATTTTCAAATTTTAATGTATTTAACGTTGTAAATTAGCTTAGAAAACGCTTAAAATTGAAGGTTTCGCATTGTCAGAACTTGGGAATACATTATAAGCTAAAAAATTATTGATTTGAGGTAATTCGACTTTCGCCACCAATATTCCATGTACCAAAAACACAACTTTTTGTCAAGTAAATATCAAATTTAGGTGTCCCAAATCAAATCAGATGTTGTATTTGACTCACCGTGGTCCATTTAGCATATTTAAAGTTTAATTTACATTTTTGCACATTTTTATCAAATTTTGTGGCGAGATTAAAGTCTCAAAATCACCATCGGGGAACTTTGACAATCAGTCATGAACTCAAAAAATATTTTTTTAGACTTGATCTTTTTTATAAAATAATCTGTGAAGCCTGGAGATTAGATTACCATGTTGACTCAACTTTTTATGTACACTGAGCCCACCGTAAAAAATCGATATATGAGACATGGACCGAAAACGACGAAATTTTCGAAAATCGATCTGGCGGCAGCACAAAATTAAAGTTTGAATTTTTTTTTTCTTCCATAAAATGATCAGATGGACCAGCTGAGTAGATTTCCGGCTGAGCCTTAAAAGAACTAACACATTTTGTAAAAACCGCTACACCCTATTATGTATGTATTTGTGTTTATATGCAGAAACGCGTAATGTATGAAATATCAGCTTGCAGGAGATAAAGAGATTTAATTATTGTGTTGTGTACGCAACGCAAGCCAAGATGAGACATGGATCTCATTTATATCACGAAGCATACTCATGTTAAAACTGATGAAGTAAAAGATTTTCGCATTGAACACAGGGCAAATGATGTAACGAGACTTAACATATTTAATGATTAACGAAACGAATACTGCTGGTATCATCTATTTTTAGACAAAAGAAGAAGAATTGAATTCTTGAAAAAAAAACTTGGAATTTTAATATGTCGTATTGGTTGAGTGAGTTGTGGTGGCACGCCAAGATGAGACATGGAAAGACATAAAAAACTATCAGCTATGGCTCGTGGCTTATATCACGAAGCATACTCATGTTAAAACTAATGAAGTAAGAGATTTTGCCATTTAACACAGGCAATAGTTTTATAAGCAAATGACGACGTAACAGATTGAAAGTTTATGTGTTGTGTACGCAATGCAAGCCGTTTCTCAACTAGTAAATCATGTATATCTTTCTCCTAATTTTATATTACTTAGATCTAATGAAGTAATAGATTCGATTTTAAAACTGCTGATTGGCTTGCCCCTTCTGTGAACCTTATGTGAAGGGTCAATTGCAATTTTTTTTTAAATGGTATGTTCAAAGCAGCGCATTGTGATGAATCTCATAAAAACAGGTAGTCGTATGCTATTTACAACTGCGACAAGAAAGAGTAATGAATTGTGCCGGCCAGTGTTGTATGATATAGCAAAATGTATATTTAAAATATTGAAATGATATATTTTGTAACAAATACTAGAAGATATTTTACTCAAATGAAGTAACAGATTTAACAATTGCGTTTCTATACTGTTATAACGTTGACAGCTCTATGCAATCACATGGAAAGTTTTCGTTGCAACAACATTTTAATTAGATTGGTTCAACATCTATTTCACTAAATAAAAAAGCTTCGATAGAACTACCGGGTTCACACAATTTTTTAAGATTTCCATAGTTTTGTCAGATTTATTGAATTTTTGCAATTACTATAACTTTTGGTGCAATATAAATGTTTTGGTTTCAGATCCATTATTCATCATTATGGAATCGTTAAAATGTTAAATTTACTACTGTTGTATCTATTTGTGTTCGTGGGTTGTGCATATACATGACTATTGTCTTAAAAAAATAGAAAAGCGGCAACAAATAAGAAATCTAACAGATTTTTTTTGCGAAATTATGTCATAATGAAATTGAAAATAAATTTACAAAAAATTTTGGACTGTCCATTTTTAGATGAGACTCGCTATATGATGATGTCCACATTCATTAGATTATTTGTTTTGCTAATTTAAGTGTTTAGTGCGATGGTACTCATAATTAACTCTCGTTTTTACAGTATTTTTTTACAGTTTTATTTTTTATGTGGACCTTTTGTTTTGAACATTTTTCATTTTTGTTTCCGCGAAAGTAATTGTAGAATGAAAAATTCGTTGTGTATATTTGGCATCATTACGAAAATGCTCAATATTTTCTTTGATCTTATAATGGCTTTCTAACCATCAACATGTTCTATGACATAGGTACTTTTCATATGGAATCGTTTCATCGAAAATTGCATTTACAGTCATCAATGCATTTGTCCATATCCTACCGGGATACTTACTGGATGCATTTGCTTACTGTACAGGAAGAAAACTAATGTAACTGACAGGTGGTACATTTTCGTTGCATCAATGCATTTAATGATTCTTACAGATACAGATCCATCTATCGGAAGCTGTGCCGTCTCATCAAAATGATGTCCTATTTCGGATTGAGAGAGTGGAAATTCGAGAACACGAACATTCAAAAAGTGGCGGGAAATTTACAGGCAAAGGATAAAAACGATTTACAGTTCAATATTGACAACATTGATTGGGTTGAATATTTCCATGACTACTTGCCGGGTATCAAAAAGTATTTCTTTAAGGAAACCCTCGGAGAAGATGTGAGACGGAGTAGGTGAGTTTGGATCCACGTGGTTTTTATTATTATAAAACTTATCCATATCTTGATTAAGAGATTAATGAACACAAATCGTTATGATTTTAAGAGTACGAACCATGCATTCATGTCTGAAATATACGTTCTGGGCGTTTCTTACATCGAGCTCTTTTTTAACATTATGGAAATTGCTAACGAAATACCTGTGTTTGTAATATATCAAGGTGAATTTAAAATATTAAAACTAGCGAAACGAGTAATATAGAAATTAAGTTCTTAAATATCAAAAGTCAGTTTTAGCTATTAATTTTGGTAAGAATGAATCTAAAAAAAATTCTATGATAAACTTGTCCAAAACTTACACGCGAGTCATTCGTATGAATTAATTAAATCTAGAAAATAATTAAGAATTCATTCAAATAGATTTATTGTTTTCACAAAATTAGAACCAACCACCAGCCACAGTCGAATAAGTTCGTAATCGTTTGTGACATCACTCAAAGACAAAAATAAAACACAATTCAAAGAAATATGATTTTTATGCTATACGGATTTTAATCTTATTTTATAAGGATTTTCATTTTTTTGCTGATAACATTAAAGTGAGAAACTTAATTTTTCGCGCAAAAACAACTCATGCGACAACCATGATGACAACTGAAATGCCTAGTCATCTGTTGTCGACGGCGACGACAAAAAAATCATTATGCCTTCACAAGCATTCTCTTATATAGCAAGAGGTATGCCAAAACAATGGAGTAAGAGATTTCGTCATTCGGCAATAAGACAAAGAAGCAACAGATTATATCTATTGCTTTCAAATTTCAAATGTTTTGATTTGATGATTCTAATTATTAATTGTATTGTTTAGGGTTTTGTTTGTCGCTTGATTCGAAATTGTAGATTGAGTTTTGTTGGTCATTCTGTGGTATTTTAGGTAAAAATTAAAATCTTTTGGTTGTTTTCTTGCTATAAACGGACTAATGTTCTGTCCGAGGGGTAATCACTGATTTACTAGCTCAGTAAATCACGGTAAATCACGGTAAATCACAGTAAATCACAGTAAATCAAGTAAATCAAAAATGAAGTTTCTACTAAATTTGAATCTATTTACTTCAATTTGTATTAGTTCATGAAATTTATCCTATATGTTTACGGCCACGATACTTCGAAATGTAATCCAGTGACAATAAAAAATTTTTCGAAAATTTTTCAAAATTTTTTGTGATTTACTGATTTACTAGTGATTACCCCCTTGGTTCTGTCCATTTCAGATTTTTAAAATCAAAAGAAAAGTTTGATACAATTAGAAAATCGCAAAGTGGCATAGCCTAGCCATATCATCTAGTTACTTTACAATTTCTTAATTTTCTCGAACTTTTCTTTTGATTTTACAAGCCTGGAGATGGACAAAACATCAGTCCGAAATAAATATAATATAGCATAGAACAACCAAAGAATTCTAATTTCTATTTGTACCTAATGCCGCATATATGAACAACATAACTAAATCTACAACATTCTAAATATATGACACATTGAATAGGTACCGTAATAATGCGATAGGATAAAACGTTGGACAGTATTCGACTGCAATATTAAATATTTTCTTTTATGCGCCTGTGCCCAAATGTTTATTTTGACGAGTGGTGATTGTGATCCTAAGCCGAAGAAGCGGATAATAATCCAGCTCGCCAAAATAAACATTTGGACATTAGGTGCCTATCATTTTTTGTGTCGATGCAAAGATAAACCCAAACTCCTTCTCCGAGCTGATGCAAAATGTTAGTCTTTCCACACAGATACATATAATATATATAACACACTTGTCACGAAGAAGTCGAGGCTTGCCGAGACTGATAGTGACAAGCGTGTACTCTATTTTATCACATAAGCGAAAACGAGACAACAACATAGAACTGAAGTGTAATTTTTGAATTATTCTTCTAAGTAAGTAATTTTGACATCCGAACACCGCGCGTATGTGATAATAGTACATTACGTCTGATTATGATGTGGAGATTGTGATCCTAAGGCAAAGGCGCGGATCATGATCCCACTCGTCAAAATGAATATTTGGACAGAAACCAAGGCAGAAACACATGTTACATTTTATGTGTAGATGATGCACACGTGACTGTCACTGTTATAGGTAACGTTGCAGGTGGGGGAACTGGGGAAATCAGCAGGAGCCGCCTAAAAATGCAAACTTATACAAGTATACAAAACAATTTTTACGTGATTTTGTGTTGAAAACCATACGTATCTCCTCGGATCAACAAACTTCACGCGAAGACTTATAAAACTTATATCTTGATTTCTTCAGCACTAGACTCAACTGGGTGGTGAGCCGTAACAATATCATTACGACACGAGTAACACTTCATACTTCCTGCCAACCGAGAATTATAAATTGAGGGATTCTTCTGAAAAACAGAAGACCGAAATCGGACGCATTTTCTTTTGGAATTTTTATATGACCCCAGAACCCAAAACCACTTTCAAAAAAATTCTTCGAAGCTTTTGTGGCTAGTGAGAGGTTATCAAAAGCCGAAAACCTTCACTTTTCTTACAAAAATTTATCCAGTTACACGAGCCGTACAGGGTCGTGTGGGGTGTCAATAGAAAGGTAATTGCATGTTCTTCCGGGGCAATAGGGTCTTATTGGGTTTAAATTTATCCACACTGAGATATGTACAGTTGAAGTTTTTAACCGAAAACAGACTGAAAACTTACACTTTTCTTCCAGAAATTTGTCGAGGTACACGAAATGTACATGGTCGTGTGGGGTGTCATTATAGAAAGGTAATAGCATGTACTTTCAGAGCAAATAGGGTCTTATTTGGGTTTGGAAGCATCTACGACGAATTATGAGAAGTTGAAATTTTTAAGTGCTTATATTGATACGCAGATGCTACCAAACTTCCGTAAGCTCTACTTTCCCTGAAAGTATAGGCGTTTACCTTTCTAATGACATCCCACACGACCATGTACGTTTCGTGTACCTCGAGAAATTTCTGTAAGAAAAGTGTAAGTTTTTCAGTCTTATTTCGGTTGAAAACTTCAACTCTATACATATCTCAGTGTGGATGAATTTTAAACCCAATGAGACCCTGTTTGCCTCGGAAGTACCTTTTTAATGACACCCCACACGACCTTGTACGGCTCGTGTAACTGGAGTAATTTTTTGTAAGAAAAGTGCAAGTTTTCGGTTTTTGATGACCTCTTACCAGTCACACAAGCTCCGGAGAATTTTTTGAAAGTGGTTTTGGGTTCTGGGGTCAAATACCTCACTGGGCACATATATAAAATATAGAAAATGTGTCCGATTTCGGTGTTCTGTTTTTCACAATAATCCCTCATTAGACAAAAGCCCATAAAATATCTTTACCGGTACCTGATGTTATTTCGGTGATATTGTCTCACAGAATAATTGTGTAAAAAGGCGAACTAGACGAGAGAACTTTTTTTTAATCTGTAGTTTATAATGCACAAAATAATGTCCCATAATTCGGAATTTCTTCGAACATTTTAAAATTTTTGTTAGAATTTTCAGAATTATTAAGAATTTATAAACGGAATTTTGATGATCAACACATTTTCTGTTTCTGTGTTCTAAAATTCCTGCAATTCTTAAAGCTCAAAACACACGAGGCACCGAAAATGGGTTTTGAACAAAATTTTGGTCGAAACACGTTTTCGATGCCTCGTGTGTTTTGAGCTTAAGATCGTCAAAATTAAGAATTTTTGTAATAGTTATTGTTCACCAAATAGAGAGAGAAAGTTAGAAATTCAATTTTGAGGGTCACCAGTGAAAATGAAATTTCCTTCTCTTTCTCCGATGTCACTGTCAACACCAATAATTTTCATATTGCAATACTCTTGTAGGCACAGTAGTAAGAGTCAAGATATATAGGTCCTTATCGATGTCTACTTATCTGTGAAATAGGTCATAACAGCTCCTGAAGCTCACTATGTACCAACGTTTTTAACTATTTTCGTCAATTTTACTCGCTTGTTAAGATTGACCGAATTTGGAAAATGTAAATAAAATAAAATTTGAAAGATCTGTTACGGATATTGTCACAAAGTTAGTTTTATTCGCTGTAAGCTGAATTTTTAAATTTTTCTTCTGCTTCGTCTAGGCGTCAAAAATGTGTGCTTCATTCCTTACTTTAGTCCTCGAAAGCGCTTAAACCGCAAATCTTCAACAAAAGTCAGATTGATTTTAAGAATTCATTTTAGAAAAATTATCAGACATCAACAGATATTTATTTCACTTTACCTTTATCAAAATGATTGAATAGGAATCCAAATGCTACTTGGAGAGTCTTTAAGGGATGAATAACAATTCGTTTTGTCAAAACTACTCTACTTTACAACCCCCACCTAAATTACCCGTTGTTGAATTTCGTTTAGAACTAAATGAGAAAGACAGGCATCTAATAAACACAAAAAAATTATTTTATTTATATCTCGTAGGTGACGAGGAACCATCTTACTTTGAAGGAAAATACCATACAATTTATCTATCCAAAAATTACAATTAAGATCGAACACATTCACACTCAAATATACATCATTTCTGCCATTGTGGACATTTTCTTAGGTATGTGAACGATAGTTTCAAAATAGCATGCTAATTCATCGGTAGTAACATCACCATTGGTTGATGGACTCCATATCGCCTGTACAGCCTGTTGTGAGCAGCTAATATTTTGCTGATTTGTTCGATCATTTGACGTAGTTGCGGGCGTTGTTTCTTCGTTCATCGACCGCAATTTTCGTTCGCTTTGAGCGTATCTAAAACTATAGGATTTATGCAGATCACACGACGATGTACACGGTTCATTCTCAGACAGATTTAACGATTTGAAATCAACATCAAACTCGTTTCTCAGGCTCCAATTACATTTGGCCCCGTCCATTGACGGTTCCGTTACACTGGTATGCTTTTCCATCGAATGACTTTCGTTTCCAGACAAAATATTTTTCCTCTCCTTGTGGCAGTGATGCAGGCATCTCACAAACGTTTTCAGCATCGGCTGTTTCAGTATAAATTCGTGCCGTTTTCTCGGCTTGAATTGTGTACACTTCTTTATGGTGAGTTCTTTGTTTGTGGTAGCTGCGGTTCGGTTTGTTTGTGTACAGTTACACGACGGACCAAACAATCTTTCCCGTTCACTTGAACTGATTTCTTGTTCCGGATTGTTGCGTAAAAATGGATTTAAATTCACTGGCGGTGCATGATGTTCCTGGTCCTTTGTAATCGGTGGAACAATTTCCAGTTTGCCCAATGATTGTGGTAGAATGTTCTGTGCTTCCTCGTTTTTCGCAGACATACTTCATCTGCTAGATAATTTAAAGCGAAATAATTGTCAAACCACGCAAATTTCAAGTGTTGCAGCAAAAATCAACTTACTATTTGGCTAAATTAATCTATAACTTCGAAGAAAATTCACGAAAATGTTTATTTTTGTTAAGATCGTAATAGAATGAAAAATAATAATAATGGCTGACTCATGTCAGAATTTAGACCAATTAAATGAAACGTATAATATCCCATGGCATGAGCGCACTATGTCCATATGGTCACAGAGCAGGAGCCAAGTCAAAAACTACTATAGAGTGATAAAAGAGTGGTAAAAGGCGGGAAAAGACCACTCATTCAACTGGTCTCTCTGTCAAAATTTGTATGTACAAGTTCAGGGTGTCTAAAGTTCCAGCGTGCGCATTATTCTACAATGTGTTAACTGAGCTTGATGGGAGCACACTATCTTTTTAACATTCTACCGACTGTAATGATCAGAGCGAGAGTTCCGAAGACCATAGACCAGTTAATTATAACTTGCCTTTGGGTACTTGTCATTGCATATTTTCCTATAAATTTTTGACATATCACCCAAGGCAACTGATCCAATTTATGTATCCTTCTCTATCTTCATAAGAGTCTATTGTAGTAAAAGCTTCATAAATTTTCCATTAGACAAATATTTCAAATCAACTATTATTATTATTATTATTATTAGTATTATAGAGTGTTATGATCGGAGCGAGATGACAGAAGACCAGTTAATTAAAACTTGTCTTAGTCTTAAGGTACTTGTCAAAGTATTTGCTTCTCTTTCAACGTGTTACGATGCGAGCGAGAGGACCGAAGACCAGTTTATTATAACTTGCCTTAAGTACTTGTCAAAATATTTCTTTCTCTTTCATCATAACACTCTATAGACTGTTATGATCAGAGCGTGAGAACCGAAGACTAGTTAATTATAATTTGCCTTGTGGTACTTGTCAAAATATTGCTTTTTCTTTCAACGTGTTACGATTCGAGCGAGAGGACCGAAGACCAGTTTATTATAACTTGCCTTAAGTACTTGTCAAAATATTTCTTTCTCTTTCATCATAACACTCTATAGACTGTTATGATCAGAGCGTGAGAACCGAAGACTAGTTAATTATAATTTGCCTTGTGGTACTTGTCAAAATATTGCTTTCTCTGTCAACGTGTTACGATTCGAGCGAGAGGACTGAAGACCAGTTTATTATAACTTGCCTTGGGTACTTGTCAAAATATTTCTTTCTCTTTCATCATAACACTCTATATTACGATCATCCTGTTAATAGTAAATGATGCAATGCACTGCTTCAACATAGATTTTAAGCAGTGTACAATGTTTCCATAACAATAGGTTTGTTCCAAGGCCATATGAATTGTCAAATTTCATCCATATAACCATAACCTCAATAATACCTCAGTGTAAATCGCGTAGGCGACGTTGGTCGATTTGTATGAAATATCACGTAAGCGACGTTGCTATGGATGAAATTGTCGTTGTTCGGGTTGTCAAAGTTCGTGTTTACAGTTACTTGGAACAAACCTATTTGAAAAGATTACTTGCCGCTCCTATTTAAAATTCCACAAAATTTTATACCAAAAATGTTCAAAGGAAACCTTTCCAACCGAAAATGGGTAAGAAGAAAACATCAGTTTGACATTACAACTTGCAGTTTGTGATTTCACGACGTCTGTGTAGCTGTTTGTACATCATTTTTACTAAAGCATTCGATAATTAAAATTGAAAATGTTTGGAACAAACGATATTTACTCTCCACTGTGGCATAATGGGCCGAAGCCTGGTGCATTTTACGATTTCCCTGCGTCATCGACCACAGACGCCTCAGATGCCGGATTCAAGCGTACCTCGTAAGAGTTAAATTTCGAAGATTTTTCTGAGCTCTCCCTTTAACCTCAAACCCGACTTAAATTTAAATTAACAGTCAACCAATTACGACCGGCTCATCTGTGATTGCTTTCAAATACGACAGTGGTGTTATAATCGGAGCCGATACATTAGTCTCCTACGGGAAATTGCTGCGCTACCGTGATGTCGATCGAGTGTTCAAAATAAACGATCACACAATCATCGGAGTCGGTGGCGAATATGCCGACTTTCAATTCATCAAAAAGCACATCGATCAGAAGGTCACTGAAGACTATTGCTACGATGACAAAATGGAATTGAAGCCAAAGTCATTGTTCAATTGGCTGACCAGAGTCTTGTACAACAAACGTTGTCGCTTCGAACCGCTGTGGATCGATGTGGTCATTGGCGGTATGCAAGATGGTGTACCATTTTTGGGACACGTTGATTACCGAGGACGTGCATACGAAGATGCGTCCATTGCCACCGGTTATGGTAAACATTTAGCATTGCCGTTGATACGAGAGAAAACCGAACATCAAACTGGACCATTGAATGCCGAGCGGGCTCTTGATTTGGTAAGTCCGAGGATTTTTCTCGCTTCAACTGATTTTTGATTGAACTGATTTGTTCGCTTACAGTCCAAGAGGTGCATGGAAGTGATGTACTACCGTGATTGTCAAGGTTATTCCCAATATAAGCTGGCTATTTGCGATGGCCAGGGAGCCAAGGTTGACGGACCGATAAGTGTGTCAGAGAATTGGGATTTCGCGTTGAACGTCAAAGGTTGTTAAAATAGGGATTGGATTGGAGGTTACGTATTCAAAACAACATAAATTTTTCAAAATAAATTTTCAAAAGAAAATCGTTTGTGTTGTCACTTTGGTTATCAATATTATCCGATGGAAATGACGACTCTTTGTCGCAGACCAACAAACTTGTTGACCTTTAGCAAAGCTTCTCTAATTTTACCGAAATGAAATTCTAATAAGAAATGAGCAAGGAAACTATGTATGACTTCGATACATCGTCCTTTTTCCATGGTAACGATCAACAACTGTTTTATAATTGTTTGTGATGCTTAGGAACCCATTTGATTTCGAACAGTCATATCGAATTGTTGGCAATTTAAATGCAAAGGAGAAAATGGAAGCGTACAAAACAAGGAAAATTCCTCCCAAGAAATTTACAAGTAAATTAAAGCCGATTCCGAGGAGCTTTTTGTTAGACTTTCATATCGATGAAGTGAGGGAGAAACGACATCATGAACTGCTCAAAAGGGCTGCCAAAATTGTAAGTGTTTTCGAACGTCTAGACGGACTATGATGTTCCACATTCCAGTGGTAGATTTCTTGTATGAAAAACTCAGAAAATGTCTCGCTCAAAATCCTACACTTCAACTGAGTTCAATCTACAATTTGTCACAGACGATTTTTAATTCGAATTATCAATTTCGCATTTCGGTTTGTTGTTTCAGAACCAAAATAAAATAAGTAAATTAAAAGCACCGCCGGACTTTTTGGACCTTCTACCCATTCCCAAATTGAAAATGATAGCTACTATGCAACAATATGCCGGTAAGGCTCCCATTCCTACCATGACGAAAAAAACCGAATCAAAGATACTGCGCTGGGTTCAGCCACATTTCAAAAAGAAATACTCCAATTACATCAAGGAGTACATGAATGATCTGCGAACCGAATACGATGAAGTGGTCAAAGAATTCAGTTTACATAAGATGCTCACTTACAACGACGATTATCCGATGAAAAATCCAAAATTTCGATTTAAATTCCTGGGTAGAACCGATAACTACGGTCAATTCAAAAGGAATCGCGAGAAAATCAAACAGAAACTTTTCATCACGTATCCGTTTATTCGTTGCATTTTGAACTACTCGCAGACTGATTTTCCGGAAATTCTGAACGACTACAGTTCCTACAATTTTGATAGCAAGGGAAATTCGGTGTATCTGACACCGAACGAATTCAAAGCCAGAGTGGCTGAGGATTTGCTCAACAAAACGCTATTTCTCAAAAATGCCTGGTATCCGAAAATTATAAATGTTTTCAAGAAAAATCTTCGGAAATACCGTCTCACACCGAACGTATGGTACAGAATATTCGATTGTGCCCATGGTCTGATCAATCAACAATTGAATATTGTCAAAATTCGAACGTATCAACACATTTTCGATATTTTGCTGGACCGTGCCAGAACACCGAGATTTCAATTACAAACGGAATGTAACGGAAAAGACATAGACCTGTGTCCACAGTACAGTGAGATAAACATGCTGTTCACTAAAATATTCGAGGACATTTCCAACGTTGGCAGTAAGCTTATTCCATTGGACCAAATAATAAAAATTGGCAACGAAATGCCAGCAGCGAAAAGTGAATATATTCCCATCACTATCGGTGACTCATTTATGAAAGAGATGCATGAAGAGCTGGACAGGTCGTTACTTCAAGCATACACTCCGATATTAGTGTACTTAACCGAGTTTCGTTGCAAGTACGTCGACCTTTACGCAGATGAAACCCAAATTCAAATCGAAGAATTTGTGTCAGTTCCTAGAGATATCACCGTCTACCTAGATAAGATCAAAGTTTTCCAAGACTTTATCAGCAAGCTACGCAGTCAACCGGTCAACGAATATTTCATTATCGCAATTGTTAATCAGGCAAAGGCCATAGCCGGACTGAGATGCATTGCCACCGAATTTATCGAGCGTATCACCTCGAAAATTGTCGCCGAGCATACTCTTGAGTGTAAAAATATTTGCAAATTCTTTGAAGATGTGGAAAGCAAATCGAAAGAAGTACCAACAACAACAGAACAACTATTGGAAGGAGGTGAATTTATGACACAAGTTAAGACGGTGCACATGAAAGAGATGCAGCTAAGGATCGAAGAGAATATTCGGGTAAGGACGAGCATTATTCTTAACCGTTCTAATATGCTAGTCAGATGATATAAATTTGATGTGCATTTGTCATGTTTGATTGAAATAGAGCAAACCAAATCCCTATTTAGGTGAATGGTCTGTTGGTTGACTTGACGGAACTCAGCCAAGATCATTTCGACTTGCAACAAAGGACAATCAATTTGTTCAACAACATGTACAACGTTTTCGAAGAGAATGCAGCATTTTTCGAAGCTTACAAAATACAATTCGAAGAGCATTTACAAACGGTTACTCGCAGGTATAATGCTTGATTTCTACTTACCAGAAAAGTACTCAGTGTGAGAGACAAAATTAAATTTTTTCAAGTTTTGCTTTGTTTATTTGACAGCTCGCATACTTAATGCAAGTGCAACTGGAATTTCTCGCCCGTGAGACATATACTATCATCTGATTGGCTCAGACTCTCTTCTGTAAGGCAAATGGCGTTGTTTGATTGGATTGTCTTATAAGTGCAGTGAGCAAAAGAGAATAGGCAATCCAATAAAACAACACCATTTGCTTTACAGTAGATAGTTTGAGCCAATCAGATGATAGTATTTGTCTTACGGGAGAGAGATTTCCCGTTATTTGCACTTATGACTTGCCTTTTAAATTTTTCGCTTAAATAAGCAGCTGCAGCTTAAGAACTAGACAATTGAGAACCCTTTCTATAATTCAGGATGAATGAAGACATGGAAAATCTTATACCGAGCATTTCGATAATAAACGAAATGAGTGAAACAGAAAAGCTCAGCGAATACCATATCATTCTGAAGAATTTCATCGAAAATTTAAAATGTTTCGACGACTACATTGTATGGATAAACAAAGAGGAAAAACTGTTTAAGCTGCCCGTGTCCAAATACGAAATGTTGGAGCAGATTAAGAATTTCATATTTCCATTTGAGAATTTGATTAGGTTTTGATTTTGAATTGGAAGTATCGAGGTCGTTCAATCAAAAACTATGCAATTTTAGGCTATGCATTCGATGGTTGCGTTATTATTACATTTGGATGGATGGACCGTTTGAGTATTTGGTACCGCAATTCGTTGAATCGACGGTGGAGGAATTCATGAAAGAGTTCTTGTCCATTCAAAAGTATTACAGAAATCGAATTAAACAGGACATGGTCGGCAATCCCATTTGCAAATTCAAAGTATGTCTGAATGACGTCCTCGTCTGTCCCGTCAATTCTATTTCGTAATGTTAAATTTAGGGTCAAACCGAAGATCCCGATCCAGAAAAACATCCAGTACCACTAAAATTGTGCCATAAAATGATCGAATGGAACAAGGGATTTAGGCTTGGCGTTCACATTGTAAACCGAATCTCCGTTCAACTTTCGACCAATTTAATTCCTTGGTATACTCTTAGGTAAATATAATGTGCAATCCAGCGCTAAAGCCGAGGCACTACGACGAAATGTCCGAGGTTGTTGGATTTGATATTACTCCGGATGCTGGCACAACTCTGCGCAAAATGACAAAGGCTGGCATCGAAGGTAAACTTGATAGTTTGGAGATAGTGAGCGTCGGAGCCGATAAAGAACTTCAATTGCAAAAGAGTCTGGTGGCGATGCAAAGTGAATGGAACACCATTGATATCCCCATTGGGACGTACAAGGACACGAACATTTCTATTCTCGGAAATTTCGATGATATCCAAGCGGTTTTAGATGATCACATTATAAAAGCGCTTACGATGCGAGGATCGGCATTCGTTAAGCCATGCGAATCGGAAGTGAGACAGTGGTACGATAAATTGTATCGCGTCAATCGAACGTTTGAAGAATGGGGAAAGGTGCAAATGAGTTGGCTGTATTTGAAGCCAATTTTCTCATCAGAAGATATTGTAGCGCAAATGCCACGCGAAAATGAATTGTACGTTCAAGTGGACAAGATATACCGAAAGTACATTACCGTAAGATTCTGTGTATCCTAGTCCTTAGTACTAGTACTGATTGTTACGTTTAAATTCAGAACGCCTCACAAGAACCCTCACTTATGCAAACAGCTCCGGTATCGGGTCTACTAGAGGAAATGGAATCGGCGAATGTGATGCTAGAGGAAATAACAAGTGGCGTCAATCAATATCTCGAACGGAAGCGATTATATTTTCCGAGATTTTTCTTTTTGTCCAATGACGAAATGCTGGAAATTCTTTCCGAAACGAAGAATCCATTAGTGAGTAGAGCAAGTCTCCTGTGAATATCATCCTTATATACAACTTGCTTCTAGCGCGTTCAACCCCATCTGAACAAGTGCTTCGAGGGAATCTATCGGTTGATCTTCGATGATAAGCTAGACATTGGCGCTATGATCAGTAGCGAAAAGGAGACCATCAACTTTGTGACTAAGGTTTCCACATCGGAAGCGAGAGGTAGCGTAGAAAAGTGGTTACTGCAAGTAGAAGAGCAAATGCTCGCAGCTGTTCAAAATGAAATTGCGTTGAGTTTCGACGATTACAAGACAACAGCTAGACCAAAGTGGATTTTGAAATGGCCGCAAATGGTTGTTTTGTGCATATCGCAAGTGTATTGGGCTCTGGACGTACACGATTGCCTCATCGGCAAAAACGGCTTGAAAGAGTTTTTCAAGAAAATCCAAACAGATTTAACAGATATCGTGGCCCTAATTCGCTCCAAGGATTTAAGCAATTTGAGCCGAAACACAATCAAATCTCTAATTGTTATTGACGTCCATGCCAAAGACGTTGTTGAAGATCTGGTAAATAAGGATGTTTCTTCTCTGGATGACTTTACATGGTTGGCACAACTTCGATATTATTACGAGGACAGTGTCACTCTCGTTAGAATTATCAATGCAACGGTAAAGTTTGCGAATGAATACCTGGGAAACTCAGAGAGATTGGTACCGTCGTTTGCTTTAATGATATGTAAAGTCGATGCTTTTAATGGTAACGCATTTTCTAGGTCATCACTCCCTTGACAGATAGGTGTTACAGAACTTTAATAGGTGCTTTTCAGTTGCACTTAAACGGTGCACCGGAAGGACCGGCCGGAACTGGAAAAACGGAAACAACCAAGGATCTTGCCAAGGCGTTAGCCGTACAGTGCAAAGTTCGACCATCCAAAGTTATTCGTTTGATTCAAATTTATCTAAATTCCGTTTCACTTCTACAACAGGTGTTCAACTGTTCAGACGGGCTAGACTATATCGCGATGGGAAAATTTTTCAAGGGACTTGCAAGCACAGGTGCCTGGGCATGTTTTGACGAATTCAATCGAATCGAATTGGAAGTGTTGTCCGTTGTAGCACAGCAGATCTTGTGTATTATGTCTGCAGTTAAAGCTGGTATGGAAGAATTTTCTTTCGAAGGGACGACTCTCTCTCTCAACCCAAGTTGTTACATTTGCATTACGATGAATCCTGGTTACGCAGGACGCAGTGAAGTACAGATTTTTCAATAGACAAGTACAGCCTTAAGTGAACTCCTTACTCGTTGTATTAGTTGCCAGATAACTTAAAGGTTCTATTTCGAACTGTTGCTATGATGGTACCCGATTATGCAATGATTGGTGAGATTTCTTTGTATTCCTATGGCTTTACGGCAGCTAGAAGCTTGGCTGTTAAGATCGTGACGACTTACCGACTTTGTTCGGAGCAACTGTCGACACAAAACCACTATGACTATGGTATGATTTTTGAGTGCGACCTTGGACTTTAAAGCATTTTAAATAAGATTAAAATAAAACTTCAGGAATGAGAGCTGTAAAGACCGTGCTAGTAGCATGTGGAAAAAATAAGGCAGATTTTCCGGATGAACCAGAAGACAGTTTGTTGCTTCGGTCAATCATGGATGTTAATTTGCCAAAATTTCTCTCGTTCGATATCCCCTTGTTTAGAGGCATAATCTCAGGTGAATTCGTTGTACTTATCAATGACGAAGCATGTGTGCCAACGACCCAACTGGTCGTGATTTTCTTTGTTTGCAGATTTGTTTCCTGGTGTAAGCCTTATGAAGACTGACTATACACAAATGGAACAAATGTTCCGGGAAACATGTAAGGAACTCAACTTGCAGCCAGTGGACTGTTTCTTCGAAAAAATTGTGCAAACCTTTGAAATGATGATTGTTCGACATGGTTTTATGATGGTGACCTATTTTAGGGTGAGAGCCAAAAGATGACAATAAAAACTTCTCAAATTACAGGTGGGACTACCATATGCTGGCAAGTCGACTACTTTGAAAGTACTCAGTATTATCCTCTCGAAAATAAAGGAGACAACAAACAGTCCATACTATCAAGACTGTGACATCGAAATTCTCAATCCGAAAGCAATAACAATGGCACAATTGTATGGAGCCTTCGATCCGTTGTCGCTAGAGTGGGTTGATGGAGTCGCTTCGACTATGTTTCGAAATTTCGTTGTCGATGAGTCATCAAATCGTAAATGGGTAAGTATTGGTTAAACAAGCATTTTCGAATTGTTATTCACACCGGAAGCTACATCCACCCATAAAATTGTCCAGTTAATCTTTGACGGCCCAATCGATGCAGTGTGGATAGAAAATATGAATACCGTCCTCGACGATAACAAGAAGCTTTGCTTAACGTCCGGTGAAATAATTACCATGAACTCAAAGATGTCAATGATCTTTGAAGTGATGGATTTGGCACAGGCAAGCCCGGCAACTGTTTCCAGATGTGGAATGATATTTATGGAACCCATTTCATTGGGATGGAAAGTATTTGCCAGAAGTTGGCTTAATCTTTGCAATCCGTCGTGGGTAGCCGATGCCGACAAAATCATAATGGACCTCTTGGAATGGGTGATCCCACCAGTAAGGTTTCTGAAGTCATTCTGATAGTTCGGTGATTGAGTGGTTTCGTTTCAGTGTATATCCTTCATAAAACGATCTTGCACTCAACTCATTAAGCCCGGTGAATTCAATCTGTTAACGACCACGCTCAGCATGTTTCAAATGTTAATGGACGACGCGATAGAAGAGAATGCGGACGACTTTGCAAAGTTCTTGTTCAACTGGTATCAAGCTGCAATTATTATGAGTGTTGTGTGGGGCTTAGGAGGACTGTTAGATATCAATTCAAGAGAATCATTCGATGCATTTTATCGAGAGGTAGTCTATGCTGTAGGAGAGGATACGAAGGATAACATTTAGTTTCAGCGAAAATATTATTTTGTCAGATTTGGTCACTGAACTCTCCGGATTATCCTCCACCACCAAGCTGTAAGGCTAAATTGGACATTACCATACCGTTGGAGGGACTCTTTTGCGAATATGTGTACATATTCAAGCAGAAAGGAGCATGGAAATATTGGCCCGATTTGATTAGACGCAATGAACCGGAGGTTAGTGCGTTAGGAATACAAGTGCCTACGATAGATACTGGTCGATATAATTATTTGCTGGAAATGCACACAAAGGTACAGTAACATTAGCCACCTAGCAATATCACCCTTACTTGACCACAGACTGTGCATATTTCAGCACAAGAAAAAAATGTTACTTGTCGGTCCGACCGGAACCGGTAAAAGCTTTTGCACCCAGAACTTGTTGATGAATACTTTGGATGCGGAATTATATGCACCGGCTTTTATGACATTTACCGTTTCGATCAGTGCAACTCAAACGCAAGATCTGTTGATATCAAAGTTGCAGAAATTTAAGCGCGGAAAGTATGGTCCACCGAAAGGCAAAACTTGTGTGATTTTCGTTGACGATATGAACATGCCAAAGAAAGAAATTTACGGAGCGCAACCACCAATCGAATTACTGCGTCAATATTTCGATCACAAGTATTTGTTCGACAAAGACACGTCCAAGTTGAATTTGTACGACCTACTCATACATGTTGCTTGCGGTATACCCGGTGGTAGTCGACAAGACGTTTATTCGAGATTCACATCTCATTTTAATTGTTTCTCAATCAACGAATTCACTGCCGACACAATGCTTCGAATTTTCTCTAATGTGTTGCTGATGGGATTGAAGAAAGTTGGTCATGCTATGGATGTTATAGGAACCGTTACGCAGATAGTGAATGCAACCTTATATGTGTTCAACAGTTCCTGCGTAAATCTGAAACCGACTCCAGAAAAATCACATTACATTTTCAATGTTAGGGACATTGCTCGTGTCTGTGCTGGATGTTCTATGCTTCGCAAAGAATCCGTTGACAACAAAAAGATTTTCACTAAACTCTGGCTGCATGAAACGTTGAGAGTTTTCTACGATAAGTTGGTCAACGAAACCGATCGGATATGGTTGATGCAAACTGTCGGCGACTGTATCCGTGATTACTTCAAAGACAAACTGGACAATTTATTCGATGTAATATCGTCGGAGGCAACACCTGCGCAGGTACGAGACGCTGCCAATAATTTACTGTTCGGAACGTACTTGGATTTGGACTCTGAACCGGGTGACAGGAAGTATGAAGAGATCTCTCATTTGGATAAATTGAGCGAAATAGCATACACTAACTTGGAGGAGTACAATGCCACGCATAAAACTAAAATGGATATTGTGCTGTTCTCGTACGCACTTCGTCATTTGAATAAAATATGTCGTATTATGTCTCTGCCAGCTGGATCGGCATTGCTCATAGGAATGGGCGGTTCCGGTAGACAGACGCTAACAACACTAGCAGCAAAAATTTGCCAACAACATCTATTCCAACCGGTCATCACGAAAAACTATGATGTGAAGGAGTGGCGTGACGATATTAAAAAAGTGCTGAAGGAGTCGGGCGGATATGGAAAGGACACCATTCTGTTAATTGCTGAAAATCAAATAAAAAATCCAGTTTTCCTAACCGATATTGACTGTTTGCTCAACTTGGGAGAAGTACCGAATATTTGGCCGATTGACGAACGCCAAGAAATTCTTGAGCTTGTTCGACTGGCCGCACAGGGTGGTAATCGTAATATTGATATCAGTCCACTACAAGTATTCTCATACTTTGTGAATCGATGCAAGCAAAAGTTGCACATCGTTTTGTGCTTCAGTTCGATTGGATCGTCGTTGCGTAATAAGATTCGAATGTATCCATCGCTAGTGAATTGCTGTACCGTAGTTTGGTATGAAACGTGGCCGGATGATGCTCTGCAAATGGTTGCATCCAAATACATGGAAAGCATTAATGTCGAAGATAATATGAAGGAATCGATGGTGGTCCTGTGTCAGCACTTCCATGTAACAGCAAAAGAAGCTTATCGGAAATTTTACGAAGAAACTGGTCGTACCGTGTACTTAACTTCAGCCTCATTCCTCGGACTTATCAAGTCGTTCATTAGGTATGTTACGCTTTATAAGTCGCTTGTTGTAAGTGTCGGTACATCTTGTATAATAATCCCATCAGCCTAATCAATAACAAACAAACTGAAACGATGAACGCCAAAATGAGATACGTCTGCGGTTTAGAAACTTTGCAGCGTGCAGCTGAAGCTGTAGCTATCATGCAGAGAGATTTAAATGAATTCCAACCGAAACTGAAACAGATGGCAGAGAACAGTAAAGTCATGACTGCTGAAATCGAACACAATACTATTGAGGCAAGCCTAGCAACAGAGCAAGTAAAGCGAGACGAAGTTGTTGCCAATGCACAAGCCGCCGAAGCACAAGCTATGGAAGATGAATGCTCCAAGGACCTGGCTCAAGCTGTAAGTAATTCAACAGAAGGTAATATCTTCCGAGTGAAACCAAAATATTTGGTCAAACCATAGGTACCCGTCCTGGAAGAAGCTGTTCAGGCGCTCAACACTCTGAAAAATTCCGATATTACATTGGTCAAGTCAATGAAAAATCCACCGTTTGCTGTGAAACTGGTCATGGCTGCTGTTTGTGTTATGAAAGGTGTGCCACCTGATCGTATTAATGATCCAGCCACTGGAAAGAAAGTTGTAGATTACTGGGGTCCATCCAAGAAAATTCTCGGTGATATGGCCTTTTTGCAATCGTTGAAAGACTACGATAAAGACGACATTAGTCCCGAGATTATAGCCAAAATTCGGAAGGACTTCATTCCCAATAAGGACTTTACTCCGTCCGTAGTGGCTAAGGTAACTCTTTGCAAATAAGTGCAAAACAATTGAAAATGATTTTTCTATCAGGCTTCGAGTGCAGCTGAAGGTCTGTGCAAATGGATTATCGCGTTGGATCTATACGGTAACTCGACTGTTGTCACTGTTGTGTCGTTCGAAAAATTAATCATTTTTATTCCAGAGGCTGTGGCCAAGGTTGTTGCCCCGAAAAAGGCTAAGCTGAACGCTGCCAAACAAATTCTCACCGAAACGAAAAAGATATTAGCGGAAAAAAGACAATTGGCGTCGGAATTAGAGGCGAATGTGACGAAACTGAATCTGGATTTGGCTGCTGCAAATGCAGAAAAACAAAGACTAGAAGATGAAGTGGAACTCTGCACTAACAAGCTTCGCCGAGCCGAAAGCCTGATTAGCGGTCTGGGCGGTGAACGATCCAGATGGAGTAGAGCTGCAGAACATCTTCAATCCATTTACGATTCATTGCCTGGAGATACACTGATCTCTAGTGGAATCATTGCATATTTGGCTCCTGTTTCATTATCAATTCGTGAAGTATGTGTCGCTGATTGGTTGTCGCTGTGTAAAAAGCTGAAAATTTCATGCTCTGACAATTTCGGCTTGATGGCCGTGCTTGGGCTCGACCATCAAATTCAAAATTGGCATGTAGCTGGGCTACCACGTGATCCTTTCTCCATTGAAAACGCCATCATCATGAACAATTCGAATCGGTACAGCCTGTTTATCGATCCACAGGTGGGTGATGGGTAATTTGGTGGATTTCTACTGATTATGTTTCCCACAGGATCAAGCTAACAAATGGATCAAAAACATGGAAAAGCCGAATCGGCTCAACATAATCAAATTCACTCAGTCTGATTATATGAAAGTGATTGTAAGTGCTTTGGAAGTCGGTCGACCCGTATTGTTAGAAGGAATCGGAAACGAATTAGAGCCACCTCTAGATCCATTACTCAGTCGAAATACTTTCGTTTACTCCGGTGTGGAATACATATCGCTCAACGACAATGTCATTCCAATTTCGAAGAATTTCCGGTTTTACATGACGTCGAATTCGCGGAATCCATCATTTGAACCGGAGACATTCACCAAAGTGACGATAATTAATTTTTCGCTGACGCAACAAGGTTTGAACGATCAGTTATTGACGACAGTTGTGGCGAAAGAAAGACCCGATCTGCAACAACTACTGGAAGAGGTCATTGCCGAAAATGCAAAGAATAAAACCAAATTGAAAGAAGTCGAAGACGATATTCTGTACACAATGTCTAACAGCAAAAAAGACATCCTCGAAGATGAGTCATCCATAAAAATTCTTGATGACTCCAAGGTCATTTCAGCTGACATTATTACTAAACAGATAACGTCTCAGAAAACATTGGCCCAGATTGAAGAATTTAGACAGCATTACAAAACGTTTGCTGCACATTCTTCAATGCTATACACTTCCATAACAGATCTACCGAACGTTGATCCCATGTACCAGTTTTCCCTGTATTGGTACATCAATCTATACAAATATTCCATCGAGAATGCCAAACGGTCTGTGGATCAGAAGCAGCGGATAATTTTCTTGACAGAAGCGATAACAAAGAATCTCTACAGTGCCATTTGCCGATCCATCTTTGAGAAGGATAAGCTCATGTATTCGTTCATTCTGTGCACCAAAATAATGATTTCGGAAGGACGACTACTGACAAATTTACTAATGTTGTTACTGTCGGGAGGAGATGCTGTCGATTCATCCAAATCAAAACCTAATCCATCTCCCGATTGGATCACCGACAAAATATGGGACAACATTTTGAAACTGAACAATCTGGATAACTTCAACGGTTTCACTGATAGTTTTATCGCCAACGTAAGCCAATGGAAAGCATTCTACGATTCTCTAGACCCAGTTATCGCAAGCCTTCCTGCTCCATGGGAAAAGACATTGAATTCATTTGAGAAGTTAGTAATTCTCAACACCATTCGACCGGATAAAACAGCCGATGGCATCAAAATGTTTGTATCGAAGGAAATGGGCACGGAATTTGTGACACCTCCCCAATTCGATATCAGCCGCTCGTTTCAGGATGCAACCTGTTTAACTCCGTTGATATTTGTGCTGTCGCCCGGGGCTGATCCGATGAATTCCTTGCTGATATTTGCTGAGAAAATGGGTTACATCAAAACATTTCAGTCAATTTCTTTGGGTCAAGGTCAGGGTCCAATTGCACAGAAATTGATCGAAGACGCCCAGGATAAAGGATCTTGGGTATGCTTACAAAATTGCCATTTGGCGGTTTCATGGATGCCAACACTGCAAATGCTGTGGGAAAATATGGACTTTAATAATACAACGCGTAGGTCTTCTCCATTGACTGTCTGCGAATGCGAGGCGTTAATTAACATTGCATTTCAGTCTCATTCCGCTTATGGTTGACGTGCTATCCTACCCAGGATTTCCCGACTCCTATATTACAGAATGGCGTCAAAATGACAAACGAGCCACCCAAGGGACTGCAACAAAATATGCTGCGTACTTACATGTCAGAACCGATGAAAAACGCAGACTTTTACAATGGTAAATTGTGTTACAAAGATTTCTCTCACCCAGATGACTTATCGCGCATTGCTCAAACAGGCTGCCCAGGCAAAGACAACGCTTTCGCTCGATTATTATTCGGTATATCATTCTTCCATGCTGTTGTGCAAGAACGTCGAAAGTACGGCTCCATCGGGTGGAATATATCATACGAATTCAACGACTCCGACTTCCAAATATCAGTCATGCAACTACAAACGTTCCTAAATCAGTACGAGAAAATTCCCTACGCAGCTATATGCTACTTGACTGGTGAATGCAACTACGGTTAGTCTTCTTTCTTGCAATTTTTTCCCTTTCCATATTTTGAACATTCTATGCTATTAAAGGTGGTCGCGTAACCGACGTATGGGATCGTAGATTAATTGTCGATTTGTTGGCTGATTACATCAATGCGGACGTCGTCAAAAATTTGACCTATGAATTTGCTGGCCAGGAAAAATTTGTTCTCTGGAGGAAATTGGAACATCCAGAACTGGTGAAATACATCCATGGAGTCATACCGAACAATCCAAGCCCCGAGGTGTTTGGATTGCATCCGAATGCCTGTATCACACAAGAATTGAATACGTCGCAGAAGTTATTGAGTTCGATGTTAATGATCCAAGGAAAGGGTAGCGATACGTCTGCCGAAAGCTCGAATTCGAAACTGTTAGCTATGGTTCTGGATATGCTCAAAAGACTGCCGCCGAACTTTGACATTGAACTGTCGGAACAGAAGTATCCGTTCAATTATAACGAATCAATGAATACGGTTCTCACACAAGAGATGAACCGTTTCAACCGACTTCTGTCCATCATTCGAAAATCATGTTCGGATCTGGAGAAAGCCATTAAGGGCATACTGCCAATAACACCGGAATTGGAAATACTCGGCAGTTCATTGGAATTCAACAAAATACCCGATGTTTGGATGAAGGCATCGTATCCTAGCATCAAACCGGTCGCTTCTTACATTCAAGATTTTTTGCGACGTCTGCACTGGCTGGATGACTGGTATCAAAACGGAAAGGGTTCCACATTTTGGCTGGCTGGATTCTATTTCACGCAGGCATTTTTGACTGGAGTCGTACAGAACTACGCTCGAAAGTATAAGATTCCAATCGATACTCTTACCTTTGACTTTAATGTCCTGCAAAGTGATAAGTAAGGAGGTATGCTGGGATGATGAGAACCACATTTACTGTTAATATAACTTTTCCAGAATGGACACGAATCCCGCAGATGGCGTTTATGTTAATGGCATTTTTATTGACGGTGCCAGATGGGATAAAAGCCGGGGCGTTCTAGCAGAACAAAGACCAAAAGTTCTTATCGAAGGAATGCCTACCATCCATTTGATAGTAAATATTTATACTAATCACATGTCACTGGTCAACTCATAACCGGTTCTCTTTCAGCCAATAAAGATATTGAACCTTCCCAACGATTCTCGCTACAAATGTCCTCTCTATAAAACGACTGAACGGAGGGGTATTTTGTCGACAACGGGACATTCAACGAATTTTGTTCTGCAAATGTTACTTAAGACCAATGAAGACGCCTCACATTGGATCAAAAGGAGTGCGGCGTTAATTTGTCAGACTAACGATTGAATTGGAAATAAATCTTTAATCGATCTCGTTCCAATCTAACTGTTTATGTATGTAACAGTTTTACTATCTGATCTATTACTTCATTTGATCGAAGATTTTCAGAGATTGATTTCAGAAATCATTTACGTCATTTGTTTTGAACACGCTTTTTACTATATAAGACCTCATTTGACTGAGCTTCTTTGCTGAATAGAAATAGAAATTTTGTGTAACAGAAAATCTAATGACCGTGGATCGCCGGAATTTCTGGCCATAAGTTTGCCGAGTTTCTTCAGGAAATCGATGTTTCTGGACCAACAGAGCCAAAAGTCAGCGGCGTAAATATATATATATTGATTTTTAAGGTCGGTATAGTCGACTGAGCTTGTCGTTTATTATTGCTGTCATTGTCGATAACAGATGACAGCCGTATGTAACATGTTAAATTACAACGGATTATAGAGGTGAGTGCACTAAATCACAGTGTGGGAATCGACTCTAGGGAAAATTCTCGATGAGGACTTTAGTCTATCTATCATGTCGAGGGTAGTGATGATACATTTAAATGTGGTGGGTTGTGTGGGTTTTTTTTGGGAAAGTAATTCTTCCAATATTTTCCTCTTTTTGCCAACATTTTCGGAAAAAAAAGAAAATTTTGAGAAAAATTTAGGAGAAAATGGGAAAACGTTGTCCCAAAAGTAGTCTTTGGCTCAATCTCATCGGCGAAGAAACCATGAGATGGACTCTACCTAACATCAATAGTCGTCTTATAGGAGAAATGAATGTTCAAACAAATGAAGTCGAAGATTTCATTTAAAAATTTTTAATTACCAGATCTGATGATTTTCATCTTGGCCATGCATTTTCTGTGAAAAGGTGAAACTGAATTAAGATGAAGAGAAGAAATGATTAAATTTTCCTTCGAAGAAAGCTGATCTACTTTATGTGAGAAATAGAATGAGAATTTTTTTGCCGTCGTCGCTAAGCTCTCGCACTAGATTATGCTGTTTTATGTTGTGGAATAAACGTAGTTTCCCGTTCAGCATGGCTAAACTTAAAAATTTTACTCTTATTTTCTCATCAACACATCGACGGTGTAAAATCAGATCTTACACATTAAACCACCTATACATGCAAGCAACAATAAAATCGAAGTAAAAACTTAAAAGAGAGAGTGGCATTTTCAGCAAGAAACCAACGATTCAACTTAGTCTTTTATCAACTTTTATCGGAGAAACGTTAATAAACTTAAAATTATATTTATTGTTCATTGTTCACAGAAACGAACGAAGAAAAAAAAAAATCTGTGCACGAAAAGCCAAGAAAATAGTAGAGTGATTTTTTGAATTTGTTTTAGTATTTATTTCTTTCAAATTTTTTTGTTTTGTGTACAAAGAAATCAATTGATTTTTAGTCTTTATTTGCAAAAATCGTGAATATCAAATGAGTCGTTGATAATTTTCGGGAACTGGTTATTTTATTTTAATTTACTTTACCATTTTTTGTTGTTGTTGTTGTGTATTAACGATTTGGTTATATAAATTTTTGGATTAAATAACACAAAACGAAGGTAAATATTCAAAATTTTTTTCCCACTTGGTAAAATGATTTTTTCGGTATTCACATTTTAAGCAACCAATGTGCAATTCCATGACGATTAAATATGTGCGCGCGGATTGTTATTTTATTCAAAGTAGAGAAATATAAAAAATAGAAATTTCGTTTTTATTTTACACATGAGAAAATGGATTTTTTTTTCTGCTTCTTTCATTCGCATTTTAAAAGTGAATTGATTTGTTTCTACGAGTTTTTTAATTAACAAAATCAAATGCATTTTAATATTTCTTTCAACAAAAAAAAAACCGTAAGCTAGTTCAGTTGTGTCGTTCAAAATAGACGATTATCACTGCTCACTGCTTTTAAATATAGCATAAGAAAATAAGCCAAAGAAGTACCAGATTTCATATCAAACGCAAAGAAATTCTTTCAACAAAAGAAGTAACAGACTCATTGATTTCATCACGATACGATTGCCGTTTATAAAAGGACAATTTTAACTGTGTCTCGTTATAATACCACATATACATTGTTCGTCGTTTATCTTTTTGCTCTTTTTATTTTATGGAAAAAAATATCGTCGCCTTCAATACATAATTGCGAACCATCATCGGTTACAATTTCTTTTATTTTATTTTTATCGAACCAAACTGGCTTTTTTTTACTTCATTATACTTACTGTTTTCCGTCTGTTTCTCATGAATTAAACTGTAGGGAAAAATATACCAATTAACGTCCTACCAGTCAAACACTCCGATATTTAATTTCATTTTCTTCTCTGTGATTGTACGTATTTCCATTTTATACACTTAGCTTCGTTTGAACTAGCTTGAGAAAAAAAAAAACCAGCACTGACGCATAACATACTCTCTTAACCTTGTGTTTATTTTTCTTTTAAAAATAAATAATAAAATGCAACGTACAACAACAACGACAGCCGAAAACAGTTAGTTAAATTAATCTCTTGTTACATTATGCAACACCTGAAATAAAGTGCACAAAAGGGGCATTTAAAAGCGCATTTGTACTGTAAAGGTCATTGATCCACCATCAGCGGTATCGAGATGCAATGTCATTGAATTTTTCGGGAATTCTTAATCTTAAGCGCCATTAGTGTAATGGATACCCAGTAAATTACTTAAAATATAAAATTATTTAATTTTTCAAAGGTATGGTAGGTCAACAGAAGGTTTTTTTTCTCGTGATTTATAACAATTTTGAATAAATCTACCACTTAAAAGTCAATAATAACGTTTCATTTCACACTACATTGTTACACTGTGACTACGCGGAACTCGAAATGTTCACCTTCAATTGTTAAAAAAGAAAACTTTTGACATTTGCGTGATACTAGCGCAACAGTTCTTTGAATTCATCAGATATGGGTGTGTATAATTTTGAATATCGATCTTGTTCGCTTCTGATAAAGTGTCGATTACAATAAACGTGTTCGACTAACAGTTGAAGAATTTCTATATGAGTCGTGATATTGCTTTCATTGAAGAAATTAAAAGAGAGGCGTCTTTAACTTCAAATAAAATAGTCATTTACATGACGAAGGATAAAAAGATGAAAATTAGAGTTTTCTTCTGACTTTTGTTGATCAGATTGATTGCAGAACTTGCCTCCAACTCATGCTGGAAAGCTCTTATTCGCTAAAAAAAAACCTTTTAGCTTGCGCTAGGAAAATAAGTATTACACGCTGAGGGCGTCGAAAGTAGTGCTTGAAACAAGAAAATTTCGGTTTTCGACACATGTAAAATGTACTTCATAATTAGGAAACGTATCAAATGATGGAGGAGACTGCAAATGCAAAGATCAGACATAGAAGGTAGATACAAAATCATTTTAGCATTTAGCATCTCTTATCAACGACAAAAACATAAATGACGACTTTCACTTCGTTTTTATGTTAAAAGGCCTGGCCCCAGGTTGTACTTAGAATTGAACAAAGAATCCGAAAAAGTAAAAAAAAATCAAAAATTGTTTTTTTCCTTGCTTCAATGCTGATTTTTAATTTTCACATTTTTGAGGTTGCACACATTGCTGACTGATATCTCGGACATTTGAGAACAACCGGACGAATTTTATGAAAGTGGAGCTGTTTTTCAGCGACGGTTTGTTTATATGCCCATAGTAGTTGAATTTGAATATATGTTTATTGGCTTGTGGTGGAGGTTCGAAAGTCGAAAAAGGAAGTAGTTTTGTCAGTGATTTACTGCTGCTAGAGACTATGACACATTCGAAAAGAAAAATCAAATTGGTAAAACATGATTACCCTTCCTCATTAAGGGATTCACCGTCACCATTTTGTAGTCCAAACTTTCGAATGTTTCACCTTGCCCACCAGTTATCATTTGTCCATTCTGCTCTTGCATCCTTGATTTTATATCCTACAACATGAGGATTGGAAATCTTTACGCACACGTTGCGTAATATGAATTTGACTTGCTCAAATATCGAAACTTTGAAATTGCCTAAACATAGGTTTTGCCTAAACCCTATGATTGAAACTGGCGCGTAAGTAGTAAATGATGCAAAATATTTGGTAAACACAACAATTAGCGAATTATTCATCCAAAAAACCAAAAATGTATCTCCAATTCATTCGTTGTAACTTTGGCTATGCAAAAAAAACCAAGAAAAGGAAATAAAAAAAATTGTCTGCCCCTGGCCAGAATTCGAACACTAGCAAAAGGGTGACCGCATTTTTTCAATGCATTTTGCGCTACGTTCCGTTTTAACCGACAACGACAAATCTTGGCCGATATTGTCACTGAGCCAACCGATCACCCGACGATCGATGATTATAAGTCTTACATATGCGTTAAAACGAAAATTTGAAATAAAAATTTTTAGTTGTGTCAATGAGCCTCGAACCCAGGCCAACTGGCGTTCCAAGCTCACACGTTACCAATGTGGTAAATCAGTCATGCTGGTTGCGACAGACAAAGACAATAATCACTTTGTGGATGTTTGTCGTCAGCAATGTGTACAACCCCACGCTACGACCCCGAAAATCAAAAATCAGTCTTGATGCAAGGGAAGGAACAATTTTTCATTTTTTGCTGTTTCGGATTCCTTGTTCAATTGTAAGTACAGCCTGGGGTCAGGCGTTTTAAAACAAAAACAAAATGAAAATACGACCCACCCTATTGTTAAAGGCAATGGAGACAACGATTCGATGTCCAGTTTGTTGAAGTAAAGTAATAGATCTGATAAATATACGGCTAATATTCTTGCTGCTTGTGAATGGCTAACGTTACTACTATACATTAATCAGTTATCTCAAAGCATGTACCAAGCCAATAAAGGTTATCGAACGTTCTACCTTTAGTTGCAGGTTTTTCCATGCGTGTTTCTGAACTTATCATAGATGTTGTCTTCCAAATATTAAGCGAGATCTCTATCAACTAGAATGAGCAATAAGATATCTTTACGAACACTACCTTGTCAGAATACCTTTCATAATGCTAACTCGCTGATGTTAATTCCGCATGCTTAACGGACTTATTATCACGCCAATTAAACTTATTTTTGTAGGGGATAGAAAATTGATGAAAAGACGCCACTCCTTTACAAGGAAATCAAATTTATCAAATCAATTTCAATTTCAATTAAATTATTTCATAAAATCACAATTTTATGAGGTTGGTTACATTATTGATGTCTTTTGATTGCAATCAAGTCTTTTAGTTGGAAATTGTGCCTTGTTGATTATTTCTTTCATCACTATCTTGTGGTAGTGATTGCTTGCTTAAACCAACACGGGTTATTTATTTTTATCGTTTGGTTGAAATTTCGTTGAGAATGATGAGACGGAAATAGAAATATTAGGGAATCACCGAATTTCGAACTTCGAGAGATCATTTATTTAGAAAATTGTGTCATCTGATTCTAAAAATTTGGTAAGAGCTTATACGTGTGTACATCTTGGCCATACATTTTTATCTCGTTGATAACTCGTTTATGAAGGAATAATTTTAACTCAATGACAACATTTTACCATCATCCATCCAAAATAAATCACGCTGCGTCATTTGTCTTATATATTGTTCAAGTATAATCGACATGCTAAATTATGTCAATACGTATGGTCATCGTATTCCAACTAATCCATAAATACCGCGTAGAAATAACGTAACGCAAAACAACATTTAAAAAACAATAAACAATTTTCGTTGAAATTATCATTCAAATAGGTACACGATTTTGATTAAAAGAAACAAAAAAATTATCAAAAAAGTCATTAAAAAAACCTGCAAAAGGTCATTTGAACAGGCGACAGTTTAACATATCACAAGGTCTTTTGCTTCAACTCCTTTGTTTCAATCCGTCTTGGGACTATACGTTAAAGTTGTATTTTGAATTGGATACTTTTCATTACGAAACCATTTATTGTTTTTAGAAGTCAAGAGCATATGAAAGTGAATAATAAACGTATTTCATTCATTTGGAAATATTAATTTGGTTTGATGTATATTTGGATACCTACATCATCGTTTTGTGAATTGGTGAAAAAAAAACAACTAAAAATACAAATCTTAATCAGCGCAAATAGATATTGAAGTTGAACATGCACAGCAGGAGAACTCAGTGTCTAGTTTATATTTTTAACCAATAAATAATTTCTAAATAATTTTATCAGAAGTACAGTCAGATAGCCCGGGGCCAATCTTTCTAAGCGCATAATCTAGTGCAATAAATAATATCAAAATTTGTCCAGTTCCGTTTTTAAACTAGTTATCGTTCGCATATAGCAAAACATTTTCCGCATTACGCCCAATCAAGGTTTGTGGTCGATGTCTTAAGGTGTTTGGCACTTTATACGTAATGTTTGGTAATGCGATTATTTCGCTTTAATTCACCATAAACCAATTAGTGTTCAGTAAGTGCTGTAACGAAAATAATCTGTGCCAAGTAAACAAGTCACATAATAATATGAGATATATCTACGCAAATATTAATAGTTTCAATAACTTTAGCTCATTGTCCAAATAAAAGAAATGATTTAGTGATTGCTTGTAATGGCGTATGTTATCTACCACGACGAGAAAGGTGAACTATGACCGGCAGTTGCGGCATTACATATAGTCAACTGTTTGTTAAAAAAATTGAAGTAATAGATTTTGTTAGTCAGTCTGTTGAAAATACTGAGATCAAAAGGATTACTATGTTGCTTTAACCGTACATAAAAGAGTATTGGCTAGACCATCAATTAACTAGTTTCGCTGCTAATGGCTTTACTTTGAGATCCTTTCATTTGAAGTGGTAAGTTGAGAGACCAACCAAGCGCCACTATGCTTATGTACCCGAGAACATTTATAAGTTCTCAAAAGAAATTCCAGCTCAATTGATAAGACTAGACACACGAGAGCGAAGCTATGGCGAGTCAAATCGACATTTGGAATATTTGTTTAATAAAGCTAATAATGTGAGAAAATATAAGCAAATATTTACCAATTGAAATATCAAAATACGTGCAACTATTAATATAAGACGAGACGGGTTAATCTTGAGAAAGTGAAGCATGACTGCAGAGCAAGCGCCATGAAGTGCGAGTAAATATTTAAGTCATGTCAACGAATTTTAACCTGTGACTAATCCCTTGAAAGTACCTTTTTAACAGTCTTTTTGTTCGTTACCCCAAAACTTGCATATTTGCAGCAAGATTTACAGTTATTAATCGATCTGATCCTAAAACTTTACATTTAAAAATACGAGTTCGGGTTTCTTTCTAGTCCATTACGTCAGAAGTTCCAAATTTTATTTTGACAAGTAGGGACGGTGTCGGGGAATCTCGCACACGCGATCATAGTATGCGTCCTTTTACGACATGTAACGAAAAGTCATGACTGTGCGAGATTCACCACTTAGAGGTGAATCTCGCACACCATGAATTTGTGTGGTGTGCGAGATTACCCTACCCCGTAGGGACGTTATAGCCCGTCCCGAAGGGGTATTATACTTCTTGTGCTTCTGGTCAATAAAAGCGAAAATGAACAAACAAAAATTGCATTTATCGAACAGAAGCACGTAGTATATTGAATCGCAATCGCTGAACTGTAAATCAAGTGAGTTACACATTTCCAACAAATTTTTCTACGATCATTTACTGAGGAATTAAAACAGTTTTGGCTCGGTAGGATTGTATACATTACCATTTACCTTTCGGTGCGTGGTATTTCATCGCAGTTGCTTGCAAATTATTCATTGTATCATTAAGATAATTTCTTTACTCCAGCAGCATAACACACATATGGTCGGCGTGCCACAAAAAAATAATACAAAAATCACATAATACTTTGAAGACATTATCTAAATCGAGGAGGTCATTCAGAAATTATTCAAAGATCGCATAGCGCTAAATTTCTTACAGCTTTTAATTAGTTAAAAAAATCTGTAAGCTGATTAATTTCATAATAATGTTATACCTGCACCACAATGGATACACAAGTTTCTTTTACTCACAATATTAAATTTGATCCGCTCTATCAAGAGTTGAAAAATCTTTCTGTATGGTGGCTTCGGGTTATTAAGTAGTTAGAAGGTCAAAAAGCAAAAGTGTGCAGTTTCAGATTCATTCAATATTTATTTTATGTGAAATGTTAACAGTAATACATTCAACAAATAATGTTATTGATTGCTAAATTCAGACAGTTTTAGAGTCAACTCAACACTATTACCTTGCGGTGCAAAATTGTGACAAAAAATATTAAAAAGAAAAAAAAATGAATTTTTCTGAAGATTACAAAATGACCCCATAAAATGGTTATTGGAGATGCGAACGTCAGTTTTTATAGTTCACTGTTAGCTTGATAGTCTCGGAAAACTGATTTTTTTAAAGAAAGGTGGTACAGATGCAATGAGAACAGCACATGTTGCAACTTACACAAAAAATCCTAAAATGACGTGTAGCAGTTGGATGTGGGTTACACCGTCGCCGTTGAAAAATCACTTGCAATTTATCATTTAATGGGTTTTCGCGTCTTTATAATACAATGGAGCAGTTAATGATGACCAGTTAAGAACATCAAACATATACAACCTGAGGTTATAAATTATAAATCTACTACTTCTGATGTTAAAACTATTTTCTAATGTTTGATATAAAACAGTTTTTTCATTGGTTTTCGCACACAATTTGAATAATAACTGAGACCATCGTCTCTGTCGATAACAGATGACTAGCCGATCCAAAATCAATCCAGAAGATCCTTTGGGTATGTAGATGATGCAGAAATTAATCCATGCTAACCGTCTTATATACAACAAGCAAATCTGTTCCAACAGCACAGTACTTACACACATATTGAAAGATGTAAATGTAGAAAACAACATTCTACTATTATATAATTGAATATAAAAATGTTTTATGGAGTTTACAGCAACATACGCGAGTAAGACACCATCAGTCTCTCGCAGACGGTTTCAGTTGACTTGTGAAATGATTGGAAAATTAGTCTTGTCTCTTGCCGTTGGTGAATATGTTGTTGTTCGAAAAGTAAAGTAATAAATATTGTTATCCGATCGAGAGTGAGTTTTTTGTTTGAATTTACCTCAAGTGTTGTTACGGTTTTTTTTTCAAAATCTTTTGTCGTTATTTCGATAATTCGTTATTTATTTTCTCGAGTGGTTTCCACACAAATCCGTCAAAATTCTTCAACAAATTCGTGAAGTGTTTATCATTTATTTAAAATTCGTCGCTCTTACATTGGTCTTATACCTTTTGATGAAATGGTATATGATGTGGAATGATGATGAGGACAAATAAATAACATTTTTCGATATATATATATGCATTCAAAATCGCTAATGAACATTGAAAATGGCTGTGTGTAAAGTCGTTCGGTATTATTAAATGTGTGCGCGGTGTTGTGATAGTAACGTTGCCCAGAGAGTTGCAACAGAGCTTTTATAATCGAGTCAATATCGCAAAACAACGTCACATCTAAAAACGTGAAAGTTACAACATATACAATACCAGCTGAGCTGAGTGTGATTTATATAAAACATAAAAAATATAGCTGAGCCAAAACCTCACTTGCAAAAGTTGAAAATATCACTTTACAATCGTTTTTTTATCGTTAATTATTGAGGTGGTGTCTTAAATGAAGTTAAAATAAAACAATATTTGATTGATCATTTCGGACGGACTTATTAATTATAATTTGTTTGGAATTAATTTGTTTTGAATTGCGTTACACATATATTTTCACACAATTTTAATCGTTGGGATAGAAATAGAAACAAATTAAAAAAAACATAAAAAGTTTCCGAACAACTTCCACTAAAAGACGAAAGAGTTACCTAACTGAAAAAGTAAATAAATCAAGTTGAATATTAGAGTTTTCAAAGAGGTATGTGCAGACTTTGTTTTCGAAATTTTTCGATATTTTTTATAAGCAGCATATGTACACCATTAATATTTTCTCCGTACACATGGAGAAAAAAAAAAGAACGAGTGCATGGCATTAATGCATGTGTAATAGTGCTTAGTGCAATATAGTACGTTTGTCGATTTACCGAGTTTTTTCTTCTTCTTGCAAACAATGCAAACGCAGCCATGCTTATTAAAACAGATATTTTACATATAAGTGGATTTTTCGCAAAGATTTTTATCTCATTTCCAAGATATTCGATCAAATTGGTTGTACGTACACAAGAAAACAATCCATTGGATACAAATACATGATTGTAAAAGTCGTATTGTTTGGCTGATAATTAAAACTAACCATTGACTCCTCTAGTCAGATATTAGTACTTTTAATTGCCGATAATGAAATAGAGGGGCGACGTTAATTTCATTCCATGGTCAACACCATTTCATTTAGTATAAAAATGTTGATCTAATTTCCTGATTTAAATAAGACATAGTGTTAAGAACCGTTTTGTTGCTTAATTTTACATTTTACATGTTTCTGTCAACTTAGCTCGACTTAGCTTAGTTAAGTCGGAATTGCAATCTATTTATGATTTTATGCTTAAGTAACTTGTTGTGTGAAGTCATAGCAATCTCAAGCGAGAATGCTATGGTGAAGTTGATGAGTAGGTAAGAATTGATTAATCGAGATGAGGCTAATACCGGCCATTCATCAATTTAATTTGTTTGTTTTTGTGAATTTTTAATTGGAAAAGACCTTGCAGATATCTGTGTTAATGAAGAATTTATTCCAATTAAAGATATCTTTATTAAGGAGAACCACCTGTCAGAGAGATACGTGACTAATATCTTTTTTGCAGAAATGCATTTTCGATCAACTTCTGTTAGTTGGGTCACTACTGGTTCGGTAAAGTGGGATTCAAAGAATCCGAAAACCTGAATTTTATAAGTTGGAAATTTTGTTAAATTTTTAAGTCATGCAACTTATATTTAAAGTTTAGGTATTTATAGTCAGCAGGAAATTGTAAACTTAGCGGAGAAAGACCGTTGATTGTTGGGTTTCATTTTTGACAATATTCCTTATACTCTAAATATTAGACCCCCCAAAAAATTAGTTGCTCTTCCGAACATACTAACTGTTCAGTCAAATCCGGTATCAAAATTTTGCCAATAAAATATTTTGCCAATTTCCATTATAACCGCGATCATTCGTTATTAACAGCAAAACATTTTGTAAATGGAAATATTTGAATCGAATATATTCAGTATGTTGCATACATAATAGACTCACTTCATGCAACAATCATGAGTGATTTTTAAATGAGGGAATAATCGACCAGCAAAATGTGAATTTAATACACAAGCCATATAAACCTCTACGTGTTCGAATGAACTGAAATCAAAATGAAGATATAAATCGTATAGCACTTTAACCAGTGACAAAATGAATTGGAAAAATGGTTTTGAGCAAAGAAATGTAAATTTAATTAATCGTACTACACGTTGTACGTTTTTGAACACCTTTTTTTTGTTGGTTGGAGCGGTTGGAGCAGTTAATTCACTTTGTCACATAATGTACCTACAAACGCAGACATTGCAATGTTACGTTATTATGTGCTATGTGGTCGGTGTACATATTGGTGACCGAATTAAAATTTGTGGTCATAATAATTACGACAAATTATGTTGTATTATTGGCCATAATGATCTTTAACAGTACATTGTTTTGCTATTTATGAAGTAATGCATGCGTGACATAATATACGATTGAATTGAAGGCTCATAAAATCAACGTTTTTATGACTTAATTTTGTTACATTACCTCTATCGAATGATGGCAGTTTAGGAGGATAGGACTGTTATTTTGAGAGTCTGAGAAAATTATTGGAATTGCATTACATTGGTTGCATAGAATGTGGATCATAACTTAACCTTTTGAATTGTTCTGAAACATTTTATTTTTCTCCCTTTCAGATTTATGCGATGAACAGGATGAAGCGTTGGCTGCTACTATTAGCAGGTAAATGTCTTAGAGTGTTCTCAATTTTCCATTATTTGTTTTACCAAACCTGCAATATGTTACACAGCCGTTGTTGTTATATTGCCAAACGCGCAAGCACTTAGGGCAACCTCACTGATATTTGGTAAAAATTCTGCTTCATCAACGACATCAACCTCGACCACAACAACGACAGAGCCAGCTGTGGCCGATGATAATGAGGAAGTAAATCTGATTTGTATTTTAAAGCTCAACCTCTTACTAAATAATTTCCTAATTCTCGAAAAAAAGGTTCATTCCGACCAATTAGATGAAGAAGAAGTGACAAAGCCTCCACTAACAGGCATTCCGCAAATAGACTATGTTTGGGATCCTAATCTACCGAGAGAACTGAATGGGTATGGAATAAGCAACAAAATTTATTTCTTTTTTCAGTCGAGTTAAAATGGTTCTTTCGATTCTTAGATTCAATTTGTCGTCATATCCATTTTTGAATAGTGTACCTGATGCAGAGGACATAGACTTTAAATGTGATGGATTACATGACGGATTCTACGCTTCCATTAAATTCGGGTGTCAAGTACGTATTTTTAACCACATTTCTCAAACCACGTAACAGAATCATTTTCAATTACAGTTGTACCATCACTGCATTTACGGTATTCGACATGACTTTTTATGTGCGAATTTCACAGCTTTCGATCAGAAGACTTTTATATGTCACTTCGTGTCTGAGGTGAATTGCAAAAATTCCGCAAAGTACTGGTTTAGGTGAGTGGTTAACGAATATAGATCATGAACAGCTAATGGCACAGTCTTTCTGCAATTTTTAGAAATGATGCTCTTTACCGTGCAACTACAACCACCACAACGACAACAACAACGATTGCTCCACCTCCAACAACAACAGAAAGACAACGAAGACCCGTCGGAAGAAAACCACTGAGGCGAAGACGACCACAAAATGATTATTATTACGAAGACGAGGAATATGATGACTATGCTGTCGAGGAACGAGTTAATCGTAGACGAAAACCAGCTGTTAGGAACCGATATCGCCCAGCTTACGAAGATGATTACCCAGAGAATGACAGAGGATATGAAGATGAAGAGCCGCTAGACGAAGATTATGATTATGAACAGAGAACTCAAACTAGAAACCGTAATCGACCAGCAAACAATCGGCGATATAGAAATCGAGAAAGAAATAATCGTCGCAATTTGAATGAGCAACGAAGCACCAGTCGATCGCAAGACGATGAACCAAGAAGTGTGGCTGATGCAGTGCAGCCAGAACCAACTAAAAAATTCAATCGGGATAGAAGACCTGTACCGGATGAACGAGAAAGAGTCAGAGATCGCGATAGAAATCGCTACGTCACAAACAATAAACGACCATTGAAGAACGAAGACGACGAAGAACTCGAAATTGAATATGAAAGGCCTCGTTCCTCCAATTATGACGAACCTGAAGAAGAATTGCCGCCAAGACGAAATAACTTCAGAAATTCACAAACAGAAAAACGTGTCAAAGGTCGAACAAGTCCTGCAGTAAATCGAGATGATTTTGAAGATCCGCCACCTCCACCACGCCGAAAAAATGTGAGAGAAGAAATTCGCGAGGAAGAGCTGCCTAAAGTAAGACCTTCAAGTAATGGTGCATCTGTTTTCAATCGTCCAAGAGTTGCACCAAAAATTAGCAGACCAGTCCCACTTAATGAAAAGCAGAAATACGACTACAAGAAGAGCGAGAGTGCACCTGTTACAGCAGGTGAAAAGGATGATTATTATGATGAATACGAAGATGAACTTCCGCCACAAAAGACATCATCTAAGACCGAAGTACGACCACAAGCCCAACATAAATCGAGGACAATTGTTGCACCGCCAGGTAGAAATCCCAGACCATCCATTAAAGATGAAATTCCGAAAGAAGAGTTCATCGAAGAGGAATATGACGATGTCATTGAATCCGAACAAGAACAAGAAACAAGTCCAGAAGTGAAGCCGATCTCGAAGAGTGACACCAAACCATCAAGAGTTACTGCCCCCGACCAAGATCTTAATACACAAATGAGAAGAAATACCGCCAACGATAATAACGATAGAGCGCCTGTTCCATCTGGTCCTTCCACCGTTCAGTCAGAGCAACAGCAAAGAAATAGGGATAGATTCCGAAACAGTTTCCGGCCACAGCATCGACAGACAACAGAAGACACACCGAAGGAACCAGTTCAAGTGCCCTTAGACGACAGAGGCAGAAACGACGATCGAAGCAGAAACAATCAGAAACAAAATTCTGATCAACAAAATTTCAGGACTAAATCAAGAAACAATTTTCGATCTAATGTAAAAGAAGTGCGACCTTCAATAATCGAAGCACCAACCGCTGTTGATGAAGATTTTGATAGTACACCTAAGGAAATTCCACAAAAATCACCAATTTATGTTCCATATAAACCATCTACGAGCAGACTTCCTCCGACAGCAAAGGATATCAGTCCTCAGGTACATGTAGAACCACCCCTAATCGATGAAGCACCCAGACGTGCGCCAACTTATAAAAATCAACAACTTCCTCCAACCGGTACAGACTCACTAAATGACGACATTGAAGTACGTCCCGCTGTTCGAGTTGTTAAGCGACCATTTTTACCTAGTAGAGGTGGCAGTCCATATCTACCAAGAGGTCTTCGTCCCGTTGGAAGTTCGGAAGAAGAAACATACAACATTGCTTCAAGTAAAGAACAACTGCACGACGATTCTCGACAGCCGGAAGAGCACATACCACCACAATCAACCAGAACTGTAAACTATGATCAACGACAACATTTTCCTGGGCCATTGACCACCCAGCCACCACAAGTAGATCCACCGAAAGATCCGTTAGAGCACATCTACAGCGAATATGATGTGACATTGAATGATGCACTGAATCCGACTCTGAAACCGCTAGTGACGAGTCGAGGATCACCGATTGGCTTTTCGTTAAACAGTAAATATGACCAGCAGTATTCGTATGTTCCGTTAAACACGGCTACGGCACAATCGAGAAGTTCCGTTGTACAGGTACCGTACGACGATAGAAAATTTAAGACTTATGTTGATGAGTACGAATATTAAGAGAAATTTACTAAGTGTGATTCTAGCTCATCGCCGAAGATTTTTTTGGTTTGTTGTCTTCGGATAAATTTTTTGTAAGACTAGAAATTGTTTACATCGGTCATACTTAGTCGTGAATACTCAATTAAAGTGATAAAAGTTTTGTGAAAATTGTAAAAATTTCAATTTTTTTTTATTTAATAAAGAGAACGTGGTAAGTCTTTGGCTTTTTTAACGAAAACAAAAACGAAAAAACTTTATTCAAAACACTCAATATATTTAGAACACCAAAAACACTGACGAAAGACGAACACAATTAAGCTTCCGTCTCCTGTTCATCTAATTCCTGTTTGATTTCTTCAGGAGATCGTAAATCTATCGCAAATTTCTTACGTTCAATCGGCTGTCCACTGTCCTTTGCCAATTGTTCTTCCTCTTTCACCCTTTTGGAATACTCTTGAAACGATGCCGCCAATGCGTATGTCAATTTACGAGCCAGAGCTCTGGAGGTAAAAGAGAATTTTCTTGTTTAAGTACACAAAAGTCTGTACCACGATTCACGAAACAAACCTGCTATCACAAACAAATGCATGAACTTCGAACGGATTTTCGTCCCTTAAATTGTAATTTTCCTTGACGATGATCATGGCAAATACTCGTGTGTATACCAGATCCTGAACACCGTACGATATTGTGTCGATTGCATATTTCCAACTTTTGTTACCACTTTTGTGGGCGGTCTCGATTATTACACCGTCTAATGCAACGGTTAAATTGCAGAGAGGTAGAATTTTGTTTGGCGGTAGATTTTTCGCTATTGTGACCTGATGAAAATAGAATTTTGTTTGATTGTCTTGAAACGCTGACGAAATGATGACCATTAATTTTACTTACTAAATGATCGACCGGTCGTCGTGTATGCTTAATTCCCCATAGTCCTTTGGCATGTTCGCTTCCTAAGTATTTGACCTTAAATTGAAAGTCCTTATCATTAGAGGCAACATCGATCATTATATGAACTAGATTTCCCTGATGTCAATCTCTAATCATAACTTCCAATGATATCCATCTTAGACGCTCTCTAATTTATCAGTTTCTATTTGACGCCCTTATTAACCTGTCATCTGCTATCGATAATGACGACAAAAATAAAGACAAGCTCTGGGTAGGATTGTCATTTATATAGTAAAATGCATGATAAATAAATTGAAGTACAAGATTTGCAATCAACAGATTAAAGATACTTTGATCGAAGCAATAGACTCGATTGTAATCCTGATCATATGCTTGCTTGATTTATTTAGTGTTTGTATACTTTTATGGTTATTTCGCTTGATTATCGGTAGGTTAATAAAAATGGTATCGGCAGTGCGTGTTCGTCCTCTAGTTGGACACGAAGTGACCAGATGTTACAAGGATATTGTGGTAAAAACTCCAAAAGATCGCCAAATCGACGTGCAAAGTAGCACAAAAACATACGACATATACACATTCGATGTGTTCGGCCAGGTGGAAACACAAGAGATGAATATTCATCTATCGCTATTCATCTGTTATTGATAACGACGACAAAAATAATGACAGGCTCTAGGTAATATGGTCTTTTATACAGTAAAATGCATGTTAAAGAAATTGAAGTACAAGATTTGAAATCAACCATTGATCGATGGAAGTAATAGACCAGATAACAATACTAGTCATATGCTTGCCGTCTGTAACAGGTTAATTTCCACCAATACACCAATACTCTACGTAATGAACACGAACCATCACTACTCTTGCTAGCCTAATTTTGGTCAACAAATGATTAAATTGGTTATCTTTAGCAAGCTGATAGAAGAAGCAAGTGCCTATGTTGTAGGAATGAATTCGATTATTATTTTAGTTAGCTGCGACCGTAATATAAAGAATAATGAATAACAATGACGGTTCATACAAGGTGTGTGTGCAATGCACTTTTCATCGTAATTTTTCTTTTCCGGAGTTCCTACATGTAAAACTACGACGTAGAATATGGTTACCATTGTATAGATAGTCATAGGGGAGGCGTTCATAGAAATTAATGGACAAATTCTTAGTGTTACAATAATAATGTTGAATGGAACCATCGAGATTATTTCGAAATATTTTTTGTTATACAATGCTGGCTATTTGTTTTGTTCGATGGCCTGGCCAGTATGTGTATGGTAAAAAGTGTTATGCATCGCTAATTTAAGCGGAAGTTAATTAAAATTTTAGTTATCTACCATAATATACATCGCAGTTTACGTTGAAAATATATTGCTATGGCTCACCATACCACGGATTCGTTGCTTTTGCAAAAAACAAAAAACTAGTCCAACTCGACATATTCAAATTTATTGGGAAAGTGAATTTTATCGATAATTTAAACGCAGTTTTCTACTACCGTCTCGATTAACTCACATTTTATATGTACGTTTTAACTGGTTACCGATACGAGTTTTAGCGACTACAAATTCATAAGACGAATGAATGCCATGTCTTACCTTAAATGTGATTGGTAAGTCCTTTGAGGCAATATAAGTGTCCTCCGTTACATCTGTTTCAGCCATATTTACCTAAATGCAAACGAAGAGGTAAGGTTAAGCGAATTTAAATTCAATCAATGAACGGAAGTAATGGATTAAAAAGTATTCACTCATCAAAAAACATTTTAATAGAATACATTGCTGATATTCTATGTCCCGTAAAATCAGTTCAAATTTTCAGAAAAAAATGTAAAATTAGGATACGAGGCGAGCTGAGAAACTAATTCAGGTGAAAGGTTCTAACAAAGCCGTTAGGTATTTACAGCATGGAATTTTACAAAAAATAAATTTTTTTGGGTGGAGCAGTTCTGAGTTTTATTCCGACAATCAGAAGTTTGTATAATTTTATAAAATTAATTTTACACCAAAAACCTTTCATTTCTTCAATAAAGCATTTTCTTCGGTGCCCTCAGCATGTAACATAAGATTATCCATACATGAGACGAACAATCGAGGTTTTCTAATGGTTGCACTTGTCAATAATTTGCAACCTATTCTTCCAGATAAGTAATAGTGACCTCACAACATGACGCGAGGATGATAATAGTTATTTATGTATCTGTTGTAGATGGTAGATTAAAGGCAATTTCTCGAGTTGTAGCCCGAACGAAGTGATGTAGGTAGAAGGCATGACACATATTTTACATTCTACATGTGTGGAAGACCGTACTTTTCATGTTTCAAGCACATCTTCGACGCCCTCAGCATGTAAAATCGGTTACAAAACTCGGGATAAAACTGAAAACTATCATTTTCGTGTCATTACTACCATCGGCTTCGCCTCGAATCAACCAAATTCACACGAAAACTCCAGTTTTTATCCCCTGTTATGTAATTGAGTAATACGTAACTAGGACGAAAAATGAAAACGTCGGCTTCACCGGCTCGCCTTCATCTCGGATCAACAAACTTCACGAGAAAACTCGAATTTTCAACTTTTCCCTCCTTGTGACGTAAATTTCTATTTCGTCCAACTCTCATCTTCTATTTTCATTGCATATAAATAGCCCTGTCCCTGTCATTGATTCTTTTTTTTATGACTAATCATTTGTGTATTTATATGCCACCGATAAGAATTTTTAATGTTCAAAGTTTTTACATTGAATTTTATATTGAACTATAAAGTCGTTATATCGTGTTTATAATACAAAGTTGATTTGATGTTTTTTTTTATCATAAACCGTGTACCTTTTCATACTTTTATCACAGAATTGATAACGAAATATATTTAGAAAATGTAATAGCTTGACTAAATAGTGCTTATTCCATTGGAGTCTATTAAAATGTTTTAAATAGTCACTCCATTAACTCAATTAATGAGAGGACGATTTCTGTTTGACACCATCACTTTATTCATTTTTCATACCTTCTTCGTATATCGTTCAACACATTTAAATTTTCCACCACCAGAACTTTTTATATTCTGGCATTCAGTTCACGCAAATCCTATCACGAACTAAACCACTGTGTTTTTATCGCAAAACTTTTTTCACCCGCACTTCATTACAATCAGAGTGTTACTAATCGCGCGGAAAACAATTTACCGAAATATTATCAGCAGCGCTCTATCCACCTGAGCACAATATTTAATTAACTCATGCGATGAGTAATCGTTCCTTTAAACAAATTAAAATAAAAATAAAACCGTAATTCCTATATTCAGTTACGAAAGGAAACGTACCACCTGTTTGGCTAAGAGCACACGTTAGACTATACAAGAGAATATTTTATAGCCACTTGTTATGTGGTTGAAAGGTATAAACTAACTTTTTATTTTGTTTCTGATTGTCTGCTGTTTTTTTTGTGTACTCATGTATGGACTTTGTTACATTGAAATGATTAAAACGATAGCCCATAAATGGTTCATTGAGATTGGTTCATTCAGTTCATTTTATTTCCATATCAATGGAAATGTATATAAAAGCTACGAATGAGCTTAACGGCTCGTTATAGTTCAAAAAAAGTCTATGGTTGTTTGAGTCACAGTTTAGACATTTTGTGAGCATTTCGAAGCGAAATCGTGAATGTTGATTACAATAACCGCCGTTTGAACGTGACATCAAAGAGTTAAAACTGTATATAAAAACATTGTGTATTATATACGTTACTACTATAGTCGCGAACAGGTAATAAAAATTTTAAATGTTTATTTGACGTCGTTCAGTTCAGAAAATGCTGTATACAAAACAATGATTCTTTTTTGTTTTATTTTTTAAATATTTTTTCTCGCTTTTTTATTGTGTTTTGGGCTGATAACAAAGAACAGAAATTTGTATAATGTTTTCAACATAAACAAGAACATGTAATGACCGAGGCAATGACTACGGTTGGTTAATGGTTTTATTGTGGCTATTCAGAGATCAAAGTTTTTAATAAAGAAGTTTTTAAATGGAGCGGTTTTTTCGATGGTTATATGCATAAAGGTAAACATAAAGCATTATTTAGACCGAGGGGGTAAGTCGTGCGATCCTTATTTGCTCAGCTGTTACTCTACACTTATTCCTTAATTCTGAATTTCCTGTCATTTGTATTTGTACCCACTCGGCATTTACTCAGATTTACACAAATTTATAGAATCCGTTAGCATTTACGTGCATTTTTTCTGCATTTACTTTTATCTTCTCACAGAATTTCCCAGAGTCTATAGTCGCTTCTTCTTCGATTAACACAGGTTCAAGTAGAGTAGTTGATGAGACAGCAAATGTTCTTATTTTTGTTGAGAGTCTTAAAATTGTGAATTGTTATCAATAACGACGACAAAAATAATGAAGGCTACCATCGTGCGGAAGCATGTTCAAAGAAATGAAGTAAAAGATTTGAAATCAATCAACATGGAAAGTACTCAGATCAAATGAAGTAATAGATCCGAAAGTGAAGCCGCAAATACCATCCCGGTTAAAAATACATTTTACTGGACTAGCCACGTTATCCATTCAAGTAATGTAGAGCACATCAACGTGGATTCTCAATAATGATATAATTTTCGAGCATCCAGTCTAGGATATCGGATGTTGGTAAAGTATAGGTCTGTTCCAAGGTCATTTTTTGACAAGCCGAACACATCCCATCCATAGACGAAATAGCCAAAACTTTTGTTGGCAAAAGCGTTAAGGATATATGGCTCTTAGGCTAGTTTTTGACTGTATGAAAAAAAAAATATTGTCGGCTACGGAAAACCTTGACCCCCTCAAAATATTGTGCCATTAAATGCATCTCAAATATATATTTTTTTAAATTTTTTCACGCAGCTTTAGCGTGGATAAAAATCATTGCAGTTTTTTGAAAAAAAATTTTGTATGGGAAAGTTGCTCTTTACTGAATTTTCTCCACCGCCAAGGCTGAATGAAAAAATAAAAAAAATATATATTTGAGATGCATTTAATGGTACAATATTTTGAGGGGGTCAAGGTTTTCCGTAGCCGACAAATGTTTTTTTCATACAAAAAAAAACTAGCCTAATGGCTCTTGGCTCTGTGGATGCTCTTGGTTTTCGGTTTGTCAAAAAATTACCTTGGATAAAGGTATATTCCAATTATTTGTTAAGGCGTCATTCAAAAAAGACTTTCTGTTTTTTCCCGGATTTTTCAGAGTTCCTCGCGTTTTTCCTGTACCTTATAACATTACAGTCACAATTTGGCGTCCCTCCCTCCATCCCTAAAGAGCGGAAGGATGTCTAATGATTGTGGGTTGTAATTGATACGTTCTTTCACATTTCTGTATTTTTATTTTCCGATGAAATAATGACTGCCGTCGGGTATTTCTTGGTTCACAAATAAAAAATTGTCTTTTACAAATATTTTAAATCACTTTTATCATTATAAAGTTGGAATTGATGGAAATATTGGTAAAAAGAATTATTTTTAACGCTCAACCGAAAACTAATAACGTTAGTTTACTACCATCCAATGTTTGCTTCAAATATATCACAGTCTTCTCTTCGTTGTACTTCAGCCGATGGAAGCTGAGCAGCTGGTGTTATCGTTCTCCAATAATTTCGGCAGATTTCCAGTGAAAGGGGAAATTCAGTTAAAATATTTATTTGGAATCACACAAAAATGACAAAAAATAGATTTTAGAATAAATAAATAAATAAATAAATTAGATAATAAATAACTGAAATAAATAAATTAAATTAATTTTCTAATAAAAATCCATTCATTAACCTTTCACGGACGGCAATCCCTAATTACCAAATTTTTCTTATCTTTTAATTCATTAATTTTGAAATGTATTCTGCCGTATAAGATACCTCATTAGCCAGATCTCATCTCTTATGTTACCATAGTTGTTGATAACAGGCGATATCACCGTCCGTAAAAGGTGGTTGTATGGATTGCTCACTTAACCAGGAATGAAAAGTTTAGTTTGAGTATGAAGTTTGTTGATCCGAGTCAATAAAATTACACAAAAACATTACTTTCCATTTTAATCCCGAGTTACGGATAGAGGATTCTACATGCGTCGAGATAAGTGCTTAGAACATGAAAAGTACAGTCTTCGACGCATATAGCATGTATAAAATTTTCTTGTTTTTGGATATTGTCATTTTGACTAGTTGGATTTTATAGCTACTGTGGGCTACAAAATTTTCACTCGTCAAAATAAAAATGACCAAACATCGATCTGCACTTATCGTAGGATATTTATATAATTTAAAAAAAAAATGCAAAACAGCTCATACTCAACCGTACATATTTAGTAAAGTCTCTTGCTCTTTTAATATAAAAGAACAATTGACAATCAGAAAAATATGAAAAGCTTAAATATGGTATTCGCATTCGTGTCGTACCGAAAAGCAATAAGATAGAACGTTCCCAAAAAACAATTTTTATGGCAATTTGTATACAGATCTAAAATGTGTCCTTTCGATCGCAAAAAGTCTTTCCGATTTATTCTTAACATCTAAATGTGCTGAGACTACTTTCGATGAGCAAATGGAGCGCTATAAGGATGTGTGTATGGGGCATTGCTCTCAGTAGTTTGCTCGTCAAACGATCGCTTCCAGTAACCGCCACCACTATTCCACCCCTCGTCATGTTCATCATAATGATGCTGGTGCTGGGCATTTTCGTAGTAAATAACCTATGAAATACATACCATTAAATCAGGACAGAAGAATTAATTTTTTTATTATCAGCTGTACCTTTTGCGGGGAATGTCCTCGTTTCAGATCGATCCAGAACTTAGCGATATTAAGAAATAGGCCAATCAGTGCAACGATAAAGAATTTCACTTGTAAATGGGTTGCAAAGAGTTTCAGGAACAGTTCGATTTTGGCTTTCAACACGGCGCCAATGAGCAATAGTTTCATAAGTGCCTTACGCTTCTTCTTTTTTCCTTTTTTGTGTCCACGCAGAGCTGGAATCGTATTAAATTTGAGTTAATATTGATAATTTAACAGACGACAATCAGTCCCAGTCCCATATTTTCACACTCGAAGCTCACACATTACATGCTATAAAACAAAAAAAAACAAAAACACTTTTAATAACGTTAACATCTCGTGTAGTTATGTAGAACATTGGAAGTCATTGATGGTACAAACAGTACAGAACTGTTCTCATTTTTGCATATTTATGTTAAGTCATTTTTGGTTAAATAAGTCCTTACGTCGCTACGCTAAAATGTTTATCATATAAACACGTCATACCTAATTTGATATACTTAAGTATGAAACCGCATTTCTTTTGAAGTAATTTAAACTTTTTCGACACCAAATGGACAACTTTATTTCCCAATAAGATGCCAAATCTTGGAATGCCATCTAAACGATTCAATGCACAAAAAAAATTTCAAATTAATAATTTTTGATTCAATCAATATAAAGGCTCTGTAAATGATGTGACGATGACATACGGAAATGGTATAGATTTTACGATTGATGCATTCGATGTATGTATGAGCAATTTTAAAAGGAAAATCCAAACTACTTGAAACGGATGATGTCGAAATCGCCTTTTGAATGAAAAATGGTTACGAAAAAAAAATTAGTTCGAAATATTAAGTGACGAAATGGTATTAAAAGATCTTTTGAAAGATGAAGAGTTTGAATAGGATGTCACAACCAACATGCTATCGGTGTGGCTATAATGTGAAAACAAAATTTTCTACCAGTTAGAAAATGAGTTCAAATATTTTACAAGCAACAAGCTTCATGTAATTTGATTGTTCATGTTCAAGAAGTAGAGGAAGTTACAGATTGAGATTAAGTAAATCATATCGTGATCGAGGTAAGTACGCTATCTCCCTTACAACAACATAGCTCATTGTTTAAAGCTTCATTTGATAAATACATATAACTTGTATAATAGGGGTGTGCGATGGTTCGGGGATCAGGATGGAAGGGGTCCACAAAAAATTGTTACCATCCCTAGTTGTCAAAAAGTATTTTTTATATTTTTTAAAATTCATTAACAACTTGCGCAAATTCACTGAAGCTGAATTTGCGACTACTGGTAAAATCTCATATTTCGACCTCTACCAACAATATGTTGCGAGATATTTTTTGCCCTAATTAGTGTTTTTCTACTAATTAGAGTACAATAAAACGGAAAATGTTTAAATTGGAAACATTTGGCCGAAGCATTATGTTTGGTGTGTCGTCAAAGTTCGACAACTATGAAAAATTGAGTTAATTTTAAACTTGAAAATTCTATAATCGACATAGAAAATTATTCGATTATTACTCAAATGGGCTTAAATTGTTGGGAATGTTGCCGGCTATCCAAAAAAGAAGAGTTTTTGAAAATCGTCTATGAAATGCGTGTGGTGTGACTGTTTGTTTTGCCCAAAATTGAGGAAAAAATCCTCAACGGAGAAAATCGATTTTTTTGAAAACGTGTGAAAAGCATTGTTTTTGCCTAAAATAATTTAATTTAAAGTTTGTGGGCACTTTAGAGTCGAAAAAATTAAAATCCGTGATTTTTCAAACGTTTTCAAAAAAATCGATTTTTTCCGTTGAGGAATTTTGCCTCAATTTTGGGCCAAACAAACAGTCACACCACACACATTCACAGACGATTTTCAAAAACTGTTCTTTTTGGATAGCCGGCAACATTCCCAACAATTTAACCCCATTTGAGCAATAATCGAATAATTTTATATGTCGATTATAGAATTTTCAAGTTTAAAATTTACTCGATTTTTCATAGTTGGCGAACTTTGAGGACACACCAAACATAATGCTTCTGCCAAATTTTTCCAATTTAAAAATTTTCTGTTTTATTGGACTCTAATTAGTAGAAAAACACTAATTAGGGCAAAAACTATCTCGCAACATATTGTTGGTAGAGGTCGAAATATTAGATTTTACCAGTAGTCGCAAATTCAGCTTCAGTGAATTTGCGCAAGTTGTTAATGAATTTTAAAAAAATTTTAAAATCACTTTTTGACATCTAGGATGGTAAGAATTTTTTGTGTACCCCTTCCATCCTGATCTCCGAACCATCGCACACCCCTATTGTATAACATTTCGATCTTATTGGCACTTCACAGAGAAAAAAGTCGGATTAAATGTTTAATCTACGGAAAGATTACGAACATTTTAAATTTTTCTAAAGATTTCATTTCAATCTTTTTTCAAAGATTACAAAAATAAAATCTTTTGATAGATTACGTTTCGGATTAAAATGGCTAAAATTGATAGAAGTAGTGAGAAGTGAAGTTAAATATAGAACATTTTGCCACGATTTTTTTTTTTTTTCAAAGTATAACAACGATGGTATCTAGAGTTTATGATTAGAAGCTAGTAGATGGTAGATGTGTAATTTTTTGTGCAAGCTAGCAACATCATTAACAAAGTTATATGGAAAAATGAGATGACAACTCGCGTGATCTTTGTTAATGCTCATAGAAAAGTGACGACCTCTATACTGTGCTTCTCGAGTGCCAATAAATTTCTCTGTAGAAGAAACAGCTGTTAACAGATTTTAATATATCATGTTGAGTCATATATTATCGACTAGTGCTGTCCTATACTGTAAAATCGAAAGTTTAAAAATTACGTTATAGAAACGCCTAGTAGTAACAACCTGCTATCGACAACGACGCCAAAGAATAAGCAATGAGCGCTGGATGTTTATCTCTTATAAGCACAATGTCTGATAAGATTATTGAAGTAATAGATTTTATGTATCACACCGTAGTCTAATCATACATAGACTGGTGTACGAAAAAAGGTGGTCCCGACACCTGTTTGTATGAGATACACATTCCGTACAATTTTATGGCGAGTTTTTTTACTAATAGATTTAAATTGTTCTCGCTAATTTGCCCACCAATTTAGTAGGGAAGAGCTCACACTATCAAATATTACGTATTTCATGTCAGGACCACAAATGTTAAGTAATTATGTTTGTAATATACTGACTAGGTATGATCAGTCTAAGTATCAGCCAATAAGAGCAAATGAAGTAATAGATTTATTGGAGTTTTGTTGCGATACGCTTTGTCGTTTCAAATAGGTTACTGATAAAAAGAATTGTAACAAAGTTTAAAAAAGGAAAAGCAGCAAAGGCCACAGATTGATTAGATTAAACTCGATGTTCAGATATTATTTTGGGTTCATTCCCAAAATATAATCAAACTGTATAGTTAAATCGATCCTGCTTTCGCGTCAAAATGTATTCTTTTAAATAGAAACTGATAACAAACTCGAAGAAACTTTCCTCAAGTCCAATTTGTCAAGAGGAACTGCTGAGGTTTTGCCATAAAATTATGCTACCATGATAATCTAAAAGTTTACTACGTTCATGTAATGAAATGATAGTGCCATTTCCACCTTATGTAAAATGTCCATGTAGTCTGATTTAGTGCAATTCGGTAAAATGTAAATGTTTGATTGTAAGGATGTACTTTGTGTATAATATAAAATGTCGATGGTGATGTCAAATTACGTTCCGTCAATGTTACCTCGTCTGCGTTTGAAGATAATTTTCCAACACTTTTTTTGGATAAGTTTAAGTTTTTTCACGCCCAGAATAGATAATGTATGACCCAATTTCAGTCCAAATGCTCCTAAATAGAAAGAGTCAAAAGTTTTTTTTTTCGTTTATCTCTACCAATACCGAATACAAGATCAAGAGTGTCTACTTGAATGATGTCGCATAGTATATGGTTTTGTGAATTGTAATGTTATTGTAATGTTATTCGTCGTAAAATGTGGTCGTTACTTTGTAAGGATGTGGATTCGAGAAGGTGTCTGTCATGTTCTTGTATTTTGTCAGAATTATTGTCTTGCAGATGGTAATATCACTTTCAACGCTACGTTCATTAGAAAACAACTAACTCAATTGTAAAACTATGTCAAACCTGTTATCAAAATTACATAAAGAATGCAGAAAAAAACCAATAAAGTTACAAAGAAAGACAAGTCAAGAATCAACACTAAAATGCAATTTAAAACATCGATTAAAATGAACTTGTGTCCATTAAAGTAGAGGCAAAAAATGCAGTCACACCAAGCCAATTAAATTTTTTCAATCATGTTACCACTCTCCATGTATACAACACAACATGTTTTATCGATGCAGACCTATCAATTGAAATCCACAAATGAGATGAGACTTACATTATCGATTTCCTTTTTTTGTCGACGGTGCAAATAGAAATAAATATGAAAAAAAAACATGCAAAATGAAACTGATTTACCACTTGAAAGCGATTGCGTGTTTTCAATAAACGCAATTAAATACCACCTTTACTTACATGTCCATTGCACTCTTGTTAACAATAAACGAAAAACATTAATTTCTAATCAAGTAAACGATGGTATTGTAATGGAATTTCATTGAAATTTTTGTTTAAAAGAAAATGCGGATATGCATCACACTACCCAAAACCCACCTCCAATGCTTCTACCATGTTTATGTTTTAATTTCAGTCCATGTTGTGGACGATGCTTAATTTTTCCACCGTGATGACCCCCCATAAAATGTTCGGGCAATGCGATCTGTCCATGTTCATGTTGATTCTGATGGCCATAGTCATCATGTGGATCGGCTTGTTGGAAGTTTATATGATATACAGTTGGCTTCTTTTTCTTCTTCTTTTTGTCGTCATCCTTTTTACGTTCAATATCATCCAGTAAATCAGCTGGAACTCTAAAATTTTCGTTAAAATAATGTTTAAGAAATGTCATTTCTTCATTGTCGTATGAGATGGACTTACTCTCTTAACGCCTGAGATACATAATTACCAACGGAATTAAGGAACGACGAATCATTTTTGGCTGTTATATGACCACTGCTAAATGCACGGGAAACTGAGGCATTTTTATTCTCGTCTGAATCAGCTGAAAAAGAAGAACATTTAATAGGGCAGATGTTGTTTGAAGACCCAAGTTGAAAGCCTCTTTGTGGCACGAGGTAATAATTTAACTCACATTTGAGTTCTCAGATATACAAACTCTACAATTGTCAAAACACCAGTTACCAAAGCTTGTTAAGAAAGATAGATAGTTAGATTAGAGTTTTGGGAGTCTTCGTTAATTGAGAAGCAGAAATCCAGATTAGATATCCTTTGCTCCCTGACCTTACGACTTCTATGAGGGAAATTTCCCTGTTTTCGATTAGCAGTCGAGTTAAGTTATATTAGCGCCAAGTGGAATTTTCCTATTGGTCGAGATAATCTACTATTTCATTCATATATGGCTATTTATCTGTTATCGATAACGACGACAAAAATAACGACAAGCACTCGGTAATATGGATGTTTAAATGCGTATTAAAAAATTGAAGTACAAGATTTGAAATCAACCGATTAAAAATTCTTTGATCGATTGAAGTAATAGATCCGATAATAATACTGGTCATATGCTTAATGTGAATTCTGCCACTAGAATCTATAGCACGAAAATTGTCTTGTTGTGGCACTTCATCTCATTTTCCCATAGAAGCCGAACCTTAGTTATATAATAAGCTGTAAGAAGGTATTTCCGTTTGGGTAAGAACTGGGTTACATTTTTAATTGAAATACAAAGTTAAAATGCGTTCCAGGCGAACATTATCCAATTGAAAAAAAGACGTGTAAATCAAACCATAAGAAATGTGTATCTTCAACTGTGTTATTGTTGCGATACGAATTGTTTTGATCATAAAACTGCAACAATTGCATAATGAGACATGCATGAAATTGATATCTCACCGTTATTTAGATATCATATACGAGCCTTAGATAAACTGAACTCAATTTTTCATATATAATGTTGCAGTGACATCATTTCTTTTTATTAGTTAATTAAGAAATTAATCTAATTCTAATATTGCGGAGATGGTACTATTGAATTCGATGAGCTTCTGCCGAAGCATATCCAGACTACTTGCAATCGCTACCTGTATTTCGGAATAGATTCAAAATCTTTATGCGGTACCGTATGCTTGTTGCTCAGATTATTATTCGCTAATATTGAAACATTTTGTTCTGTGCCATTTAGTTATGTATCTGAACTGCAAGTTTTACGACTTTCATATTCATTATTTTAACGTAGACGTAATGCAGCCGTTCTTCATACAAAAAATTATGACTTTATTGCATATTAATAAGGAAGGTATAGTTGTTAAATGGTTCACTAACTGAAACAAATCGTTTTATAATTCTACCCATCCATCATCAGTACAGGTATCAGTCATTGACAAGTTGATTGATGGATTCATTGCATTCGTTAAGGTTATAACTTCAAAACTGTAATCATGTTTTTGCACTATAATCGAAAAACAAACTTCTAAGTTAAGTGCCAGTAACTGACATTATAGAGAGCTGCCTTGAAACTACACTCAATTCATGGATAGTATTGTTCTTAATACATTCAAAGAGGCTTTGTTAACGAATGAGATGTTTCAAGCACGAGGTGGAGTCTATATTAAATTCCATCCCAGAATTGGATACTCATCTGATTATTGAAAGTCAAAGATTAAATCGCATTTTCGTTTTAATTACCATATTGGTGAAGGATTAGAAACTGTTTTCATTTATGTGTATGGTCAGTCCTGATGATCAAGTTCATAATTTCATTGCAATTTCTACAGCATATTTGTGAGCCAAATACAGATTTTCCACTAATAAAAACCAGTTCGCAAAACTTTCCTTTAAATATTGATCATCTTATTTTACTCGTTACCATATTACTCATCACATCTCATTTTAGTAACCAATTTAATTGTAATGACATTGTTACCATCACAATCCATACAATCCACGTAAACGAATTACACAGAGATGATACACGAAACCCGTGAATGTGTGGTGCGGTAAATATTGCACAGATTGGTATCGGATTAAACAATATACGGTATAAATTGGTTGAATCTTCTTGAAATAAAGATTCATCAAATGTAGTTTAGAAGTGAAGGGAATAACAAAATTGACAATAACAACCATTAACCTATTCAACTAACTATTTATTGTACCACATATACCAGTAATGTATTCATTTCGTGGTATGTTTAACCTGAATCGCATTCTAGACTCAACCAACATTCTCGTTTATTAGAATTTTCTGATAAATATGAAATTCATAGTGAAAATGTGGAAACAAAAGGTGTAAGTGCAAAAATGATTTGATTGGTAATCTTGGGTAAATTTGAAATGCTAATTTCATCTTATGAAGATACTCAGTCTTTTACGGATGATAACAATCAATAAACCTACACGAGCTATCCAACCTTTAGTCTTATATATAGAAAAATGTTTGTTAAAACAAATGCTGCGAAAGATCTTTTTTATGCCGGTGACAGGTTGAATCAACTTGAGCTGGGTTACATTCATTATTGATCATACGAGTTTACAGTTCATAATCACAATCGAACGTATATTGATTGATTGATCGATTAGAAAAGCATTCCTTTAAGTACAAATAAATTTGCGTTTTTATAATTAAGAATTTAATTTCTGAAAATTCGGAAAAGTTCCGAGTGATTTCGACAGGATTCCAAAAAATTATGATTTTTTTTGTTGAATTTTCGGAATTTTTTTCGGAATTTTTAGAATTAAAATAACCGAGGCCATCCTTGTTGGGCGCTTTTTATCTCGCTTTTCAAGTGGCTTGGTTATTGGTGATGATGATGATTTCTTAGTGATTGGTGACACTGATTATGGTTGGTTTGTAGATCAAAACAGCGTATAAAAGTGACCATCAGATCATCATTGCATTCTCATATGACTCAACATAATTTTTAATGAAAAATGTGTACGATATACGATACACATTGTTTGCGTGGATCAGCTGAAAAACAACTGAAGCAAATTCATGCCGAAATTTCACTGCCTCTAACTGTAGCTCAATTGGTTATAAAATCACCCAGGCAAGGTGAAGGTTGTAGGTTGGGGAACTACTCCTGCATCAACTTTTCATTTCCAAATTTCGTGTACACTAACACACTACTCAACATCTAAAGACAATCATATGGTACTGTAATAGTCCGTTACTAAAGCGCAACATTAAAGATATACCGAAACATTCAAAGAAGCAGTACAGTATCAGCACATACGAATCATCAATTGATTGACTAGCTGACGAATCCGATGGGTCCACATACAAACGCCCAACGAATTCAACATAATGTATGTAAAGCTGAGTACGTTCAGACCGATTACGATTTAATGGATTATCGATTATCAATGTTTTGGTTTTTTTGTTGTCGATATAGGTGTATGGAGATGTGAATATACACAACACTGTGAAACTGCTGCGCTTTTTTCTTTGAAGACAAGAAAAAACTTTCGACTTTATTCATTTGCCAAGTTTTTATAACTTTAATGGGTCTGATGAATCGAAGAGCTTTTTAATTTTAATTGCACAAAAACCAGCTTCACAAACACCAGCAGATTTTGACTAGGTCAATAGCGCAAATCGCGTTGGTTTTTTTACTGGGTCGAGTAGTAGGTTCCCGCCAAAGCTACTGTTGTTTTTATCCATGCATCTTTAGTCTAGAGATGATTTTTCTTATCAAATTCTATTGACTTCAATACAAAAATTAATGTAAAATTCCATTAAATGTGATTCTATCTGCATATCGTTTAGCTGCAGGAAGTTAAATCAGTAACATACATCGAAGAGCTGTAAAATTCCGGCATGCATTTTATACAGTAATAACAGATTAACAACATTCTATAATATTCACCATTAAAACCTCTTTCTAGATGAAGATAGAATTTGTAACAAATTTACATCGGCAAAGTGTTACAACAATTATTTCGAATAAAAACCTGTGTTTAGTCGATGTGTGTTCATATATTGCCAACATTTGGACATCATGAAAAAAAGACCGTTAAAAATCAATGTACCGTCTGGTATGTTGGTTCTGTTGTTATTCATAATTAATTCCAATAATTTATTAATAAAATCAAAAGCGTTCCATAGACATAAACACACGGCAGAGAATATTTTTTTTAACGATTTTTGTTTGAAATGCTTTGGCGAGTTATTGTTTAGAGATCACATTTTGTGTTGTAGAGTTATTATTTAGGTTCTTTTAATTTATTCATTTGGCGTCTTTGATATCACACATAAACGTGAACCGTTAAGACTGCGCCAAGCCAAACTACATAACACCAGTTTTTTTGTTGTTGTTCCTCTTTTAGAATTAATATTCATCAAAACATACTCACCAACATCGGCTCGTACTTCCGCAATAATATAACACGAAATCGTCAACAGTAAACCAAATTTCACAATCATTGTAGATTTGAAAAATGGTTTTGTTCCATAGAATCAACAATAAAAAAAAGTGTACAACGAAACCGAATTAATTTCGTATATTGAGTTGCTTCTTAAGATCGTACCAATGCTACACTGACATATCAACACACAGTACACATCAATTATTAACCCAAATACAATAATTTCTTTTCTTAAAATCCATAAATTATACGATCGAATAATAACAGAGATCTCCGCACGCACATAATACTGTATACCATGTTCAAGTTCAAGACGAAATGACGCAACCTGTTCGGTTCTCTTTTATTTTATATTAACAGCAATACGCGAAGAAAGTTGTTCTTGGACTTGGTGTACGTTCATATACCGCACAATGTAACGATTGCCGTGGTTGTGGCTGAGAGTGTTACCGACAGACTAACGCTAAAATGCAAGAAGCACAACATTTTTGGTCCCTCTTGTGTGTTGTTTATAGTAAGTGAATGATATGGATAATGTGAAGTATACGACTATCGGAACTATATAGTCACTGATTTTTAATAATATACAATTAGCATAACCGATATGGCTGCAGATATTTTATAGACCCGTAAGAATTTTGCAGACTGAGCCGATTGTGCTGATAAATTATTTTTCCAACCTAGGACCCGAAATACGTCCGATATGAAAAATACTATTCGTACCACGGACTAAAAGTCTTTTTTTAGCGTATTCGATTCCAGAGCTTGCCTTCGGCTCTGTCTGGAAACTTCTCACAAGCTAAAAAAGACTTTTAGTCCTACGTACGAAATGTACTATTACATGCTACATGCGTCGAAAACCGTACTTTTCATGTTTGCAGCACGTCTTTCGACGCCCTCAGCATGTAATAAATATTATGTACCTGTGTTCAAATGTTTATTTTGACGAGTTGGGGATTGTGATCCTAAGCCGAAGGCGACCCTGATGTGAAACACCAGTAATAAAAAGAATTTGGAAATATCTTCACAGAAGATGAATGATGAGTAGGAGCACGAACGTATCATCTGCTATTGACAACGACGGCAAAAGTAAACAGTGATTGAACTTTAGCCAACATCGTATTAATATAATAAAATTGATTGTTGAAACAAATGAAGTAAAAGATGTAACATTTCAATCTGCAGAAAATTTTCAGAACAAATCACGTGGTAGATTCGATACACGCCTTAACGATTATGCTAGCCGCCTGTGAAATAATAGATGAAGAATTGTGAAATGTTAAATGCAGAATCATCTTCAACTTTTCCCAAATCACAGCTGAGAAAGACTCACAACGTATAATGTTACAAACGTGAGAAGAAATTTGCTGTTACACGTATATATCTTACCATTTCTACTGACAATAATGTTTCTAGTGTAGAAGGTAGGTCGAATTACGGTGACGCAAATTTTTAATTTACAACAAATTAACAATTTCATTGACACGCGTGTTTGCATGCCAGCTGTATCGTAAACGTGAACATGATGCCTCTATAACACCAAATGCATCCCAGATGGGTAATTAGCTTGACCGATTTTTGGTGTAATTCAAATTTATTATCAATCAAGTATTACACACAGAGCCCCATGATTATTATTTGTGTTGTTACATTGTTTTATGTAAAACGAAGAACGTACTATATTGAGCCATAAAAGAAGGAAAGTCGTGAAAAGGAAATCTAGTTAATCTTTGGCGCATAGATCATCTATCTGTGATATTTTGATTAAAATTTGTGTAAGCCAATCACGTGTGGTAAAAGTATAATTGCAAAATTGGATGATCACGCCTGCCCACATACAGCTCTGTGCTACTTGCACATGAATTACACATTAAGTGGAAGAGAAACCAAGTCTTATTATTATCACCACCTTTACGTTTACGCATTTATCATTGGACATAATGAAAAGAAGATTATTTTGGAAAATCTGATTGAATTTGGTAGAGTCATTCATTGCAGATTCCACTCGTAAAAAGTAGGTAATGTGACAGACACTTTCCATTGTGAAGTACCTATAGTACAACATGGATGAAAGCGTAAATTAATCTTGTTATTGGAACAGGCTTATATCCTCGAAGTTTTTTCCGGTTTCATATACGGTTAACAGTGGCCTCTATAATTACAAATCGTTTTAATTTATTGATACCTTCATTTACAGGTAGTCTAACATAATTATAGACAGAGACCCATAAAAGCTAACGACCGCTGAGATAATTAGTGCATCCAACTTCTACCTATGCATCTATCTACACAATCCTTTTCTAATTAATATTTAAATTTGATTAGTTCAGCGCAATTAAAAACTTTACCTTTCTTTATCGTCCATATATCTTTTCAAAGATTTTTTTAAATTTAATATTTTGTTGTTCACTTTGCATGATAATTATCCATGTTTTCAAACAATTCACCTAAAAGTACATTAATCTTCATCATAGTCCGATAAAATTATAACTTCGAGTGTTTATAATAATAAAAAAAATGTTTTTATGATAAAATATTGAGATATACCGTGATTCAACGATCATCTTTTTTACCTACACCTTTTCTCAATATGAATAATATAATCGCTTGGTCGAATATTATCTGAATGCCACCATATCAATTAACACCTTAGGTTATGATACTATCAACTATATGGAAGTGTTTGTTGATTCTGCATAATTTCGTTGGAAAAAAAGCCTATTCGATGATAACAAATCAACGAAACAATCAGATGACAGGTTATGCGTATAAAGAAAGTAAAATCGTTGATTGATAATCAAATACAATTAGAAAAATTTTTATGTAAATAAAATTCTTTTGTACGGTTATGTCTATTAATATTATTGATATATAAAAAGCATCGTAAACGAGAGAAATTAAAAGAAAAATTTTGCGGTCGAATTAATTTCTAAGTCTGTTACTCACATTGAAGCTTGAAAAAAATGGTAGCGAAATATTTTCGATATAGTTTAACAACAGAAACACGTTCATGTTGTTCGGTTGTTGTAAGGTTTTTTCTCTCTCGTAAAATGAGCTTTCTGCTTTCTTTGAAAATTTCAATTCCATTTAATTATAGATATGTAGCTCTTCTTATAACCTTCATTGACTTTAAGATTCAGATGTGTGATTTCTTCGAATTAAACAGAAACTCTTTTCACGTTAACTTTGACAAGATTGAAGAAGAACTGTTCGTTCTATTCCGATCTATCTACCTGTCTGCCATAAATCGGTGATGCATTTCTTTTTGCGTAGGGTCGAAAGTGGCTCATTACAACCACAGGGAAAACAAGAAAATAGTCATGTTCGATAATTCATTCAATTGATAATATATCGATTGTTTCCTCAGAATCGATTATCGATATTTTCAAAAAGTCAATATCAATAGATAAATCGACAGATAATCGTTAAATATCGACTGATAATAGGCAAATGTCGACTGATAATTTGATAAATGTATAATTTATCAGTCGATATTTATCGATTATCGATAAGACATTCAATTGATATTGTATCGATTAAATCATCGATTGATGATAGGCTTCACCTCGGATCAACAAAATTTACATTAAACTCTACTTCTAATCTTTCCTTGTTATGTAAATAACTATTTCACAAAGATAGAGCAAATAACAGAAAATGTCTCGATCTTCTCTCTATTCTGACTGTAATCGACTGCAGTGCAGTTCCAGTTTTTATCGGTACTACTCGATATGTCTAATAGGTTATTTTATTCTGAAACCTGTAATCGTTCAATCTCTAAGCACTTAGCATATATACACTGTTGGAGTCCAAATTAAGATACAATTCGTTAAGCATGATGGAATTAGAGCTTTAGCAAGTAGCATCGGATTAAAGTGGTCTTGAATCATTCTATTTTGTTGTTGTTGCATTTTGCTAATCGCCACTGTCTTGTATGGAAGAAACCTGTGGATACGATATGTATCGATTTCACATTTGATTGGTTTCAGTGAGAACAAGAAAACCTAGAAGAAAATACATTTCTACAGACTGGGAATTGTAAGAATAGACCATTTTAATCCAATTTGTGTTATGAAATCGCTTGTGAAACAAGTGGATTAATAAAGTTGATTTTTTTTTATTTATTTGATTTCTCGCGCCATTAACTTACATTTTAAATAGCTGCAGAAACGAATAAACGAGGAACAGATTACGAACCACTGTCGTGTGAAAGCGAACTTCAACTGTAACAGAGTCTGTGACTTCATCTGATTTATACATTGTCAGTAGACATCAGACGTATCATGTTTCAACTCGTTTTGTTTGTCGTTTTTTGATATCAGATAAAATAGCTGATTACTACCATCCGATATTCTATTGTATTCAATCCAAACATCTCCTTGCTATGATCAATGTTTTCATATAGGATAAAACGTGTCAAAAACTTCCGATCGGAATGCACTGTTACAGACGGCAAGCATATGTATAGTATTATTATCTGATCTATTACTTCCATCGATCAAAGTATTTTTATTCTGTTGATTTCAAATCTTGTACTTCAATTTTTTTAACATGCATTTTACTGTATAAAGGATCATATTCCCCAGAGACTGTCATTATGTTTTCCGTCGTTATCGATAACAGATGAATTATGAAACGATTAACGATATGTGTTTGGCCTTGTTTCTCTGGCCTTGGAATAACGAACAGTGACAGTCGGTCTTGCATCTAAGTTGATTAAGTATGAATTGTTTAAAATGGACGAACGCGGAAGTTCTTGTTTCTCAGTTGCGAATCTGCCTATGTCTACGTTGTTTTTCTTGCTGCAAGGTCTATTAATTGAATATCTAAATGACACATCCCCTCTACAATTAGCGAACTATAAGAAAAATGAAATTTAATTGATTTAGCTTCATTGCTAATAGGGTGACTATGTTTTTCTTCTGAAGTACAAAAAACTCCTATTGCCATCATCAGCCTATTCGAAAATAAACTGAAAATAAATCAATAAAATGTAATTTTTCGTATAATTCGCTAATTGGACACGTCTTCTTAATACATTTAGAGTTTAGATATTTAATTGTTCTCGAAAAAAGGAAGCTTAAAAAGGAAAATTGTGAAATGTGATGTAGCTGAGGGCATTTTTTCTCGTTTAACATTTTATTTCAAGTGGTACCTGGTGGTTCCACTGATCTAAATAAAAAGCGATGTATGGAAAGTCTTTTCTGATGATGAACAAATTAAACTAGGAAACAATTTGACATTGGTCAAACTCATCGTTTGTATGATACATTGTCGGTTTTCAAAATTCCGTTCGTGTACAAGATTTACAATACTGAGTGTATCATATACTAAAAGAGACAGTGTGGTATTGATTGTAGAAAAGAAAATATTTTTTCCGCATCCCTTGAACATTTATTTAATCTGGTAATCAATTCACTAAAACTATTTTAAAATCTACGCAATAAATAAATTAAATTGATGTACAACAAGAAGATAATCTTTTCGGCACCTCTAATTAGCAGTACTTGACTTTGACTAGAAATCAACTTACCGGAATTCGCGTTGAGCAGGACATTAAACTATTAAAAAACTAAATATTTAAAATGAACATAACAATTTGGCTGCAGTAAATTAAGTACAAATACAAAGTGGGAAAAACTACTTTACAAAAGCAACAAGTCGGGCATTTAGGATACCCAACCATCTCAATATTCTTCTGATTTACATTACAGTGTCGTATATAATTATATTTGGCAAATTTCTGGTAATTATTTATTCCGCAGGCACCCTCTCAAGCCTCAAACATTTAAAAATTACTTCCGCCCATAGTATCTCTGTGGATTTCGATCTGAATATTGTTCAGCATAACTGCTTGACTTGCTAACCGGCCCAATATCAAGCCTATCATAATGTCCGAGTGATGGCGAATTGTTGGGACTGGAATATGGAAGGTATGGTTGATCATTTTCTTTGTAATGTGGTTGATCATGTTCGGAGTAATGTGGGTGAGGCGGCTCCTTATCATGACTGTGTATATGCACATGAATTGGCTGTGGTGGTGGATACCAGCTAGGTGATTGCCACGGTCCAGACCATGAAGGCTGTTGCCATCCATGGTGATGTTCTTGTGCTTTCCATGTTGCGAGTTTCGCAATGATAAAACCAACGTTAATGAATAACAGAAGTTTGCCAATCAACACTGCTTTCAATGAAAGTAAGAGTATAATTTTGACGACAGTTGCCATAACGCCCAATTTGAACATAATGGGTAATAAAGCCGCCTGTAACTTTTTGATTCGGGCGAACGTTCGTGAACCTAAAATTAAATGATAAATCATGTAAACAGAGCAGAATGCGAAGAATGTTTGGATAATGACAAAAAAATTTCTTCACACCAAAATATGTGCGAAAAGCGAACACACCTTCGATTTCAGGTCCGTAAAATAATTCACCAATATTATGAATCACTTTTGTCAGCATTGTACTTTCTATCACTTCGTTTTGTTTTGGCGTCTCGCCAGCCGAACTGATGTTTATCGAGTTCATTATGATAAACGTGACGAATAAAATTAACATCTTTGATCTGAAAGTGAGAAAACAAGTGTTAGTTTACAACAAAACACAGCAAACAATGGGTTCCTCCGGCTACAGATTCAATTTAGATTTTAAGCCGTAAATTTATCTTCAATTTAGAAAAGGTTGTAACAATAACAACACTTTCATTATACTTGGCACGTTCCGTTGTTCACTTCTGTACGTTTTAGTAGCAGAATTAATTTAACAAATATACTGAGACCACAAGGCACTTTGAGTCACTATTTTCCTAAATTTTCCGAAAATATGTTTTTTGATAAAATTTAGGAAAATCTGGGGAAATTCTTTCTCAAAAATAGTCTCTGCTCATAAGGTGGTTCAAAACCTATGCGAAAATATTAACCCGATAAGAACAATATTTGTTCTATGAGTTTTATTTGTGAACCATTGAAGGGCTTTAATCTGTTCCAGGCGGCAAGCATTTTACCAGTATTATTATCGGCGCTATTACTTCCACCGATCAAAGTATTTTTAATCTGCTGTTTTCAAATCTTGTACTTCAATTTTTTTAACATGCTATTTACTATATAAAGGACCCAGAGCTAGTCATTATTTTTGTAGTCGTTATCGATAAAAGATGAATAGCCGTAGGTTAACGACATTGCCATATCTAAGCCATCATCATACGACAAAACCCCTTCTGGGGCTCAAAAATAAAAGTCTCAGACCAAATTCTTTGTATCAGGTAATGTGTTGAGTATTGACATTGCATAGCTTCAAAGCGTGGACCTATATATGACTAAAAGTGCCGTGGGATACCGATCTATAAGTGCTGTTACTGTAGCTCGCACCTTTAGGCCACCTCAATTGAAATTTCAAAGGTGGTTAGGTGGTTCTGAATACTGAATACGTAGAGCAGCGGAACGAAATAGTCTTCGTTTGTGTTTATCTTGATGGTGAGATGATATAGAATTTAAATGACTTTGTATAACAGATTTTTCTAGTTTATAAACAACTCACTCGTGTATGACAAAGCTAATTAATTTAATAAGCATAATTACTTGTTAAGTGGAATGGCAATTCAGTGCACTTCAAAAATGTCAGTTTTTGAATCAAACAACAACACCGGCACTTGAGAAAGACGTAGACGTAAAAAGCCAATCAGTCAAGGCATTAGTAAAAATTTGGTGTGACGACAGTTCTAAAACCTACGCATTCTCAACGGATTATGACTTTCAAACTCGTTGCGGACAAAACAAATATTTAATTAATTTTTTTTCTATGGAACTTTCGAAACAATTTTTGTATGAAAGCGGTATGATCTTGCAATTTCGTGAGGATCAACTGTTCTCTTTTGATTAATTTTTTTTATGTCTCACAATCAGTTGGTAAGCCAAATACCAGTTGAAACGATGATCATGAAAGTGAGTTTTTTTTTGTGTTGGAAAGAAAAAAAAGTCGAACGCGACAACCGCTTTCAAGAATCGGGTCATATAATATGGAGATTAAACTGATACGATAAATTCCATGTTAAAAAGTTTTTAAAAAAATTTCCCATTCTTTGGCTGTAGAAAATCAACTTGAACCACATAACATTCACCACATAACTTTGACCTTAACTAAGATATTTCCGTTGAAATATATAATTTCACTCTTGTTAAATGCAGCGTACAATTATGTCGTGATGCTATTAGCATTTTGTTCATCTTCAATAAATTTCTATTTGTTGAGACAAAACAAACAAAATGTATCGCTGCTGCACTTCACAGAATAAATAAAGAAACATGTGCAATTGATATACAGAGATTATATTCATATTCCCATTCCATTGATAAATCCGTTTAGAATAAAATCAGCAAAGATATATCACACACAACGGCTTACCCAACAATAATATAAACGACATTCACTTTAATATAATGTCTATGTTGTGTACATGTACGATAATATTCCGAATTGCGGTAAACATTAAAATCGATAGTTTATAGTCTCATTGAAGTATTTTGCCGTTTTTTTCTATCTTTTTTTTGTTTTATCTTAATAAACACCGAGGGAATTATCTATTCACATGGACAAAATCGACACGAATATGGAAAGAAAAACAAATTATTGCCGTATATCACAATTCACTTGATACCTCTTTTTCCTCTGACCGACTGTTGAGCTAAGAGGTGATGAGTTATAATCGAACCAATGCTGGCTCGCGAAAATCGTTTCCAACCGACCGAAGAGGCTCTAGTAAAGTAAGCCTGAGTATATATCAACTGTATCCGAGTCGATTGTTGTAACAAAAATGAAAAGAGATGAGGCATATAAGCTGTGTATTATTAACCTCGTTTTTCCATCGGATAATGTAAAAAAATAAAAAGTTTTTTTTTGAGTAAACGAAAAAGAGAAATGGTCAAATATAAAACATGCGTTGCGATGTCGTTTCGGTTGGACGGAAGAATGTATTCAATATGAAATTGAATATGAATGGATCTCTCGGCATGACAACAATAAATGTTTTTTTTTTTGTTTAATTTCGACGAGAAGAAATGTTTAAATTGCAATAAAATTGATTTATTCCCGTTGCTCGGTTATTTACTGAACTCTCTCATTCATAGTCCCATTAGGTTTTTGAAATGACACATAAGCTTTTGATTTATTGAATTGAAATTGATGTTGATGAGTGTTGCACCTACTTGTGACTAGTTCAGCTCAACAGGTGATTTGTGAGAGCATTTTCTATAGATTTATAGCAGCTGTACGATATGGTTGTTACTTTCGGTTTTTATTTGTAAATTATGTTTGTTTTAGGATCCGCGTGTTTTGATTTAAGTCGTTGATTACATTTTGGTTCATACGTTCATAAACATCGTTCAAAGAATCTTAATCAAATGCGTAAAAGTTAATCAAATGAGAATTCAAAAATTACATTCTTGCATTTCATTGTGATGCGACTTGCCAAAATAAACTTTTAACCTGTCACGGACGACAAGTATATCAATTATAGTGTTAATACAGTTAAATCGAATCTACTACTTGATTTGATCCACGTATTTTCGACTTGGCCTGATATATTCCACCAATTCACAAAATTCCAGCAACAGTCACGAACGGCCTAGATGTAATGATACGTCGAACAGTCAAAGAAATCATCGGCCTTCCAACTAGAACGAACGACAACCTTTTTTACGCACCAAGGAAACTGCGCGGTCTGGGACTGTTCAGAGCTGCATGACCCAATGCATACAAGCACTGAACGTTGTTGGTGACACATCACGATCATTGCGAGCTGCTCTACGCAATGAAACATTTGATTGCTGATGGTGCAAGCTGAATTACCAAGGTTCAGGCGCTGTTCACTTCAAAAATCACACCCCCAGTAACGACTTTGTGTACAACAAAAACTCGCTTTCATCGTCCGAATGGGTCTCAGCAATCAAACTCAGCACCAACTATGCCAATCTCAACGGCGTTCCAGGCGTCGCAAGCTCTTCCAACCTTTGTCGTAAATGCGGCAAAGAGAGTGAAACCATTCAACATGTTACTGGAAGCTGCTCGGCGAATAACCTGCTAATTACGTCAAGACATCATAGTATCAAACATTTCATTGCTAACCTGCTGAGAACGATAGGATTCACGTGCTACGAAGAAGTGTATGCTGTCGATACAGACGGAAGAAGTCGATTCAGTGACATTATTGCCTTCCACCCGAACTCTAAGAAAGCTTACATCATTGATCCAACGATTCGATATGAAACGAACGACATCAACCAGGATCAAACTGTCAAGGACGAAAAAGAAAAAATCTACCGCAAATGCATTCCATTTTACACTGAAAAATACGTGCAATCATTCGGCGAGAGAGACAGGTGCGTTCGCGGTCTGTGGTTCGGAAGTCGTGGAACGTTCGGTGATAGCGTTATTGAATTTTTCCGTGAAGTGAAATTAGACAATTCGTTCCTTTAAGCAGTTGTCCGAAAGTGTTTTAACAAAGACTATCCATATAATTAGTAATCATATTTATGGCTCATGACGTAGCCACCTTTGAGCTTTGTGAAAAGATTAATTGAATTCGACTTTTTGTTTGTAATGACCAATGAAAGTAAATAGATAGGTATGGCCAAACGTTCAAATTTGTTCTAGCCGGAGCACATACGGATTTGCATGGCGCCACCTCAAACGAACTCATTTCTAGTGCAAATTTCCACTAGAAATGAGTTCGTTTGAGGTGGCGCCATGCAAATCCGTATGTGCTCCGACTTGTATGGACTGGCCATACCTACTTATCTACTTTCATTGGTAATGACGATGTCCCCCGGATTGATCAATATGCTGTGTAATTAAGCAACTTATGTTATGTAAGCAGCACCTTTTATGTTAAATAAATGTTTCTCTCTATCTGCAGCTACCGCATTTCATGGTTATCACTCTATGTAAAGTCCTGTAACTGTTAAGCCTTCCCTCTCTACTTGTGAACTTTCCTCCAAAGTACACTCAAAAATAACAATATTACAAAGTCACTGAGTCCACACTGTATTTTATTGTCTCTTTTTCCATCAGTGGTATTATTTGAATTTTTTCGTAGGTTAGAACCAATTTAACATTAACTCATTATATTGTCACACAAACACGCAAACTACGTTACGTTACGACTTGTTCTAAAAATCGAAGAGACCTTTTCATATGGTCAAACACATAGACAGAATAAGAAAAATGTTAAATCGGAAATGAAAACCAGTTCTACTTCTTATGTAGATCAAACCAGTAATGTCGTTGCTAGGAATCAAGCTTAGTCGCCTAACCAATGCAACGAAACATTGATTTAGGTTTAATATTAATTACCATTTGAAGAAATGCATCGTAATTTTAAGGTCGTAATAGTGATTGAGGTAATAAAAATATATTGAGTACATAGTCTTCTCTGGCTGATTGTGATATCTTAAAAGCGCTCTAATAAAGCACCTAGCACAGTAATGGAACATTTGATGTGTCAAAACATTACTCTATTTAATACCATTCGTACCAATGTGCCATTAATCGTATTGATTACGAAATAAATGTAAATAGAGTATAGTTTCGACACACCAAATATTGCATTACTGTGCTAGGTGCTTTGGTAAAGCGCATTTGGAATACAATAATTACCAAGAGAAGAATTTTGTGTTTTCCAATATTTTCAAGATTTTGGAAAATTTAAAAAAACTTGATCAATGATCTCGGAACGGAAAAGAACGGAAGAAGATCATTCTCTCAATAACAGGCCTTGCAGCAAATGTATCATAATTACTGAATCTCTTACTTCTGTTGTTTAAGCTCCTCTTTCGTGTTTGGCAGCAAATCTTTTACTTCAATTAAATTGGAACATAGTAAAGAGATGAAAGCTGAAAGGGTTTCATAAATTTAGAAAGGCAAAGAATCTCTCAATCCATGTTCAATGAATTGAGTAAAATGAACATAATTGAACTACTAAAGAACACGTTCATGTATGTAATTATGTCGTGACTACAACTGACATCAATGTGTCATACAATTAAATTTATAGACAATGAAAAAAAGATGAAATTCAAAGAATCTTTTTTGTTCAGCAGAACTATAAGAAGCAATGTATACTCACGCAATTCACAACAGCAATAAATCTTCAAATCTTTCATAATTGGCTACATTCAAACAAATATAAATTGGTGGCATTACTGAGGTAAAACCTCAAATATTTAGACAGAAAAACAAAGAACTTTAAGCCCGCAAGATTTTAACGTTGGACACCGATTTTTCAAGAAGCTATGGCGCAGCATTTTTCAGTGTAAGACGAATCTTGTGTGTAGGAAGAAAAACGTTATTAAAGTTTCGTTTTGTTTAAAATTCATTATTGATTTGGAATAGACTCTCGGCTGGCTGTGAGTAATATGCATAAAATCGACTGTTTAACTCTTTTTTTTTTAAATGAAATACAAACAAGTTTTTTTTCGTCGTCCGTGTCCGTAGAGACCGCGTAGAGAGTATATAACATTTCAATATTGAAATATTTATATGTGAAAAAAAAACTCCCAAAAACAGGTAATTTTTTCAGAAAATTATATCTTTTATTTGATTTTATCATGCATATTTCGGACCCATGTTGTCTTCTCATGTCTCTCACCTCAACCAATATATACGTATTTTTCTTCACCCATCCCATATGAGCTTATTCGATTCAATTTATAATTAATTCGGACGGAGAAGAAATCGTTTGCTGGTTTCTATCAAAAAATTATTATAAAAACGTTTTTATTCAACATTTGCATTTTATACAAACACACGTATCTTCCATTTATATTCCCCAAAATAAAAAAAACGAAGAAGTTTATATCATCAAGGTCGCGATGTTTCAATAAGATCTCAGGCCGAAAAGTGCAAAATTCCATTTCGACAAAAGTGTTTGATCGATGCAGTTTAGTTTTCAATATTAGACGGTCATTTCGTTATTAATTATAAAACGTTTTAAATTTGATCTTTTCCTCGCGACCGAACGTTTCCAGTTTCCATATACAAAGAAAATTAAGTGTTTCCGATGATTAAATCAAATTTCATCCAACGTACCAAATAAAGTTTTCATTGCACAAGATTGCATCTAACATAACAATGATGCTATCTCAGTAAAAGTAAGAGACGTAAAGTAATGAGATAAAAAGAAGTGTTTTTTTTGTGGTGATGTCATGCAACGAGCTTAGACTCAGATATATCGAGTTTTCAAATTTTTTAAATAAATAACCGGACCGACATTGTATTTCAGTTTAATTTATACGCCGAAATAAAATAAAATAAAAAGCAAATCGAGAAGAAACCAAATTTAAAATTTTTACAACGTTTCGAAAAGTCTTAATGCTTTGATCTGACTAACCGATGTTTTACAGACCAGAAGACAAATTTGCATATAAATGGACATCAAAAATCTGAAATGAAATATAATGTGAAGGTCAGGACTTTGTTGTGAAGTATGTGTCCGAATTGGAACTAAAACACATTGAGTGTAAATCGTGTGTCTCAATGTCTCCAAAAAACTTTTGGTTTTTTTTTATGGTTGTATCATCTAACACGACAGTTTTATATACACGTACGCGAAGTTGGATGTATTAATCTACGATTATTTTTTTTAAATCAATAAATTTATGCTTTCATAATTAATTCAGCATTTTGATATGAAAACGAGCTTGTTTTGCAATGACCCTTGGCATTAATAAAAATTCAAAGTTACATCAATCGTTAAATCAATAAATCGAAGAAGAAATATTTGAAAATTATTCCGTCAAGGAAAATTTAGCCTCTCCTAGGCTTTGTCTGTATATTGATCAAACCAGACATAGCCTGAAAGAGGTTAGGTCTAACTTGAACTAAGCTTCATTGAAATGTGTTTTTACGAAATGATTATTCTGGATCGGTTGTGGTTTTTTGGCCGGTAATTAACCTTTTACTGACGGCATTTCAATGAGTTTTTAAAGTTTTTGACACACAACAGTTCACATCAAAATTTACTTTTTATAATCATGACACAGGCCTTATTTTAGAGAATTTTAATTCTGAAAAATTCTGTAAAAATTCCTAAAGAATTTCTAAAAAAAATTCAGAATTTTCAAGATAAAATTTCACAAAAATAAGCTCTGCCTTAACTAGTGGGTAAACGATTATTTTTACCTTAGTTGTCGATAACAGATTATGTCCTAAAAGATTTTAAAAGTTTCATGTGTTACCACTAACAAAAATACCGTTTCTCTAACATAAAATGTGCATTTACATTGCTTTTTAATTATAAAGCACAGTCCGTACGTGCTTCAAAATTTTTATTTTATCGTCTGCGAATATAAACCTCCCCTTCGGGTCGCATCACGTCAATTTGGAATGACTGACGTACCCGGCAAGAACAATTAAAAAATAAACGAAACATGGATTGGAAAAGTAGACTTTATTCCAGTTATATCTCTTGATTACGGGACGTGACAGCTGTGTGTCTACATTAACTTCGACCTCAGAAATCAGAAATATTCTAAGGAAAACAGCAGCTCGTATACTCGTATAAGAACACACACAAATCAATTTACAATTAAAAGTCCTCGAAGTACCGTCTTTGATCAAATAAAGAACTTTCATTACAATAAGTCTTGGTTTTATTTCTCCTACACAAGGAAGCACAACAATTTATACTCATCACGGGTCGCCTTTACAATAAAAAGAAGTTTTATTGTAATGGACCATTACTAATGGTGCATTATACAATAAACAGAAGAATCGTATTCAAACAACCAAATCCTTGACCGCAATTTCGTTGTCTCTCCTATTAGAATCATAGAGTTAGAAAAGAAGTAATATACTATGACATCGAACACTAAGATACTGCAAACAATAGAAGTAACAGATTGAATCGTGGGTAAGCGATTACACCTGCCGTTTGTTAAATCTTAAAGCACCGACACAAGTGGTGATTTCATCTTAAACGCAGTGATTGGATACAACGTTTTACCTTTTCGTACCTTCTCAATTTACCCACATGCGATACCAACGTTCATATGAGTAGGGGATATGTTGACATAGTTACGAGGTATGAATTAGGATTGAGAAGGTCTACATTAAATTTGATTTGTGACCTAAGTTACTACCTACGTGTTTCTGACCTGTCTAGAATTTTTAGACGATAGTCACAATTCTTTGTTGCACAAAGTGTTAACACATAATTCGATCAGAACACGGTGAGTGCCAGAACTCACACTTTAGTTCTATATTTCTCTAAATTTTTTATTTTAGTATTTCGTTCTTGTTTAAGCGCGTGCCTAACCAAAATTCAGATAATTAAAATTTGTGTCGCACACGTGTAACGACCAGTTTACTGGGACAAAAAACGAAAAAAAAACATTCAATATTAAGTCTGTCAAATTTTTAGGTCTGGAAATTATGTAGAATCTGGTAAAAACGAAAATGTGATAATTCCTTAATTTCTTTAACATTTAAGTGTATCAAAATATCAAAATTCGGTATAGACCGAAAGATAATGTCGCAGGAAGTTGGCAACTTAGAGTAAATATACCTAGAGAGGAAATTACGAACAGAATTACGTAAAATTTGTGGTCCCGACATGAAATACGTAATATTTGATAGTGTGGGTTTTTCCCTACTAAATTGGTGAGCAAATTAGCGCAAAAAATTTAAATAGAAGGATTTCCTACTAGAAGGATTTTTTTCAAAATGTGAACCTTTTACATACCACTGATATGAACTGATATCAACGAACACATTGTGTTTAACAGGTTTAACACAACGAAAATGATAGAAATTGACCCGTGTTGTTTTATGCAGCAAATTAGTTGGGCAATCGGTCTCTTGAAGGAAAACTACAAATCAACAAACAGATGCAAATCGCGCAATTTTTTATTAAGCGCATAAAATCACCAGAAAAATGAACAGGCTGCCCTTGACTCCTTTACTTTGGCATCCCGTAATAAATCACATTTGCACCATATTTAATTATTATTATTGCGAATGATTTCAAACAAAATTTCAAAATAGAGGGAAGCGATTTAGAAAACACAAAACTGACAACTATCAAAATTGTCAACGCCTACATGTGTTAGTAAAAGCTCTACGTAAAATTGTACGAAATGTGAATCTTATACAAACTGATGTCGGGACCACATTTTATCGTACGAAATACCTCTCTAGGTATAATTACTCTAAGGTTGGCAACCATCCAAAATTAATTGGTATTTTTAACATGTTACAGACGGCAAGCATACGACCAGTATTGTTATCGTGTCTATTACTTCCACCTATCAAAGTACCTTTTTTTTCAGTTGATTTCAAATCTTGTACTTCAATTTTTTAAACATGTATTTTACTATATAACGTACCATATTACCCAGAGTTTTTCATTATTTTTGTCGTCGTTATCGATAACAGATTAATTTTGCATTTACAACCCATGTAAATTTATTATCCTAGAACGCGCTGCGATGAGTTGTTGAGAAGCGATTGTAACTTGAAACTATAAAATTGAAATCATAAATATAGGAGATAATGCTACAACAACCAAAAATAATCGGCATTTTTGTCAATCTGTGAAGAGAAAGATTTCTCAGGCCCACACTTTAAAAATCCTCCTATTGTAGGAGTGTTAGGAGGTTTTAAGACTTACGTTTGAGTAGATTTAAGGAGTTTTCTCTTCGTTAAAACTAACTACCTTTTATGTTTCCTTGGTCAAATAGCTTGATGTGGAAGGACACTATTTTTGTGATATAGTACATTTCGTCGTGTTGAGGAATTTCGCGCCGTGTCATTCACAATAACCCACAAAGTGACATTTTCCTTATACGAAATGTGTCATTTTGTCAATTATTGTGAATGACGCGGCGCGAAATTCCTAGCAGCCCATTTCGTACCTGGCACTAAAAGTCTTCTTTAGCGTGTAAGAGGTTTCCAGAAAGAGCCGAAGGCGAGTTCTGGAATCGAATACGCTAAAAACGACTTTTAGTCCGTGGTACGAATAATATTGTCTTGTTCGCTAAAAAGCCAAATTAAACTCTCGTTGTAGCATACTCTTAGACTAGGTACTAGGCTGATCTTACAGGTTCGGAAATGGATTTGTCTAGAAAAATTGGAGTTAAATTTTGGACATTTGCCTTCTCCTACGCAAAATTTAGCTCATTTAAGATGTAATTTAGTTTTCCAACATATTTCACAATTTGATCGAGCTATCACCACTGTACTGACCAAAAATGTTTACAGCATTTTATAAAAATTCTGGATCTTAGGAGTTTAGTGAGATTTTCGAAGTCTCATTTTAGGCGTTTTACTAGATTTAGGAGTTTTGTGGAGCTTTTTCGAAATTTCAAGCCGAGTTCCAAAGTAACAAGTAAAGATTTGACTCCTTACATCCCTGCTACTAAAACAAACTATGAAGCAAGTAAATGAAAGTCGTCGTAGTGTGTCATATCATAGGCGAATTGAAAGTTGACAGGCTTTTAACGACAAATATACTATCTCAAATTCAGAAAGAAATGATTGCATTTTCTAGGACACGATGAGCCTAAACATTTTAATGCCTGAAATTCTTAAAAGGCCCATTCAGGCTGTTAACCGACTGAGGCAAGAGACCTATCGGAAGTCCACCGAATTCCCAGTATGGCCAGTCCGACACTGACTATAACACACTTGAAGAAAGACAGTAAAGATTCCCGGTAAAATTCAAATAATATGAAGCAGTTTGATGCCACTCCAATCGTATTATACGATTTAAAAATCGTCGAATAGGAAATTTCCATGTCATGAATGAATGAATTTAATGTGTGCCATAAATGTCATCAACAATCGTTTTCTAGTCAGTTCTTTTTCTTGAAATTCCATCTACTTCAATTTTTCGTTTATATTTGTTTTGTGATAAAGAGAATAGTCAAAACGAACACCATTGCTTGTTAAATCGAATCGTAAAATATAAACAATAAAATCAGCCACAATGAATTGGTATGCGGGCAATATTGCAGAGGCTGTTACACTTGCGAAAACAAGAGGTGCAATATTTGTTGTTTACGTAGAAGGTACGGATTGGACCATGAAGTTATTACTGCACAAGAAATTGATGGGGAAAAACTTTCTCAGGCACTGATGAGCTGTCCCAAAAACTTACATCAATAATCAACGAAAGTGCCATTCGTACAACACTAGAGTCGACATCCTTTGTTGCAATCAAAATACAGAGCGATAGTGAGGCCTACGTGCAATTTGCACAGATTTGTATCCTTTTAAAAACAAACAAACAAGGGGTTATTACAATGCTGGCGTATATAGATATTTGAATTGTCGACTGGATCATTTTATTTGCTACGTCATCCTTCCTTCGCAACAGTGTTCATAATTTCGTCAGAATTTTTCGTTAATTTACTGTACGCTTTCTATTAAGATTTGATGACGTTACAGATTGCATTGCTATTGCATGTAAAGTCTGAGACACTCCTCCCATGAACCTTTAAATATTTCCAGGGGTTTGGTAGGGCAGAAGTTGAAACTTCTTCCAAGGATCAATCTCTTTAACATTACAAATGCATTGACATCCCTAAAACACAAAAACTTTTCCTTAACGCTATTATAAACAGACAAACTTGTACCGTTGCCGTCGCTATTTTTCATTGGTTCGAACGGACAGCCCATAGATATTGTGACTGGTGCTATTGCGTCTAGCCAGGAACTTTCTGACCGAATAAAAAGCGTCGCTAGCCGAGCTCAGATTAACCTACCTAGTGCAAGTACCACTAATGTCGAGCCGAATGTGCCGGGACCTTCAACGACATCAACCGCACAAAGCTCCAGCCCAACTGCGGAAGTGGTATGCGAGGGTGATGTTTGTCGAAAGGTCACTAAACCGTCTGAGACGCTAGCGTCATCAGAAGCAGCAGCAGAAGCAGAAGCAGCAGCAGCAGCCAACACCAAATCATTAGAAGATAAAATGAAATTAGCAAAGGAATTGTTGGAGAAGAAGAAACAGGACAAGGAAAAGGAGGAAGCAAAGGTGGCATATTATGACACTGCGTCACTTATCTAATGTTTCTAAGTTTATTTTGGCTTTTTTAGCGTTTAAAGGATTTGGAAACTCAACGGCGACAAACTGGACGAGATCTACAGTCCTTTAAGGAACGACAACACGAATTAGACCTTTTACAAATGAAAGTAAGTGAGTGAGTTCCTGTAATCGATTCGAAACTAAAAAAATGTTCCTAACAATAGGAGGAGCGCCAGAAAGACAAACTTGCCGATCAAGCTGCTCGTAAACGTATTCTAGATCAAATTGCTCAGGATCGAGCCGAACGTGCCCAAAGGTTAAATTTAGTGTCAACACCAGCTGCCGCTGAAGTGGACACTTCAAAGAAATCCGTTCCGCCCAAATTGAATGCTGATTTTACGCGTATCCAGTTCAAAAAGCCAGATGGTGAATCGGAAATGCACACATTCAACTCCACGGACAAATTCCAAATACTTAGAACATACGTGGCCGAGTCAGTTGTGGGTGGTTCGATAAGGGATTACACTTTGGCATCAACGTTTCCAAGAAAGGAATACACTGTTGAAGACGACAATAAGTCATTGAATGAATTGGACCTAGCGCCATCGGCTGTCATTCTTATTTTACCTAGCGATAAATCACGTAATCCTCTGCCAATTGTTGCCAGCGGTTTGAAACCCTTAGGTATGGTAAACGGGCTGTTTTGGGGTGCTTTCGGTCAGTTGTTGTCCATTTTCAATTATTTGAAACGACTTATATGGCGACAAGGAAACGACAATAGTGAAACTGGTGCACAGAAACGGGCCAGCGAGGAAACTATTTCGGCAAATGATATGTAAGTTCTCCCGGGCTACTATTAGATAACCTGAATGTCAACTCATTTTCAATAATATTCAAGGGCTAAACGACGTAATCTAAGATATCCGTTGGAGAATCAGGCGCCAAGCACATCACAGCAGAGTGCTTCGTCCGGTGGACCGTATCGCCGACATGAAGGTTCAAACATTCATCGTTTACATGATAACAAGGAGTCCGATGATGAGAATAACACATGGAATGGAAATTCAACACAACAGCAGTAAAGGCTCACCGCCATAATTTCCCCTTCTGACTTTTTGCACTGATTTAACGTTTCGGTTATCGTCTTGCAATAAATTTTTGATATGAATGGGTTGCGACCAAAAGAAGCAATGCTGGGTTTAACTAGAATAATTAGAGATTGGTGTAAACGTGGGAGGAAAAAAATGTTTTTTTGTTACCTTTAGGAATTGCGTTCAACCAAAATTTCAAAGCAAAAACTTTTTATTTTTGATGATTATTTACTGCAATTTAAATTGACTTTGCTATTTCCTGTGAGTGAAGTCATGTCCACTATCATATTCAATTAAAATATTTCACAAACAAAATATTTGTTTTTTTAATGACCACCTACAGTGACGGGAGCGTTCACAAAATAAAAAATAAAATTCGACAATATGTGACAGTGACTCCAAGCAAATATTTTGGTATTACAATTAGAGCTGAGCAGATAGAAAACAATTGGTGAGCTTGTAGATAGTCTGAAGCAACTAACATCAGAGTCAGGTAAAACGAAATTCCATTGCAAGAGGGAGATTTAAAAAAAAAGACAATATTTATTCAAAGCGAAAAAAAGACTGCTCGCATACGGCGCAGTCAGTAAATAAAAATCATCTGCTCTATTACTTCCTAAAGTTCCAAGAATGCATGCCACATTGCCTCTTTGTATAGAAATTTTCTTCAACAGATAATCTTTGGAGCGTGACTCCCCTGATGCTCTCTTCATTAATGATCCCAACTGGTCAATAAATTTCTTTGTTTCTGGTCCCATGCAACCAAAAGATTCAAAGGTAAATAAATAGTTTTCCTTAAGACGCATATAATGATTAGGCTTAAATCTCTCCGCTTTATCTGCAATAGACCTTGCTTTCTTAGAGGATTCACCGATGTATGAAGGAGCCAAAGTTTCACGTATTGTTACATCCCATAAAAGTGATTTTCCATGACTCCACAAAACTATTGTCATATCATCAGGTCTTTTACCGTCGTCTCTAGAAAAACCTGCAAAAACCTGCAGCCACTTTGAAGATTCTTTGGTAGATGACGCAAGTAGTCCAGCACGAGTAACAGGTTCAGATTCACTAGAATCTAACATCTCGCTAAAACTGCTCCTAATCACCGGTAGGTCCCAGTTTCGTTGCACCTTTCTCATTTAATCATTATCTGGAATAAAATCGTTAGGAATGCTAGGAATACTATGCTTGTAATGGCATCATCAAACATCCGTAAATTAAATCCACTCAAAATTTCATTCGACAACTCAGTTGATGAATACTGAGATGACAGATATGCAGGCACTGCCAAGTCTTCAACCTTCCGAATCCCCAACCCACCAAAATCTAAAGGAAGAGAAGCTTGGTCCCAAGCAAAATCCGACAGCCTAACGTTCGTAATCGTCTCAAGCGTAGAACGGAAAATCTCGTCAACACTTTTCAAACGATCGCGCAGCGAAAAAGTCCTGCAAGTACGCAACAAATAATTAAACCTACAGCTCCCTAAAAACTTCCTAAAAATGCACAAAGCCAGATGAACATCCATTAATTTCAAACGGTCGCACATTATCCTCAACGATTCAACCTCTCTTAACCTGACCAACGCACTGTCTAGCACCGAAGCTGACTTTGCCGATCACCCTGTTGGTATCCTCTTCTTGACAGCAAAACATCATCAAGGAAACAGAGATTCGAGAAATGACTATACGTGTTGAATCTCGGACAAATGTTTTTCACTCTAAAAACTTAAGTAAATCAAAGGATGCACTTGAATTAAAATAGATTTAGTAACCCTTGAATAGGGGTATAAATACGAGTGAGTTGTAAGAATAAAAGGAGAATGCCTACTTTGATGAACGTAATGGGGGTATTTTTTCACTTCTTTTTGCGACTAGTTTCAGTGGCGAAATAGTATGTTGTGTTACAAGTATTGTAATGTTGATTTTTTCAGCACTACACCCAAGTTTTCCTTACGAGCGGAGCGAGTAAGGAAAATTGGGTCGTGTGCTGAAAAAATCTCATTACAATACGTGTAACACATCATGCTTTGTGCCAACCGAGAATTGAAATAGACAAATGCCCAAAAAATCATAATTTTCATGGTAAACAATCACTCTTCAAATTTGATCGATCACATTGCTTTGCATTTTCTAAAACGAATGTTGTAATAACTCATACAAATTCCATAACAACACTGCTTTGAGTGTTGAAATATCCCATCAAACGGGTTCTGAAATAAGTAACTTTACAACACTAAAATGAGTGCTGAAAAGAGTCGTATTTCAATTCTCGGTGGCACAAAGTACTTTACACACAAAATCAACATTACAATACTTGTAACACAACATACTATTTCAGCACACGACCCAATTTTCCAAAGGAAAACTTGGGTCTAGTGCTGAAACAATCAACATTACAATACTTGTACTATTTCGCAACTACTTTTAGTGGCGAAAAATAGTTCTATATAAAATTTGCATTTCGAAAGTTCACTTTTCGCAGAAAATTTTGCAGAAAATTTTGTATGCAACACGTTGCGAAAACAACCACTTTTCGCAACTTGTTGCATAAATTACTATTTTTAGAGCAAATATATCTACGATGAGTTATCAAAAGAACTCCTCAAGATATGTTTAAGACTTTATCTTTTTAACTAAACAATTGCATGTGTCTGCAGAGCAGTTAATAGTTTGCTTACCTGATACCGAATACATACGGAATAGCAAATCTAATAATGCGATAGTTTTTGTGACCGAGAGACCGATGACTGTGCCACATCGAATAAGTTAGGCAATTGCAAAAAAAATGACCAAAAAGATAGAAAACTAATGCAATGCATAAATGAATTGTTAGTTGTGCCTATAATACGAAAATTGTCTAAATTATGCTCAGACAGAACTCTTTATTTTCTGTTAATAAAATTCCTTCTTCTTCATCATTAGTTCTTAAAATTTGGCAATTATGTTTCCATACTAATTGTAGATTGTCATGGGTCCATTGTTTATTTCCTTAGTACGGGTACGGGATCCGAAGCATCGTGCAAGCGCAATATTCATTGCAGACCAATCTTGATCGTTTTCAAGCCTAAAAATTTGGCTGACACACTGATTCCCATTCAAATAAAGGGAAGACAAGCTATTTCTTAAACTGGCAAACGCGCGTGGATGAATTTGGTGGATTTGATTGTCTGTCAATTCAAGTAATTCCAGGTTCTTGTTGTGTAAGAAAGTATCTTCGTCGATTATTGAAATCCTGTTCATTCGAAAAGTCATCCGCTTAGCATTTGTCAATGGAGCCAGTGTTCGTGGAGCTAATTTCTGAATGTTATTGTTCCAAAACGCAAAATCCTCAACTCCATGCAAGCCCACGAAGGCATCTTGATCGATATCTGTAACTCCACTATTGGTAATATAGAAGTAACGAAGCTGTGTTTGGTTGGGGAACGAATTACTTTCAATTTTCGAAACGTTGTTGCCCTGAATAACTAGTTGCACTAGTTGAGCCACTGGCGGGATGACAACAGTTGCTAAGTTGCTATCATAAATATTAAGATATTGCAAGTTAGGAAAAGTGATAAATAATTGGTTGATTATGAACGGCGTATTTGAACTCCAAATTTCCACAAGATCAACATCGGCATCAGTTCTATTGCCGGTATGTGTTCCATTAAATGTCACATTCATTGAGGGATCTAAAACCGTGATGTGTCCTAGACTACACATGTAGACATCCCCTGTTCCATAGTCGTCGAACAGGCAGTTTAAAATAATATTTTGTCCAGAGGTAGATCCCAGCGCTACAATGATGAAGAAGACTCCGAGTTTCCTGACAAATATTTTACTTGAAATTCAAAGTGTTTCTTAGCGTAACTCTTTCCTTACCACATTTTGTATTAATTTCGCAATAGTTTATGATCCTGACTGTTTTTACCCTTTTTATTTCAACGATTTAAATACTCAGTACTTATCATCAATTATTTATTAGTATATCCTCTAATCTTAACGGAATTGATAAGTGCCACTTCACTTAACATTTTTTCGATTATAAATGAAATCTTCTTTTACCTCCTGTGTGCAGCAAAAATTCATTTTTCGCAGGGGGCCCGCAAAAATAAAATTCAATTTCGCCGCACTTAAGAGGTATAATAAACTACATACTTGTCCGGAAAATCGTTGTTTTGACACGTGTGATTGCATACTTCGCCTTCAGCTCAGCTTACAAACTACACACTCTTCAAAACAACGATTTTCCGCACAAGTATGTAATCTACTATTACTACGTTAGTCGTAAATGATGGTTCTCGTGACTTAGATTATGGAAATGCATAAAATCGTTCTTGGAACGATTGACATTTTATCTTAATGCTTTCGCATTTAACGACAAACAATGACAGTTTTATTGGATTATCATCGCCTGGAAATGATTTCGAGGAATTCGAAAGACGTTGAGGTTTAACATTTTTAGGCGAATGAAAGAATTCGAACGGGAAATTGGTCATAAATAAAAGTCTAAAGTCTATAAGAGATAGTGTTGTTCATTAGGATTGGCTTTGAAAAAATTGTTCAACTGCTTACAACAACAACAGCAATAATACTTGATGCGTAGTGCATCCTTCACTCTTTAATGAAATTCACAATTCCTATATCTAATTCCATTTATCCACAGGCACGATTCAACACACTTTTTAAATTACGATTACCGGTCAGCATAGGCCATTTTCAGTAATTTCTTGCTCGTCTTTTTAATCCTTGTCGGTGACAGCACACCCAAATAACCCATTACAGCGGTCCATGCATTTTGTATTCCACTGTTCTCGTGGTTTTATGTCATGTACGAAAAAAAAACGTTAAAAACCGAGGTACCCCAATACTACGTACACCGTAAATTTTTTGACGTCTTTTTGTAATAAATATTAAGTTAGAGTAAGAAATGGTTCCGATTCTCAATATGTTTTTTTCGGAATAGTTGGAAATAGTGAGAAAAGTAAAAAGATCAAGAAAAAGTAAGTCACTATCGCTTCTTTTGAAAACAGTCAGAATTAGTGAGAAAAGTAAGTCACATGCCGCCCTGTACTGTGCTGAGTTGCATAAAAGTATTTTGCTCCAGTTGTTCGATTGAACATTTCTGTATATACGATCTCATGCTCAGCCAGGGGCGCCGACTTCTAGGTGGCGTTGGGTGCTCAAGCACCCGACACCAAGATTCGTTGGGTGCGTAGCACCCAACAGATATTTGATATTTTTCTTAATTAAATAAACTAACATTATTGCCACTGTTTCTGAATTGAAACAAAAAAAGCCTTCAGACATTTTTCGGACCTTCACAAGCAATAATAATAACGTTTCTGTGTGAGTTGTCTGGAATTGTAGTTTTTCTATTAGTTTTGTCTTAGCTTGGTGTTCCACTTCAGCACTTTCCTAATGTAGAACCGAGAAGAAACGTGCAGAAATAGTCATCTATATTACAGACGATATGTTTAAAAATAAAATCATACGAGGAATATGATAAAGGCTATGAAGAATACTTTTGTAGAAATAGTCATTTACGTCACAAGGACAAAGGTCCGATAGTACTTTTCCATGTGACGTATTGAGTTTTTCATGCTTGGTATAGGACCCGAAAGTAGAAAAATGTTTACTTTCGCCCCTCAAAATTGACATATTTACTTTCGGTTCCCATAGCAAGCATGAAAAAGAAATAGTATGTCAGGACTTTTGGTCAGGGCGAGGGCGACCTGGATTGGGTACGAGTACGACTTGTAAGTATAAGCTGAAACCTGAAATGTTAACTTTTTGACTTGTTGTCAAAATGGAAGTCAACCTGAAACTACTTTCGAGCCAACCTGATTTTTTCAGGTCAGTTTCATTTTCTTTAACCGGAAGCCACCCTGTTAAGATCAGGTAAATGAGATTCCGATTCAAGTTTTACTTTACCTGAACCACTCCGACAATTAGACGACAGTTGCATAAAAATTGGAAAACATGCATACGAGCAATTTTTCTCTAATGTCGATATACATGTCCAGAATAGAGATGGCTATACGAAAAACCGGAAATTTCAACTCAAATTTTCCACCAAAATAATATATAAAATGAAGCTAGATTGTCAAAAGAAGGCTTGAACAAAAGTAAGTGAATGTAGTTATTCCGTAATATTTTCATGAAGAAGTATGTTCTACAAGTACGACTTAGACATTATTGACTCAATCTTGATTGCAATCTTGATATTAAATTAAGTTGCTAGATTCGCTATCGTGAAAATCACTGTACAGAGATCTCGCACCCAACAACCAAAACACAAGTCGGCGCCCCTGTGCTCAGCATATCTTATTTGTTGCTTGCCCCATGCGCAAGTTGATCAATACACATCAATTTATGTCTTGTGTGTCGTTTACAGATGATTAACCTTTTCTGGAAAGGTACATTTTCTCTATAAACTCTAAAGACTTCGTAAATATTAAGGAATGAAGTTAAAGGCTCCACGGAAAAATTCAAATCAGGCTTGTGGTGTTATATAACAAGTCCTCTAAATTCAGTACAGGACAGTCCGTTAGCTTTTCTAATTGATTGTTTATCGCAGTTCTTCAGGCAATAGAAGTCCCTAAGTCGTAAAACGGAGAAGTTTATTCCGCAAAATATATATTAACAACAGTGAATTGTCGGATGTCATTTTAATTTCGATTTATAAGAAAATCAATTGACAATAAAATCTAATAAGTCAACAATGTTTCGCCAATTAAATTCTGTTTACCAAATTAGCCATTTGTTTGTCTTTGAGAATTGAAAGTATTTCAGGTATATAACGTCAATTTTGAAAATTATATTAAAATTCGGGTTTATTAAAAAAATATCAATAAAATCGTTAATTACATTACATCAAATCCTACTTACTGTCTTTACCTCGGTAAACACAATTAATTACAGATCGATCATTACGAAATAAATTATATTTTCAAAGGCACCGCAATTCAAATGATTTTCGTTTGTTGCGTCACAAAATTGATGTATTAGTGGTGGGTATATTCTCATCGATCAATAAGATTTTGAAATAATCAATTTCGTATTTAACCGCTACAAGGATAATAAAATTTAATTTGATGTTTTTTGAAATTCATTTCTTAGATATTTTGATCAATTAGCCAATTGGACCTAGTAAATTTCAAAATTCCAAGATTTTTAGTAGTAACAGCAATTCTATCTTATTTGCCAGTTCGAATGGCATTCCAGCCTGCCGGAAATGTACACAAATATTTCCCACACAAAAAGTTTACAAATTCTTGACATAAATAATTTTTGTAATTTTCCCAGTTCCATATATTACTAACACACGCGACACAAAAAAAAATTGTGTGACACAAATTCATGTATATTAGTAGAAGTAAAAATTTTGCCGAAAATTTCGTCAAAAAAAAGGTCGTTGCATCCAATCGGTCATTCGTCTTTCTAAATTGCAAAACAATACCTGGTGCACAATAATGTGTCTGATTAAAAGTGCAAAAAAAAAAATTGATGGGGTAGACGGACTTTTGTGATTGTTTAATGATAATCTTTTACTTATACCGTGTGCAATCAAATGGATATAAAAGCTTGATTTTACTGTTTTTTTTAAATTCATCAGTCAGTCTTCTTAGTGTTATACATTTTGCTCCGTTTAAAAATGAACGTGAACTTAACATTCCTTACCATTGCATTTGTCATCTGTGTAGTAAATGGAACCCTTTTGCCTCACGATCCCAACTATTGCTATTCATCGGGTGATCCCCAGAATTTTTTAGCGAAATTCTCAACAATAACACAGTATGATGCAGTAAAAGGAGGCTCAGCATTAAATCCTTCTTCTTGTGAACCAATTAAACTTTTGGCTTTGGTCAGGCATGGTACGAGACGTCCAACGAGTACCGAAATCAATTTCATGTTGAAGAATTATAGCCTAATTCCGGGCGAAATTATAGACAACATCAACTTAGGTACAACAATGTTGTGTGAAGATGATGCGAATACTTTGAAAGAGTGGCAATTCGATTCGAACCTGTTATATCCCAGCGGTGGTCTTTCTTTATATGGAATAGAAGAAATGAAAAATATAGCCCAGCGTCTTAAAAATACGTTTCGAACACTTTTCTTGAATAGCAATTCAACTTTGTTCAGACATTCACCATCCGAAAGAACTCGACAAAGTGCTAAAGCTTTCGCTGAAGGGTTATACGGAAGTTATGCTGAAGTTACCTTTACAAATAGTGGTTCGGAACCAGATATGCTTCTACAATCATTTGAAAACTGTGCAACATGGAAATACACATTGCAACCTCTTGCGATTATGGATGCGGATAATTTCACCATTGGACAGGAATTTGTAAATTTAGAGGAACATGTTAACAAAAAACTAGGTTTTACCACCGGATTGAAACGACTCAATCGGCTGGATATTCTAGCGCTAGTGCTGCATTGTATGTATGAACAAATTTTGAATCGGACACAAAACTCGCCATTCTGCGCTGCGTTTTCTCCCTCTGACATGCAGATCACCGAGTACTATCTAGATCTGCTGCAGTTTTATTTGAGTGGTTACGGGTTTCCACTATACAAAAACCTATACAGAAATATGAATTGCGAATTGGTAAAAAATATGTTAGACTTCTTGACCGGAACTGCTACTGAAAATGAAAGGCTATTCTTCGGACATGATACCACCATGCAATTTCTATTCGTGGCATTGGGAGTATTTAAGGATGATTACCCAATGACTGCAAATAATTTTGCTCAACAGTCTTTCAGAAAATGGAGACCAAGTCTTAACACACCTATGGCTGCCACTTTGGTTATTGTACGATACAGGTAAGTCTTGTTTAAATTTCGGCCTGTTATTCGAAACCCTGATTTCTTTTAGATGTCCTGCTGGCGACGAGGATGAAGTCTTACTTGAACTAAATGAATTGCCACTGAAATTCCCAGGGTGCAACGCAGAAGGAATCTGTAAACTTTCGGTTTTTCTGAAGAAACTCGATTACTTTGCAAAGGCGAATTGTGCAAAACTTTTTTGCACCAACAAAACATCTTAAAGTGTTAAACGAAAATAAAGATACGTTCCCCATACTAATTGTCGTATTGCATTAGTATCACAATTCAGTACGTTTCCTAATAACTTATTCATAAATTGTTTTTTTTATTTTTTTCATGATTTTTGGTGAATTTCAAAATTTCGAAAAATATCCCATTTCTCAAAGCGAAGTGACTATTTGCAAGCACTTGCAAAATCTAAGAAATTAGCTCGAATCCTAAAATCTATGAACAACGACGGAAGTTGAAACGTTCCAGAGAAATCTGCCCACACCCCAAAATCTAAGAACATTAGTGCTCCTCGCTCATATTGAAATTGACACATACCGATCAAAAACCCTGAAGGAAGTTGAAAAGTTTTAGAGAAATCAATCTGAAAGTCAACATCTAGGAACCAACAGTGGTGCTCCTCGTTCATGTCGAAATTGACCCAAATCCATCGAAAAACCTGATGAAAGTTGAAACCGAAAATCTAGGAACCGAAATTATTACTAGTCTTGCAAATAGTCAACTCCTTTGAGAAATGGCTATTTGCACAGGCGTGTTCCATAATTATGTTCCGGTATTTCGTAAGAAGATTTCAAATTTGCTGTTCCATTTCCAGCTAAGAGACGGGCAATCGCTGCTACAAAATTGATCTGTCTTATTAGAAGGTCTGAACTGCAGAAAAAAAAATCTTCATTGCCGTCGACGCGACCCTAGACTTACCACTCAATTCTTTTCTAAATTCCATCGTTTATATCTAACGTATTTAATGATGTTGGACACTACTATTCGGCTGGCTGTGTTATTTACATCTGATATTGTACGTTCCTCACATCTTAAAGGTATTACTCAATTCACAACTCAATCGTAGGCATAAGGGCTGTTCGTGAAATATTTCGGACATAGGAAAGATTTCATCGAAAAAGGCACCAAATAAGAAATTTCAAACGAAAAGTGAAGGGCATAATCTTTTTTCACCATTTTTTCGGTTCCCCAATCAGGTAACGGTACCGGAGCGAGATATACCATTGTGCAACAATAACAAGCAACAAATATTATCCATTAGCAAATACAATTGTATTGCTAGTAATTGCAAGTCATCTGATAACAACTACAGCGACGATGGTCTATTTTATACATTAAATGTGATAAAACAAATGAAGTAATAGATTTTGTATCAATCTCCAAGTGATACTTTAAACATTAAAAGTAACAGAAAAATCGATTTTTCTTGTTTAATTTAATAACAGATTTCACTATCTACAATTGTCGTTGATAAAAGATTAATTGTACATGGGAATATGGACTATTGTCGACACAATTTACGAGATTATTCTGATTTTGCAATGGCGCATAAACCGTCATACCATTAATTTCATTCATATTTCAAATTAAATTTTAATTAAACATTTTCACTTTTATAACATGCAATTCATAAGTTCTCATGGGTATGTTTAAAAATAATTATATTAGGTGTATACTGGGAAAGTTTCAAAAGTGACAAATTAGTCATTTTATAACTGGAGAGATAGCACAGCAAATTTTAAATTAAATTTTCCCATTTACGAGTATATAACGTCCACAATATTATTTAAACGTTGTAAACTGAATCAAAATGACTGAGACGCAATAATATTATGTGGAGTGGATGGTATATACGTATATTCTATTTATACAATAATTTTCGTTCAATTATACTCCAAAGTGTATCACACTCGCACATAAAGTATACTATTATAACTGTGGGGTGGTTTCAAAATGATGAAAATTATGACATATATTTAATGGCAGCTTTACTGTATTTTTAACATATGCACCAGTTAAATTAAAGTTGATTAAGGAAAACTTTCTACCTAAAAATGAATTCGTTCTTTTTGGGGTGTCGATGAGTAGATACTTACTTATGGCAAGAGAGAAGAGAGGACCTAAACTGCTGTATTATTTGAGAATCTGTTACTTCGTTGAAACAAAATATTTTCATCAGATTCGTAAATTTGCTTGTTTTACAATCAGGAGTGGGATTGATTACGGCATCAATTCTCTTTCCTCAATTCTATGTCAAATCTACCGATAGAGTATGAATCCCTATTTCACTGAAAGATGTCGCGGCAACAAAAACCAAAGATAACAGGAAAATAATTATTTTTTTATTCGACGGATTATAGGCACATGACCTCAGGATACTGGAACAGTAATCAGGTTTTCAATCAGTCCTACATTTTCTTGGATATAAGAGTTTGAAAGAACGTTTCATCTTATCGTATTTTAAGAATCTTATCGCCAAGCCTATATAGGGCCGCAACTAATTACTGTACCAGAGTCCTGAGGTCATGTATGCTATACGATGAAATATAATGTGACTAAAATCCGTAGAGTAAAATATTAATCATTTTTCTGTTGATACCTTTTGAAAAATGACTAACCGTACTCTATCAGGTAGAATTGAGATAGAATTGAGATAGAATTGATGAAAGTGAAATGATACCGTAATCCTCGCCGTATCACTCTCCAGAGGATGTGCAATTTGCATTTCCTTGCTTTAAGGTCGTTACAATTAAGTAAAGGCATCTAATGAAATTACTACCGACTGTGGACTACTACAAATATCGACACATCGAAACATGTGCGGAATCGAATTTAAAAGACCTCGTTGTAAAGTTAAGGAAACTCTGTGTTACAAGAAACCAATTTTAATTTGTTGGTGATGATGTTTATCTTTAAACATTGCTTCTGTCGTGTTGTAGTTGTGTGATACGAAAAAAAAAACTAAATAGCAGATTACAATCAAGACCTGGGGAAATGTGATAACATAAATGTCGTTGTTATAATTTTTTGGGCAGAAGCAAATCAAACGAACCAAAAATTCGTATCAAGCGCATAGAGAGTTAAGGTAAAAGTCACCATTGAATGAATTATTGTTGATAAGGGAAACAGTTTTGGTGTATGGTGTTTATCAATCAAAATAAAATGACAGAATGTTGAAGCTGAACTCGGGTTTTTTTTTCTTGACTATTCTATTATTGCTCACTAATCTAATATTGAGCAGTAGTTGATAATTTAATATTATTAATGTAACACCAATTGTAAATATTGACAATATCGTATAGTGCATACATTAGAAAATGTTTCTGTTTGGACAGTAAAAATCAACAGAAAAAAAATTTCAATTTTATTTATATCAATAAAATCGTCAAAAATTGTTTCCAAATATTAAATTCGTTATTTGAAAAAAAAAGAAAGAAAGATTATACCTCACAGCAATATTTGTTGAAACCAATTAAATTTGAATTTGTGCAAGAGAAAGATTGATTTGAGGATTCAACGTTGCGTTGTTCATTGAATAAATATTGAGCTATAATAAAGTCCGCGCTTTCACAGATAAAACGTTTGGAAGAAATAAATTAAGTCGATGTTTGTCAATACTGTAATATTTTTAGTAAAAAGAAACATTTAATTCTGAAAAGTTGTATTGAAATAATGATGTATTATGTAAATGGGATGCAACTTGTGTCGACACTTTCGCAGACTCATATTTAGCGAAAACATCTACAAAGGCTAGACAACTTGCAGATTATGCGGCATCTCAGATGCACAAACATTATTCAGAACTTTTGTCTTCTAATAATTATATTTTATTAGCCTTCGCTGTTGAAACTATGGGTCCATGGAGTGAAGAAGCATTAAATTTCGTACATAAAATCGGCCATAAATTACAAGACTTGACTGGGGACAAAAGGTCAAAATTCTTTCCAATTCAGAGAATGTCGATGGAAATACAGAGACACAACGCCGCTTATATCATGGGCACTATTTCCCCAAATAAACCATTGGAAGAAGTTTTCTATTTATAAATATTGACGTTACACAATGGCCAAATGAAGTACTAGATTTGATGATTTGTAATCTTTGATTGACGTTACACAATGTCCAAATGAATTAAAATGTTATGTACATACTCTATACGTTAACACACACACACACAAAAAATGACCAGTTAACCACATGTCTTTTTGGTCATAACTCTATGATGAACTGGCGGTCGCATGCCCGCTCTGTTGCCGCTAAAGTCTTTTGTCAAGTAATGGGCAGGCTTCAAGCTTCGGCGAGAGATATTCTGTCAAAGGCATTTAAAGCATGCGTACGGTTCGTCTGTGGTTTGAGTCGATATGAATCAACTTCAAATGATATTGACTGCATACTTGGTTGCGATCTGTTCTCTCACTATGATTACTTGACATGTGTGCTCATACATAAAACTATTCTTACGAAACAGCCTCGCTACCTGTCTGATTCGCTAACCCTTACGCGTAATGAAAGGACGTTCAACCTGCTGCTGCCAAAAGTCGGCTCTGACGTTCAGTTGCGATTTTTTTTTGTCAGCGGAGTCTCAACCTATAACTCATTGCCTCCGAGTATAAAGAGGATTTTTTTCGATAACTGTCTTCAAAGATGCGTGTAGAGATTACTTTAGTGCTTAAAAGTTCCTCTGACTCATTTTATCGTCTTTCACCAAAATCAACATCAGTGGTCACTGCTTGCCATCACTGAGAAACTCGTTATGTTGGTATTGCTCCTGTGTACAAAATCGATGATAATGCTACACTCGGTTACTGCGTGGCTATTTTGCTTAACTTTAACTTTTACTTGATTTTATCTTTTTGACGTAGCACAACTGCCTGCCAAATGGATCCGTGATCCTAAATTCTTAGTTTCTTTTTTTTTCTTTTCTTTTATCATTTTTTCTTTTATACCGTCTATAAGTTTTTAATGTTCTCGCGTTGCTTTGCTCGGGTTTATATGTAATTTAAAAGGCCTCAAGGCCTTATGCGTATAACGTCAATAAATGAATTAACTAACTAAATAGGGACCGCCGACCACCAATATTTTTTTTTCATATTTATATATATATATATATATAACTCCACGATTTGAAATATATTCCATTTTATTACAGTATCCAATACGAAATCAGTTCGAGGACTTTTATATCTAAGATATAGAACGACTCTAACGATAACGAGGGTACGAATAACGTTGTCTAACCCTGTCGGATCAATTAAAGTTTCATCATTTCGGACGTCGGACTATTTTGCGAAGGAACGACACTAATTTCACTAAAGTCACCAATAATTCATTAAATTCATGAAAATCTACTATAGTCCAGGCCATTGTGTCAGAAAAAATGGTTCCGTTCGATTTTTTAAAGACAAAATTTGTTCCAAAACTTTTCATTCCCAATCATGTATGATAACTGAAATGCTCGAAAAACGTATAGCGAGTGGATTAACACAGGGACCCGACTACTAATATTCCACAAAGTTGACAATATTCACTAAATATGCCTAACATTCGCCTAATTCACCAACATTCTCTAAAATTTGCTAAACTTAACTAGGATTAACTCAAATTTGCAAAACGTATCAATACCTTCCTTTCCACACTAAGCTCCTTAGAAACAATTAAAATTCAGGTTTTCGTAATAGGTGAACCTCCAGCTCTAGGGAATATAATCTAAACTAAAAATGTTTTATCCTGGAAACATAGACACTCAGTCACGATCTCCAAAAATATTTTTTCAGACTTCATATTTTTTGATAAATAAATCTCTGAAATGTAGAGACCCAACTTTCACAGGAACGATATTATATGGCGCAGGCCGAGAACAAAGAAATTTTCAAAAATTGATCCTGGGGAAACACTAAATTATATGAAAAACACAAAAAATGCTTCCATAAAATGCGGAGACGGATCCGCTGAATGAATTTTCCACTGAGCCCTAACAAAACTAAAACATTTTGTAAAAACCACTGCACCCTAATGCACTCATATTTCGAAATGTATTGTCTGTTGAGAAGTGAGTATCTACCTTTGTTTTTTCACCAGGATACCTAAGCCTCATTCCTAAGAACACTAAGAAATTGCAGACAACTTATAGTACCTTCATTACATCCTTCTTATAGCTATTATTAAATCATCTTTGCTAATATACTTACAGAAAATGCTCTATCCATTCATTATAAATATAGTTGGATTGACCATCATCGTCATTATAGTGAATAAATGTTGAACGGGAGCTTAACAGTGTTGTGTGTCAAGTGTTTCTATTGCTATTTACTTTAGCTTATTACCGGAACTTTATATAAATTTTTGTCCGAATTCGTATCATACACATCCTCCATTGGACTATGTATGTGCATTGTTTGTTAAATATAATGACAGTAAGTACAATTTTATGTATTTTAACAAATATTTGTTATTTGATCACGCACATTTAATTTCTTTGAATAATTTCAATCGTCTACGTAGTCTACGTTTTGTTTATTGTTAACGATGATGAGATGACCACTTAAAAAAGCGATTATCGATAAGTATTTGCGCTTTGGTAACATTTTATCTAAATGAAACGTTGGCGACACGTCCATACTGAATAGAATATGAATAGAAATGAGAGAGTTTTTACTTGTACTGTATTTTAAGAATCATTTAGAATTACAGACAATGACAATGAGTCAATCGATCGGTAACCAGTGAATGTGATCTTGACAAGGCACCTTGATACTGTCAAACTTATATTAAATGACCATACATACCAGCATTTTATCTTATTTAGTAATTTTGAATAATTTAAGGTCATTAAAATAATGATGAGATAAAGACTATTTCGATGATAGTGCAGCTCACGATACAGTAGTCAAATCAGTCAAATGCAACAGCTAGAATCTGAATGCAACATTCATGAAAAGAACTCGTAGGGACCAACATGTATTCGAACAAATTGCTTATTTTAATCATGCTGGTGTATAGTTTAACAAGTGATGCACAAACCGTAAATCAATCTTTGATTACCGATTGCTTCAAACACTAAGCTCCTTGAATGTTCTCAGGTGCTCACTCTAGAGGACGTGCTTGTCACTACCAACTGGAGTTCGGAGGAAGTCGGCGAAGAACCGTTGGACAGTTCAAGTACACGGGGTTTGGTCGGTGATATTGCAACAATAAAAAAAGTTGTTGAAGTCATTCAAACCGTTGGAGGAAAAGTGATTCCTGCAATTATAGACAGTCAAAAATCTACCGTTGATGCACCGAATAAACCTCCACGATTTAAATTATTGAAAGCATTAAAGTCAGACAATAAGGAGGAGTCGGTTGGACCGCAAGAATAGTGAAATGTTTCCATTTCGTTTGGGATTAGAGGAGATAATAAATAATTCTTGTCATAGATATAGAGGTGATTGTTAACTCATTTGGCTTACCAATGGTGAAGTGAATTGTTCAGAAAATAGACGATGTTTCGGTTAGACATTCGTAGACATTAAACATTCAGAAACAGATAACTAATATGTATCGACGAAAAATGTGAGGACTTCGCGCATAGCACTCTAGCATTATCAAAGTTCTGAAAGAACATTTTAAGACAACCACGAAATAACGGGTAACACCAAATTTTATAAACGCATTTACTACCAGATAGTTTGAGAAATCAACTTGAAGAAAATATTTAATTGGAAAATTCAGAATTGTGTTCCATTTTTCATTTAATCTTCTCAGCCGTTGACGCAATTTGTGTGTCACAGCCTTCGTGATCAACTTAGGGTTGTCTTAACATGTTCTTTCAGAGCCTTGAGCATTATTGTGGTCTTATACTGATATATCTATGATTTATGTGCGATAAAACGAGTGAAGTAGTAGATTATGCATAAAAGATCGCGATACGATTGCTGAAAAGGTTGAGCACTTTACCTGTTGAGAAAATAGGAAATGAGTTTCGGTCAATAGCTTATGAACGTTGGCATGATCGGGCCATGAAAATATGTTTTCTTCCTATTAACACAGTCAAAATTTACCGGACCTGACCTGACCTGACACAATCAAGCCTGGTGCCTTTGCACACGACCAGAAGGACATGAACGTTGGAACTTTGGTAGCACAAAGTGTTACGGACAGAACCACCTTTTGATCCTCCAAGTTATATAATGGACGTGAGTCCAAAAATAACAGCGCTGGCCCGCAACTTGACATGTACAACTTAAAACTAACAACAGAGTCAAAATTTACCGGTAACCAAAAATGTAAAACTGACTCCATCTCCATATATTTCTTTCATTGCTTTCTTCGGGGAATGCTTGGTTTCTCACGTTTCCCAGTATCCAAATTTTTAACGAAAAAATTTCCTGGTAACTAGGATACCGCAATACGACAAATATACAGAGACTGGGCTTCAGTTCAGTTGGTGTATCTAATGTTCTTACCTAATTTCCGGCCGTTTGGTTATGTTTTGAACGTTTTGAATTATAATACAAATTGAGCACTCCAAACGTATCCCATTTTAACAGAAAGACTTTGCCTAACATTTTTTCTCCAAAACAACAATTCAATCTCGTGCTTGAACGATTCAATGACTTGGCCGGTGCGTCGTGAAATTCTTGTTGGTATAGACCAATGATAGACTTCCCATTTTATCATCAAATCATCATTTTAATCCGATAACAATCGATAATACAAAATTCAAATTTCATTGGTGTCAATTCCTGTTTTCCGTATGCAAGTTACTCCTATCACCTATGCACATCAGCGCCAATTTAATATTAGCACGACACTTTAGACTTTCTTCCCGTATTACGTCTGCTTCCTTGTTTAACACTCGCACTTTAAAGTCACAAAATTTAATTGCCTCTTCCAATTGAAACTCCACGAAATGATTCAGACCAACGTTCACCAGAATTCTGTCAGTGTTGTCCACTTTTGCTTGAACGAAAAAATTTGCCCCAACATCCACTTTGGTTTTGAATCCCGATTTAAGGTGTGTGTTGATTGTGCTGGCCGTGTTTCGCAGCTGGTTGTATTCCATTATCTCGCTGTGAATGTGGTTGAGATGGTTCTCGTAAACTTTCAGGTCTTCACGAAGGTGATCGTTGATGAATGTTTCTAATTTGTCCGTTTCCATTGTGGTCTGCAACATTGATCAATTAACCATATCTTCCGACAATCAATTTTTATGCAACAACTGATTTAACTTACAATTAGTTCATCAATTAAGAGTTTTTGTTGGTGGTTTTTAGCGGTACTGAACACTTTGTTTACAAATACGTTTCGTTCAACTGACAGTTTTTTCTTTCTTTATTTTTTCTAAAACAAATTGTCTGAACGTTTAGTTCCACACTGCCATGTAATGCGAAATTGTCGCGTGTATATCGAGGATATCGAGTGTATTTCTGTTTTTTATTTTATTTATTTATCAACGTAAATTTCAGTTTCACTAACGTCTAATGTCACCTCGGGGGAAATAACCATTTCAAAAACGGATTCTATTCTAACGCCACAATTTTAATATTCTTTTGACAAAAATAATGAGTGCGCTCAAGATAAAGAGACAGATTTTGAAGAATCGGGGCCATACCTGCACGGTGGGGTTGAACAAAACTTAAATAGAGTCATGTTCTTATTGAGGGACTCTAGTACTATAAGGAACCGAAGCCAGTTAGCGGATCCATCCAGCCGTTTCGGAGAACCGGTACACATGGTCGTCCGGGACTCGCGAGTCAATTTGAATACCTATTGTTATCGCTATGGATAGAGGGACTTAGAGGGATTTAGAATTAGCTAATTTATGTTAAAATGGCTTCTCTCAACAACCTGGCCACGTAGCTACGGTCAGCTAAAGTCGAAAACTCGACATTTTGGAATGGTGATATGTCCAAGACGAAGAGACTTTGAAACTCTTTGAATGTAGATATTGGAAGAGGATAGCAGGCTCTCTTAGACATCGTGAATGGTTTTTATAAAATATGTTTGAATTGTACAATATTTGAAAAAAAATATTTACACCAACCTCGGCGAAACTGGGACTCCTCTGTAATACACGGGTAGACCCTTCTTGCAACAAAACAATAATGCCTGGATGAGCCTGCAGTCTAAGCTTTACAACGATACCAAACTTGCCATACCCTCACAAGGTCACTCACTCTACAACAAAATTTTCAATTTATCATCTACCTTCAAGTGTCCGTTTCTTTGGGATGAGTGGAATTGTTCATTCTTCATAAATAAGTGGTTTGAGTTATTTGCAGCATTTCGTGTATCTGTAGTCGGTTAAAGCTGAATTCCACATATTTTTTGGGTAAATTTCCTCTAACGCTAGCCGTTATATATGAGAGATAATCTCGGCAAGCGTCGATTGTCCGCCTCATCTCATAATAACTTTAAGGTTACCTGCCGATCTATTTTTTACATTATTTGTAGCAAAGTCATAAAGCAGATGATCACTTAAATCCAAGGAAGTAAATTTTTATTTATACAAATGTTTTTAGCTCGAATTTGATGGACATTAGGAAGATTGCTAAAGTTTGGAAATTAGTATTTATAACTCTCATAAACCCGATTCCCGTCGATCGGATGCAACGAAGCTAAGTGACTTTATTAGAAATAGGGAACAGTAATTAAGAAGATCAGTCGTACCTGTCGCATTCCGATCACGTTTAGCCCAAAGAGTATTCGAAACCGCAGCAATAGAGCGCTTAGTCACCACGTTGTGAACGTCGTTAATCTTAATCTTCCGATGATCGTCGAAAATGATCGGTTCTCCTCCGATGTTCGAAACTATACATTCCATTGTAATTTATAATTTATTGGACTGAAGTCAAATTAGAACGACTAAAGTTTACAATTTCATACACAATTAAGTTATCTGTTTCAAACGTGAAAATTGAGTGCTGAAAATTGATTATTCTGAGAGGCAAACAACTCTGGATAAAATCGTGTCGCAAAAATTTTCTGTTCTATTGTTCTATAGCACTTCATCAGGAATGGCAATAATTCACTGTGTAAGTGCGCTTCAGAATTTAAACTTTAAGTGAACGAGCTCCTCAAAAATTAACGAAAAATTTCAACGTTTCATTGTAAATTGACTGTTTAACAGTGTTAAAAAAGTAAATTCTTACGTTCCATTTTGAGTTATTGTTCAGCGCAATTTTAACGCAAGTCCTTATTTGAGAATGGTACGATTTAACGCAGCGTTAAAATACCTTCTCACTTTCTAGTTTCTAACCCACTTACGGTGTAAATTAGTCTCTGGTTTTCTATGGTTTCCGACAATTTGATGATGCCATCAAAAATATTGCATAAATCGATTTACTCACTGCACTCCAAAAAATGTCGTGGGGGCTTAGTGAGTAAAAAAGCTTAAATAATTGTTAGGAACTTTGTAGCTTGCCCAAAAGTCCCAAAACAAAAACGTAATCTACTATTCCCCGTTAATCAAGTTGTAGATCTATTCGAATTCAATGGTTGCCTCTCGAAAAAACTTGCTTTTGAGTGGTATCAACACACTTCAAGCAAAAGTGCTTCGAGTGACAGCTGCCAAATATGGTACTATTTTGTATGAAAAATGTTTCTAAATTTTTTACAATGCTAAAATTTGGGTGATACACTGTCCCGTTTCAGTACCGATTTAGAGTATAGCACTCTTGCTTGAAGTGCGTTGGTGGAATGTGTAATTAAAATTAAATATTTGTATTTCCTCAAAGGTTTTCGTATTGGTATAGTATTTGAAAATTTCTACTCTCGTAGATTTTGTAGAATGTTGAACATGCTGTAAGCACCGTTGATGATCTAGAAAAAGACATCATGTTCAGATATGCCACAAATTAATTCATCAAAAAGAATCACTCAGGACTCTGCCTCACCGATGTAAATGTAAGCAGATTCAGTGGGTAAATTTTACCAACTACAAGCTCTTGCGGCTGTTTAAAACGTTCCCCTAAAATAATGACGCACCTCTTACAAGATTGTGTCTGTTCGATCCAATTGGAATTGTACAAGCAACGCGACAAATCGTCACTGGACAACTTAATTTCGTTTGCCAAGTACATGACCATAAATATGTCAAAAAGGCTGTACAACAAAACAATACAATTGATTGCATCAATTATAAGATCTTCGTGTGAACTCTACAATGGAGAAGCATAGGAACAAAAAACCTGGAATTTATTTGAAATACTCTTTACGAATGCTAGTGTATACACTGCACCGCATATGCAAACGCTACCAGTTCCAACTTGCAACAAAAACAAAGTCCCGAAATGAGTTCCAAACTCGTCAAGAACTCTAAAGAAAAAAATGCTTCAGATCATAGTATGTTACGTACCTGCGGGGAAATCAAATTATTTCCCGTCTGTAGTATGCTATATTTTAATCTACTACACTCACGGAATTTTGAAAACCGACACATTTTCTGTTTCGTGGTTTGCTGGGTTTTTGTGAATTTTGCATGAATTTTTTATGGAGAAATCAGAAACTCAAGTAAAACACAGAAACAGAAAATGTGTCGGTTTTCAAAATTCCGTGTGTGTGTGTATTACTTTACGAAAGGGTTTTACCTAGGGAGGGAATGACTCCATTACCTCCCTAGTAAAATAATTTAATGACGAAAACCAGGAATTTTTTGCGATATATGTGAATTTACCCATTTATTCTGTTATAGTTCTGTATTGTCTGTACTAGATCCTTGCGAAAAAGGTTCTGTAGTTCTGTTAGCGAAATCTTCAATTTAGACTCGCCTATGTTTATCGTACCCATGCGCTCCAGTTGCGTTCCCAACAATTTATATTCAAGCGAAAAGCTGAGCATTACATACCAGCTTATTGTTGTAAGAAAAGTGCAAACTCCAGACAAAAAACATCCTCCAGCCTGAAATACTAATGCAATCCAGAATCCAATTTGGCTATTTGTCCAGTCCAAAGGAAATTGAAAGTTTATTACAAATTTTCTCTCATTGAAAAGTGGAAACAAAATTAAAACGAAAATCGTTATGAAGGTGCCGTACAGAAAGTACCGAATGAACTTCATAAATGCGTACAACAAATTTCTCGTCTTATAAAATTCACTTTGTTCATCGGTGTAACGTGTTCCGAATTGATGTAATACCGAAAGAATTTCATTTTTTCGCCAAAGAATCAACCAAAATCTATAACCTTGTACAGCAAATTGAACTGACACAACTACTAAAAATATACGCTCGTCCGGATCGCTAGTGACTTTGGCTCGTAGGGCGACTGCTGAAAGATATGCTAGAGCAAAAATAAAAAGAAAGTAACGTCTAGACCGTTCGCGATAAGTACTTTGATCGCTCCATATTCCCAAGTGATAGTACAGTGCTATCAGTATGCGGATGGTTTTTGGTAACTCAAGTTTGAACATTTTCCTTCTGTTTTATTTGCAAAATTCAACCGTGTGTTCTCGGAACTGAACTGACCTGAACTGAAAGACAAATAAAAGAATTCCATGTGTAAGTGCGCAAAATGTATGACTTGTATCTTTGGAGAGTGTTCATTGAGAACGTATTGGTAGTTTAGTGCACGTTAAGAACACATAACTATTACGTAATTCAGTGAGCAAATTCGATACTTACGCCACAATGTCGTTTGAAACACTTCATTTCATACAAAAATTAGCGAGACAAAATTTTGTCGCACTCAAAATGGGTGCGAAAAAAGCTCTCTGTTGAGGGTGAGATGAGTAAAATCTACTCAATTAAACTTTTTACTTAGTTAACATTCTACAGTTTTAATTGTTCCACATCGTTCCACTTGTTGTCGACAAAAAATTTGTAAAGAGAGTCGTTTCACTCACCCACTCGTGAGGAATCAGAGAAACGTAAGGACAAGCACTACTTCCATGTGGTTGAAATTTAAAATTTCAGTCGTCCTTTATGAACACTGACTGTCAACCATCATTGCATGCAGTATAATTATGAAATTCCGTATTCACTTTATAAGCGAAGCTTGTATTAGGCTTTTCACAGAAACCTTCCTGTTTTGTGACTCAATAAGAAAATATTGATTTTTATTGTAATTTATAGCTTTTTCCCTTTATTTCCTGTCATCGATTATAATCGTATTGTAGGATATGTCCTCCATTTCTTCAAGGTTTTTACTTGTGACATCCTATCCTCAATTCTAAAATAAAATGAAACAGAAATCGATTTACATGGAAAATCCGTGGATTTCGAAAAAGGCCTGTAATGCGGCTGTAGTTTTTATAATATAGCTACATCTATAATATTATATATTATGCACCTGTTGCCAAGATTGGTATTTTGACGTGTAGGACATTATTGCCCTAGCCGAAGGCGTGGGTCATAATGCCTACACGTCAAAATAACAGTCTGGCAATAGGTGCATATAATATTTTATCTGTCGAGAACAGATATATCGAGATAAACAAAAACTCCCTAGAGGGATAAGCTCGAGATTATCGTTCTAGACAGATAAAAAGTTTTATATGTCTAGTCTAGAACGATAATCTCGAGCTTATCTCTCTAGGTAGTTTTTGTTTATCTCGATATATCTGTTCTCGACAGATAAAATATTATATGCACCTATTGCCAGACTGTTATTTTGACGTGTAGGCATTATGGCCCACGCCTTCGGCTAGGGCAATAATGTCCTACACGTCAAAATACCAATCTTGGCAACAGATGCATAATATATATTATCTCACTGCTACTTGCTATGCTCTAAGTAATTAAGTGTCCAAAAAAGCCTTAAAGATGACTGGTCAAACAGTCGAAAGCTAGTCTAAATTGTTTGGTCAAACCACTTTTGGAGTTTCATTTTTGTCGAATCCAGGCGGTACAACGCAATATCCAATTACATTCTAAAATAGCTTGGCTGACTGTAATGAGGCTTCATCATCCGGTTTTGGTTTCATTCCGTTAAATTCAAAAACTTTGGAGTTCATCTGTACAATTCCCGTGAAATGTAAAGTGAAGACAAACACATTGGGGAACTCATCAGGGACGACAATGTGTGGTAGTGCTTCAATTTATTTACGTTCTACGGTAAGCTGGATAACTGTCAACCAAAGGAAAACGCACGACTAGAAGAACATAAGGTGAGTAAACTTAACAATAGTCACCAATCGTTTGTGAACCATTATTCTCGGTGTGTTTGGGACTAAACCTGTCTTGCCCGTTTCTCTTCTATATACTCATTGAAGAGTATAAACTGAAGTGAATCATAACTCGCCGATCCATGAAGGAATCGTCTTCTTCTCGTCTTTTCTACCTCCACTCAGAGTGGTATTGGTATTGGGTATTTGGTTCAGTAATGAATGTGTTAACTCAATGAGTATATAGAAGAGAAACGGGCAAGGCAGGTTTAGTCCCAAACACACCGAGAGTTACCCCACGCCTATTACCTCTTCAATAGTTAGAATCCATAGAACAGATGAATGAAATTATCAAATATTTTGTTCTTTGTGATTTCATTTTAACTTACATTTACATTTTAGGCTTTCCTATAGATGGTAAAGCTAAGCAAAATTTCTGGTCACAGAATTCGAATGTGATTTTGGCATCGAGCCGACGCACTTCAAGCAAAAGTGATCGTAGTGTTCAGCTGCCAAATAGAGGACTATTTTGTTATGAAATGGTTTTTACAGTGTTTTACAGATGTGTCACACACTGTCAAGTTTCAGTACCCTATTTAGAGTCCCACTCATGCTTGAAGTGCGTTGATCGAGCTAGAGGCTTGTTCCACCAGTTGCTCACAATATATTTTACGATATTGCAGTGAAATGAGTGAAATTATCAAATTTGATTGCCTAAGTCGATGACTGTTACCCCATTTTTGAGGTTTGCGATGTTTTTTTTTATAAAATAAATGTGCAAAATTAGGTTTTTCTCATGTATGTTTTGTGCTGATAAAATATATAGTCGCTACAAATCAATTTTCGTTATCAACATTAACAAAATTTCAGAATTATAATTAATTACTTTATCTATAGAAGCAATATATAATAATGTTCGACATTCGAAGTAGCGCATTTTTTTATCACAATTATCGTTCGCATCTAATTAATCACATTATCGTATGTCATTTCAATTAGTTTATTCAATTTTGTTTGTTGATTTAATGCGAAACATAATTGAGCATTAAAGTGGAGTGTATATGGTGGGTGTTTTTTTTATAGATTAAAATTATTTATATGTGTTACCTGTTAATTATATAGATAATAACATGCACAGAATGTCGATGACATTTATTTGCTTCCAAAATTGCTTAAATTGATATATTAGACATATCAGTTATGGTTGGCGAAAATTAGTTTTAGTAAAATCAATTTATGGCCACATTTCTGGGAAATTTAAATGCCGTGTGTTACCATCAATATTACAATTTCGTATATTATGTGCTATATGCTCGAATCCACCGTGATTAACCTTCCAATTTACAATTTAAAATTAAAATAGAAACTCGGACTATAATGGGTTAGGTATAAGCATTTAGAAACCTCCGACTGTTTTAAAACAAATTTCACTATACCTCGTTTCGATCTCAAAAGCTTAGTCAATACCAACTCGCTTTAGCATAAGGGATACTCTAAATAGATAACGGAAATGGGACAGTGTATCAAGTGTCATACAAATTTTGTCACTGTAAAAGATGCAATGTGTTGCCAATATAGATCAAACGTTTAGAAGACGTTGAAGCGGCAAAGTGCATATCTCGTCCTAGAACGTGAAACGTTTAATATTTAAATGTAATGTTAAATCGTGTAAAGTATCTGCAATCAGCAATATTATGAAGGAGACACGTCCTCAACGGCATACTTTCTGATAGCAATACTTACTGTCGAGCGATTGATTGATCGATAATGAAATCACTTCTACCATCTGCTTAGCGTATCATATAACCTATATTTACGTTCCTACTGAAATTCATTTAACAATAACGAACTATTTGAGAGGAAGGGTGTTTGGTATGTTGATTGTGCAATACACCACTTTATAAACTTTAGGAAAACATAAGTGTTTGTCAGAGAGAAAAAAAGCTAAGGTAAACTATGAAACGTCATTTATGAACAGTACCTTACAACCTTTTTTTTCATTTCCACTGATAACTGTGTAAGATTCACGTGTTACAATAAAATCCGTAAAGTGCTTCAGTATCCAAACCTTTGTGTACTATAATGAATATTTGATTATCAATAATCCACTTATCTCAACAACTAATTTAAAAAAAAGATTTGTCCATTCACTGGCTCATTATCAAATGCTTAAGCTGTATTATATCTTGGAAATTCGATCTGTATAAATAATTATTTTATTGTACGTAATTGAATATTTTTTATTGCCAAATAATCGCGCAATTAGACTTGACTTTAATCTTTGATTACCGTTTTTTTTATCTTAGTTTAACCTACTCCTCCCAGCAAGAAGATAGTAAATGTAGAGAAATTTTGATAGAGCAATCTTATTTGTGAACATTAGACCTAAATTTCTATTGATTATTTTACTGTCACAATTAAGATGGAGTACCAGGTGGGTACAAGTGGGATACTATCAGAAAACTTTGTTTACGGTCGGGATGGTGAAGTTGAAGAAAATGTAACAATGAGGACAACTGAAGTGGAGGGTGTGTCAATTTTTCTTAAAGGGAAAGTTGGCGGCCATGGGATCCAACTAGTTCGCCTCAACAAGTTATCTAGTAAGCTTTGCGAGTTTTCCGATGTGTAGGTATTCTCAGGGTTTTTGTGACGATTTAACCTGTCACCTTCGGCTATTCATTTGTTATCGATAACGACGACAAAAATAATGACAAGCACTGGGTGAGCTAGTCCTTTATATAGTAAAATGTATGTTAAAAAAATTGAAGTACAAGATTTGAAATCAACCGATTAAAACTACTTTGATCGATGGATGTAATAGACCCGATAATAATACTGTTCATGTCTCTTCATATGTTAAGCCATTTAGGCTATTTGAATTTAAAAAAAATCATCCTTGATCTTAGTGTAGTAGACTGCCTCTCAATAAGAGATACCATTTTACAGTCAAATATTGAACTTCTGTCGTGCTAGGGGATTGTGTCATTTGTGACTGAATGAATTATTGCACTCGATCTTCCGAATAAATTATAAATGTTCTTCGTAACGATTTATTAATTATTTTAGTTAGGTGTACCACCCCTATGACTTCACCTTCCCAGCAGTCATCAAAATAAGTTTGGAATAAGTAATAATTCTTGCAATTTTTTAGGTCAATAGTATGTCCTACCGCTAATGTAGGACATACCACTGACTTAAGAAATTGCAAACTTGTCGAACTATAAGTGATTTCAATCTGATACTATCACTGAAAAAACGTGACGTCATTTTTGTACGATCCCTTAACAAACCTACGATCAGTGCTGACAAATCAGCACTTTTCAACTTAGCCTTCAATAGTTATTTGTTAATCAAGGGGAATTTTCCTATTTCCCCCGAGGATAATACAACGTTTTTCGAGCTTGCGAATTTGCCATTTTAAGGGAGAAAATAATCAAAATGCCGTTTTCACAACGTTTCATAGTAGACAAAATAAGGATTTTCGCATCGCTGACATGACAATTGCTATAGTTAAACCATGAAAATTACCAACATTGGTTACATAGCGAGAAAGGAGTCATAATAAAAATGTTGTGTATCATACACACGCATCATCGTACACAATCTTTAAAATCGTTCGTAACCGGATGAATGACATTTTCCAACATAATAAGTATAATTCCTAATCGAATTAAAGCATCATAAACATAATACAAAAAAAAATATGAACTCTGCTATCAGTTTAAATACATGTATATAATTATACTTGTCAATCTAAGATACCAAATATAATTGATGTATTTATCATTTGAAGAAATCGGTTCTCGTTTATTATTACATTCATTGAATTCGTTTTTTTTTTCAGCAACGAGATTTTAAACTATTTATTAATTACCAAGTGACAATAATATTTTTGAAATAAGTGATTTGTCAAATGAACTTTTTAATCAAAATGACTAAATAACAGCAAATTGATTAGATAATTAATGTATTGCTCATTGAGCCAACATAATATAAGTAGCTAAATCGATTCCGAAAATAGCTAATCCAAAAACACACCTTATTAATATCTCAATCAGTGGTTTAATTTCAAAATGATCGGTTATATGAATCATTTTATTATTTTATGAACTTGGAAGAAACGCGTATAGACGTCGATACAGACAAACTGATTATATTTGTGAACTGCTGAATTATTGCTAGGAAAAACTGATTTTGACGAGACTATTTAGAAACAGCATACTTAAAACCACATTAATCTATTACTTCTATTCCTTTGTTCAATGTATCGTCCAGTTTTCGATACAAAATCTTTTCCTTCATTTGTTTTAAAATTCATTTCTGTATAAAGAACCCGCAGATTGGATGTCACAGCTTATATTTGCCATCTACTTCGATTACAGATGATTTGTCGTGTTTACAGTTGTCTTCAACTTATTAGAAGTGATGTTACCCCTCCTAAAACTCCTCAGATGACGGTTTTGTATTTCGAAGATTCTCATAAAAAGCTCCTAAATCTCTTAGAATCGCATTGCTATAGTAATTCCTTCTTCAGAACGGTTGATTCAGGTTTCGTGAACATGGTCAGTATTTGAACGGCGGTGGTTTTAGAACACTAATATTGGTCGACCAGATAATAATTTGCCCATAGCCTACCGCTATCCAAACCACATAAGACCCTATTTAGCCCAAAAGCACATTAAATTACCAGTCAAATGACACCCTACACGACCATGTAAGTTTTGTGTACCTCGAGAAATTTCAGTAAGAACAGTGTAAGTCTTCCGTTGAAAACTTAACCTACACATATTTCGTAGTACGTGTGATCCCCTTTCACCAGCCAGACAAATTCGAAGATTTTTTTTGATAGTTGTTTTGGCTTCTAGGGTCGAATACCTTTCTAGGCACATATAAATAGGCATGGGCGATAATGAAAATGATTATAGATAATTATCAATTATCGATAATCGATAATTATCGACTTTTTTTTATCGAAAATTATCAAAAAAATATCGATAATCGATAATTATTGATATTTTGATAATTATCAAGATATCGATAATTCGATATATCGATATTTCGGTCCGAAAATCCGATATTTATCGATATATTCCGATATATCGGTATATTATCATGAATTTTCAGATAAATATCAAAATATCGATATTTTGATAATTATAGAATTTCGATATTTTGATAATTATCGATAATTATTAAATTATCGATAACGATATGATTAATCGATTATTGATAATTTCTTTCGATTGATATTATCGACAATTTTGAACGCCTCCCATCCCTACATATAAAAAAGTCGACTGGAAAATGCGTCCGATTTTAGTAGGCTGTTTTTCAAAAGAATTCCTCCATAACTAAACTTTTTATGACCTGGTCACATTTTAAGTACTTCAAGATGGTTAATTTCAGAATGACTAGATAGTGTAAATTAAAGTTGTCTATTGAGCTCACTGCAGTGGATATGAGCCATAGCTATAATTTAAAAAATAGTGTTTTTCAAAGACATCTTATATCTGAAAAACATTACAAAGATTCCAAACTGAAGTTCTTCATCTCACAGAAAACACATCAGAAAACTGTTTAGTTTCACCACTCAGTGACGATACTAAAACTTTTCTTGCGTCGACCATTTATAAATGTTTATTTGAGAAAATTGAAACTATAATATTATTTAGGAGAAAGGAAAGAGCATAGGCAAAAGGCTCTGTTAAGTTTTTTCGGACTTTCCTACTAGTCCGTTCCTAAACCGTAACGACTGTACGATACTAGTTGTTTATGCCGCGATAGTCCACGTAAACAAACCAACATTTTGATCAACCGGCAAAGAAACCTACCTACTACTGTACGATACTGTCTGATGATGATCCTCGATTGAAGTTTGTGACTATTGTGAAGGCTTATATCTAATTATGGTATATGCATTGCTTAACATGAAATACTTGTGCTGATAAAACTATTGTGAAGGCTTATATCTAATTATGGTATATGCATTGCTTAACATGAAATACTTGTGCTGATAAAAGATAATCTTGCATTTTTCAATGCATTAGTAAAAATATCCTTGAAATAGAATTTGATGTACCAATAAAGGAATTTTTATATCCTGGCAAGTGATTTCACAAAAAAATATTTTGATGTTCGTAAAAATAAGAATCTGATATCCTTACATTTTATTTGAATTGAACGAGCTAATATGATTTTCCCTGCTACATTATTATATACGATAACGTACATTTGATTTTTTCTTTTACAAAATATACAAAATTGAATTCAGACGCTAATTGAACGATGTCAAAGGATTTTCGAAAGGTAACTGAACCATCTCGTAAGATTGTTTTATGATTTCGCTTAATCCTATAGCGTCACATGTTACATTATGGGATACATTTACCGTTATTATAGTCAGATAAATCTTGGGAAAAAAAAAACAGCGCTGCGAAAAGTGAACTTTTACGTGTATCATTAGGGTGACGTATGACGGATCTTTTTTTTCCGTTGATTTTACTTTTTATCACTGAGGCTTCGCCTCGTATGTCAATCTAACATCTAGTGAGAAAAACAATCTACTTTCGCGACTTGTTGCATAAATAACTATTTTAAGGATATCAGGTTGTTAGGATATCAGAATTATTTTACGTACTACATGCATCGGAAACCGTACACATGTTTCAAGCACAACTTTCAACATGTAATATATATCGAGACTTGCCGAGATTTCCCTTTAAATGTCAGTAACATATTTTATTGTGTAAGCGAAAACGAGACAACAAAATAGGGGAATGACGTATTTGACACATCCCAGAAGAATACTTAGTTGAATAATTTTGACGGGGAAATGAAAAATGAAAAGTCTCGCTTTCGTTGTTTATTGACCTCATCTTCGCCTCGGGTTACAAGGGTCACACGACTTTTGAACATCTTTGGTTTAATTCGATGTTTTTTTGAATTATGGCCAAGTAATTTCTCGTCTTATAGATGTGTATAAATCAAAAAGAGTATACCTAATATAGATTTCTCAGAAACAAACCAAAAATATATTCATTGTGATAACAGCAAGAATGTTCAACCAAACATATTCCGTAAAGTCTTAAAAATTTCTGTTCAGAGAAAAATTTCTTTCGAAACAGAAGTCAATAGAAAACTATTTTAAACTCGTGGGAAATCACACAAACGGAAGGAAGAAAGTGTGAGATAAGTGAAGTGGAATGGTATAATAAATTTCCGGTATGTATAATGTTTGTAAGGCTCATGTTTAAAACCGAAATCTATCAAATTTGTAGCGTGAACCTCCAACCTTATACACGATGAAAACGATCTCCGATTTGCTACTTTCCACTAAATTCGTATAGTCGAATCCTGAAAAAAATGGGACTCATTACCATACATTAAAGTTAAAGCAAATCCATTCCTTTTATTCAAATCAAAAAACATTACCATAAGTGCAATCGTTTTAAATGAAAAAGAAAAAAAAAACAACTGAAACTGTTACCAATATTATAATTTTGTACCGAAAATTCTCCCCATTGAAAATGAATAACTATCGCATTCAGCACAATAGCACACGATATTAACATACATACGAAATACGAATGCCAAACACATTTATTTTGTAACAGTGTTATAATAAAAATAAAACATCCAAATCAGTATATTTTGATTCAGAAAAACAAGAATTTTAAAGTTGTATTATGCGCATACAGCACCCATTACGGAGAATTAAGTAAAAGATACCCTTAAATCTCACCCTCTAGAAACAGTCTAAAATGAAACAAGCTCTCTTATACATATAATGGGCAATTATCCCTTCCAAACGTATTGAACCGCCTTCAATTCGGTAACTCCTCCCATTGGCATTTATCTAGATATTATTATTTATACAGCGTGTATACCACAGAAGTAGTTTTTCGTCATCAGAAAGATATCAGGATGGAATTTAACTGGTGTTTGAGTGTTAATAATGCGATTGATACAAACAGTTCTAATCGCGATTTCGAGGCACACGGTTGTCGTCATTAAAAGTTTATCGGTTTATGTCTCTGTTTATGTGGTGTATACACTTCTCACGGATAATTTGTTTACGACAGTTACAGAGTTATAGTTGCGTCATGTTTATGTTGTGAATGAATTGAGTATATTATAGTTAAACACGGCGCACTGATTATAACATGCGACATTATAACATTATTCAATACTCTTGATCGAATTAGAGTATAATGTTAAGTGCACAAATGACACGATCTATAACCAATTTTTTAGCTCCAAGTGCTCAATTTAAAACAAGTGATCATCCAACATTGACGAATCGTTTAAGTACCAGTTTCTATCTAACCGATAAATCGGAAGCGATGCCACACCGTTCGGAATATAATAGTTCAATCGAAAATAATTCATCGCCCATCAATTGCCATTCGCCCCATTCGCAGGAAGCTATGTCACCGTCGGCAGAAAAAATCACCTCCAATGGATATTCACACAGTAAAGAGATTTATCAACACAATCATTTCACATCTAGTCCACCACCACGGAAATCGTTTTGTATAGATGCGCTACTGTCGGAAAACCAATCGGGCTTGTGCGGTGACATAAATGCTGACCGATCAATACACGCAAACGATTGTATGACCGACGAGGAAGCACTGAAAAGATTCAGTGAAGATAGGAAAGATTTGACACCTAGTCCCGACGATGCAATGTCAAGGTTTGTCTGATTGATATTCCTTTTAAAATATAAATGTGGTTTGATATGGTGATAATAATGCAATGTGTTTGGTCGATTAGGACTCTAAAGTAAAATGAATTTCAGTGGAAGTACTCAGTCGTTTACAGCTATTACAGTTATTGAATCAATTTTTTGTTGTGTGTAGAAATGATTAAATTACCCCACGCCAAGAACGGTATCGGGTAATCTGGCACACGGTGCCAAAAGAACGCACTTTTAAACTACGTGAAAGGTAAACTCGCACACGCAAGTTTATTGCTGCAAAATCTTTTTAGCCATGTCATCGACTTAATGACTCCTTTTACAAAATTTTGGTATCGAAAAATCGTGTGCGAGTTCACCCTTTACGTAGTTGAAAAATGCGTTGTTTTAGCTCCGTGTGCCAAATTACCCCACGCCATTCCTAATTTTTTTACGATTATATGTAAGGAGTAAGGTAACAGAGAGTACCAATAGTTCAAGTTTTGCTAAAATTATCGTTACTGACAAACGACCTCCTAAATTAAATAAAAAATATTTTATCCGACGGGCCATCAGTATATATGCTTACTGAACTTCAGATTTCTTTTATTGTCAATGTAAATCAGGCCTGTTTTTCATGATTACAGTTTTGCTAAATAACTATTTATTTTTAGATTCAGAAGACTAAAATCTAACACATTGGAATTGTTAAATTGTTTGACATTTTGAGTTTTATGAACGAATTTATTGACACCGCCAAAGAAACTGGCTGTATAATAACAATTTACAATAATCACATCGTTCGAGCAATTCGTCTATCATTAAAACAATAGATTGACAAACACTAAAATTAAAAACAAAACTTTTCGAAAATCCTCACTCTGAACGCACTCCTGTCATTGTACTTCATCACCGTTGTTTTATACTCATTCATAAGACTTACATATCAACCGATCAATCGGCTAAATATTCACTAGATCTTCGCGGTTCGACGAGAATTCGCAACGTAGACGTTCGAAAATCATAAGCACTCTCATTGTAAACAAACTTTGAAGAAATCAGATCGTCGGTATTCGCCTAGTCGGTTGGCCTGTAGAGGCGCCACATTTTTTTTATAGTACTTCATTCTTACTGGACTATTTTTTTGTGAAACAACTTCACATTGATTCATTCCCATGAAATGTCGCAGCAGTGAAGTTGGTTCACATGAAAATAAGCGCAGTGACAGCAGTAATTTTATGACAGAATGTACTAAAATATGGGAACACTCTATTACATTTCTTCTTAGTTTCTAAACATCATTCTCCTATAAATTAAGATTGGCTCACCTAGTTTGTGTATATTACGTAGGTGGAAGCACGGGGTTTCAGGGGGTTTCGAACATTTAGTTTTTTCATGTTGCAGATATAGAGTGTTATGATGAAAGAGATAGAAATATTTTGACAAGTACCCCAAGGCAACTTATAATAAACTGGTCTTCGGTCCTCTCGCTCTCAACGTAACACGTTGAAAGAGAAAACAATATTTTGACAAGTACCCCAAGGCAAGTTAAATTAACTAGTCTTCGGATCTCTCGCTCTGATCATAACAGTCTATTGCAGTGTCAAATTCAGTCCAAGATGTGACATATTTGCAAGGTATTGGCCTTTTTCACAAAGTATAATCAGCGTAACCTTCGTAAAAAGAATCTTGAATCTGACAAGAGCACATGTGCCAACGTGTAAGAAACAAATGTTCAAAAACCCCTGCTGAACCGTGGCGATCCTCTTGTCAAACGGACAGTACATAAACAAATTCCATCATTTATTGTGTCCCTCAATATATCAAAATCTAGTACAGTTTTGTATGGACTCTATGTCGTCTTTATAAATATCTTGCGTTGAGTTCCAGCCTTGACTTTACATAAGCCAAATAGAGTAATCGCTATGTTTCTTTGGAGAAACTTCCATTGAAGAATTGTTCAATTGTTTGACAGACATTTTTGAGTTTTTTATTCATCACAATTTCAAAGTAACCTAAACAAGAAAACAAAAGAAAAAATTTTTGACCAAAAAATCGGTCTAAAAATCATATGCAAAACCATGGATTTTTTTCATGAAAAAATAATGTGGCGCCTAGCCTTGTAAAATACAATTATACTTTCTACGGCAAAATTGTAGCAAATGATATAGAGAACAATATTATCATTTTTTTTACTTTGGAACATATTTAAGAAATTATTTAACTTTAACCTTAAATTTAAAGCTTCAATTTGAAGAAAAGTCGGAAAACTCTTGAACGATTTGGAAAATTAGGAAAATCTAACTACGTCATAAAAAACTTTGAACCTTTACCTTTAAAATAAGCTACCACACGTACCTCTCCGTGTCACACAGCCCTGTAAACAATTCGACAAAGACACCTCTGCATTTAAACTTTGAAGGAGCAGGGAAGGGAAGGATGAGGTGGAATTTTTTGTCTCTTCTTCAAAAAACTATCTCTTCGATGTCCCCAACAACCTCCAATCACTCGTTTGTCGGAACTCGCTCGGTAAACGGTCATTGCGTTATCGACTATTGGAAAAAATAAAATAAAATATTCGTTTGTTATAGACAATCACGACAAAAATAAACGACAAGCTCTGACTAACAGTGCCTATCGCGAAAATATTTTCATAAATTTTCTCAATTTCGTCATTTGCTCAAATTTCCACAAAATAACCACATTGTGTGACAAAAACCAGCCCATTTCGCTACGTGTTGCATTCAACGTTTTATGCAATTTCGTCACAAAAAAATTATTTTTTCGATGCAGAACAGCATATCCAGCATACATTTCACTATATTATCGAAAAACTGTATGAGATTAATTACGCATATTGCGATTAATAGCCGAATTGTTAGAGGTGTTGCTCGATAAGCATTTGGATTTGGAGTCGGCGGTCCAAACTTTGGTATACACTCACGGTTTCTTTAAGTTTTGTGGTTGAGATTGAGTGGTATAAAGAACAACTTTATTACGCCACCAAAATATGCATAAATGCAACCGTTGGACATTTTTTTTTTTTTTTTTTAGTTTTAGAGATTAAGTTGGATCAAGTTGGACAATTGATAATCAGATGCAAACGATTCACCACAGACGATAAAACTAAGCTCATAGAATTTTTAGATATTTATATCACGATGTGTATTGTTACCCTCGGTATGTGCCTTCGGTGTGACAAATACACATCTTGTGCCTAGACATTTTTTTCATCACTGAGCTGCATGCAACGTTTTTCTCAATAACTTTTCGTGACTGAGAAAAACATTCATCTTATTCAATCCTTTCTCAACAATTTTGTGGATGTAACTTTAATTTCAAGAACGACGATAAAAATAAGCGATTTTATTGCATAATAACAAATGAAGTAACAGATTTTGCATCAAATCGTGACAATACTTTGAATAAAGGGAGTAATAGATATTTAAAAACGTTTAACAAGAGCTTAAACAGTTCAGTGCGATCTCGAGTGCGATTAAACTTAGAAAAACTTAAAATATTTTGAGGAAAAGACCATCTGCGTGCTGAAAAGTGCTAGGCGATTTATTATTTAAACTCGAATTTATCGTATTTTGGTTTACTTTGTTTGTCTCCCGAAATAGGTATTTATGCAATCGAGGTGCAAAGTTTTTTATTAGGCTCTAGATGTGTAATTGTGACACGAGGTCGCAGGCCGTTTTTTGCCACAGAGGCATCTAATGTTTGCAAATTTTGCATATTATGGTGCTGAGTGCCATAAGACATTTAAGCGACTTTCCCCCAATTGTTCCATCTGTTATCGATAACGACGACAAAAACAATGACAAGCTCTTGGTAATATGGTCCTTAATATAGTAAAATCCGTGTCAAAAATATTGAAGTACCAGATTTTAAATGAATTCTTTATTGACAAGCTATCGGTTAATAATGTCGGTATTAATATTATTAATATCGTTAGAGCTCATAATTCATTTAGGTGGCTGTTTGCGATAGGTATCGGGGAATCTGGCACATGGTCCCAAAAGAACGCCCTTTTAAACTACGTAAACGGTGAACTCGCACACGCAAGTTTATAACTGCAAATACTTTTTAGCCATGTCATCGACTTAATGACTACTTTTACAAAATTTTGGTATCGAAAAATCGTGTGTGAGTTCACCTTTCACGTAGTTGAAAAATTGCATTGTTTTAGCACCGTGTGCCAAATTACCCCACGCCTTTCGATAACAGACGTATAGTCGTTCGTAAAAACTGTGATCCTGTTTTTTTTTGTTTTTTTTTTAAATGAGTAGTTAGTCTTCAGCCAGGAACATAGAAAAATTGATCCATTATCGTTATACCCTATTGCCATTGTATTGTTTCGTCGTGGTATTATATAAATTATTAACCAATCATTCAAACACGTTAATTTTTCACAATATAAATGTCCGAATCAATAAACAATCATCGTAGAAGTATTAATCAATTGCGTTATTGATTATAAGTTATAATAATCCCATTTTCTGATAAAACTTTATGTATCACGCATATGATCTATACGTCCCATATATCAATCTCAGATGTATCTTAACGTTTTTGTTTTCAGTTACAAATCAATTTCAAACATACGTTGTTCATAGCACCTACATCCATAATACCCACATATGTGTATACCTTTAAGATTAAGCACACCAAAGTGCTAAGTTATTCTGCGTTTCAGGTAACCCCCCCACATATATGGATATTTCACTCAAGGGAAAATTTGTTGGGAAAAGGGTCGTTTTAATATTTTTCTTCAGTGCGTAAAGTTTTGATTTATGCTTGTTTATCACTCAAGTTAGCATAAATCAAGATAAGAACATTTTTCTGGTGATTTTCTCCAAAATATTTGCATAAAATTGGCAGCTTTACAGCCTTTAAGAAAAGGCTAGTAATCTGTTATCGACAACGATGACAAAAATACGAGATTAACCAATATTCTGTTATGCAGCAAAATGTATGTTGGAACTAAAGAAGTAAAAGATTTGATATCAAGCAAATCGCCATACTTAAAACAAAACAAGTAACCGATTTGGTACGCCTGACGTTTTAACCATGCCCGCACGTTAGTCAACGGGTGTGACGCAAGTCCACTACTAAAAAAGTTGGTACATTACGTGTGTGGTTCCAAATTATTATTTTGATGAGTGACTATTCCCACTTGCCAAAATACAAATTCGGTACCACGTACGCACTTTACTATACGTAATTCTGGTCGGTAAATGTAATTTTTTGGGTTTATTTTAGCATTTACCAATTAGAACCACGTAAGAGGCTAAAGTGGCTTTCAGTGCCTGTTTTCTATGGTAATAAGTAAGCATAAAATTGTAAATTTCCTTTAAAGGTCCGAATCACCATCATCACAAAGATCAAGTCCACCGATAAGTCCAGGATGCGAAGATCAAATATTAGATTTACCACCTCACCTGCAAGACCCATTCAAAAAACCAATGCCTCCATTCCGACAACAAGATTTTCAACACTTCTACAGCGGATATCCCTACCATTTAATACAACACGGTGGATCGGCGTTTCACAGACCTATGGATGCGTCCGGAAAACCATTACCTGTACGTATCTCAACATATCTATCATTGATCGTATATATCAACCAACTAAACCAAAAATATTTTTTCTTAAGATTCACATGTCGCATGGATTTGTACCACCCCATCTATCTCTGGAAATCTTAGCGAAGGCTGGTATGTTTCATCCGCAATTACCAAACCTAGCAGGTAAGACACAAACAAATACTCATTTAATCCAGAGTAAATGTTTATTTGTTTCATTTAAATAGATTTTCATTTTGTGTATGCACCTTAGCATAGCATATGTAAACATATTACTGAACTGAACAAATGCGATAAATACCTACCATTTGTAAAGCTTTTCGGGGCTTTATGCTAATTAAAATGCTTCCAATATACCTTTACAACTTTTATTGCAGTTGTAAAGGCGATTATGAACATGTAGTGGAAATATTCAGTTGATTTTATAGTTGTTTTTCGTGGAAATACGTGTTCTACGGTAATTTTAAGTGCATTTTTAAAGCTTTAACATGGATTGTAATTAAAAGAAATGATTTGATTCCCTTTCGCAAAATCAGTACACGAAACGAGTATATTTTGGGTGTCATGTAACGGACGTAATAGGTATTTTTCGACGAAATGACGATATTTCAACACTAATCAGGAAAAGAGATATTTATGCAACTCGAGATCAAAATGTTCGAAAACTGCATCACTCTGTTGTATATAAAACGTTGCATGAATCTCGGTGCGAAGTACTTGATTAGACTCACGATCTTGAGCCTAATAAAGTACTTCGCACTCGATGTCAAAAATAACTATTTTGACACTAGTGATATATTGGATAAGAAAGGTGCTCTTTATGACGTTTATTTTTCTAATCACTGCAAATTTTGCATTTTGATGTATGACGTTTTGTCTCAAACTCGTTTTCTCTAGAAGTATTTTGGCATTCTCACGTTTGGTGCACACTTACGTTATGTTCATAGTCTCGCCATAGTCATGTTTGCTCTGTTCTCACTATCACGCTTGATTGGTTTCATATTTATTGGAAAACAACTCATCTAATTCTAATATTGACATTAAAACCACTCAATTTGTGGTTTCTTCTTTAGCAAAACTTGGACATAAAATCTTCTACCGTTCGGATAAGATCATACGTAAACTGGCATGAACCTTGAATATAAACAATTTGAGTTGATTCAAAGCAGATTCAGGCCTAGCTTCATTGTTTCTAACAACCTAAGATTGATTGGTTCTGGTGACAACTACACCTTAAATTGTCACTCGACAAATTTCATGTTTCATGTGTGGCTCAACTTGAACTGTTTCGAGTATGTTATCGATTCCTTACTAAAAGTTCACTTTTACTGAAGAAGGCTGGAAAATTTATGGTCATTTTCATTATATTAGCCATAACCGGATGATATCTATGAATTTTTAGAACTTGTTGATTTATGCAATACGAGACAAACAACTTGGCCCTACTTACAATTACATTGTTTCTAAGAGCTTGAAAAAAGCAGATTCTGCACTATCTCCAGCTAATGTGATTCGGTCGAATTATACAGCCAATAAATAAAATTGTATCAAAAGTCCAAGTGGAAATTAGGAAAATTGATTTTTTTATTATTTATTTTTCGTCCGAAAACTTGCTAGCCAAATCCTTAAAAAGTAATCAGAAACTTAAAGATGGCTACAACATTTTGTAAGCCACCCTCAAATATTATATCCTTACAGAGAGATCGCTCTAAATTGGATTAGCTAATTGCAGTTCTCTGGGGATAGACAATACAAAATATAACACAAAATATCTACCCTCTCAATACACAATGTGGGGTCGACTTTTACTTGAAATGGCAGTTTATATGGTTGTTGAAAAGAGATAAATGAAATTTGTAAAAGTTTTTCTTTTTCGGGGGGGTATGAGAAGGTATTTCACCAGGGTACATAATGTATACGTGGCATTTGGTATTATATACGTATAGTACACGGGTACACGAACGAAAATATCGTGTGTATATACAGATTTAAGCAAATAATATAGTGGGTCGTGGGTGTGATACAAAACTCTGTAGCTATGGTAGCGCAAATTGGTTTGCACGAAACAGAAATTATTCAGAAAATACGGAATTAATGGAGAGATAAACAGTAATGAATGAAATGAAAACCAATTTACTGTTCTCTTCCAATTTTTTCTCGTCTTCTTTTTATTAAGCTAATTATCTCATTAAATTACTTTATATTTGCTGAAATTTCGTTATTTATTAATTAAACATTTTTGTTAAAAGGAATTTTACCGATCATCCATCATGGGTAAATGGTTAAATTGATTTTGTGTTAAAACATTCCAAGCTACTTTGGCTACCATATTTTCAGTTATTTCGTTTTTTTTCGTCTTCTGTCATATTTTTATTTTGATATATACCACGTAAATCAATATTAAATATTGACAATATTGACAGCATTGTTAAATGTACCCGGTATTTATATACTTACTTTTGTGTTGATGATGATTGGAAAATTATGAAATCTTTTTCCCATTCGAAATTGTTTTATTTATCAACAAAGGAAGGCGATGTTTGACATTATAAGTGATGTTAAATTTCAATTAAATACTTTTTTCCTATGCCGCCGAGTAAATAGTACGCGAAACTGAATTAGAGTCCATTGGCAGAGAACATGGTATACACATCATTTCATTGATGCAAAGTAAAAAAAAACTTATATTTATGAAACTTTGAAGCATAATTTCGTGTTTGATTTGTCAGTCTGTATATTGTTGTCGCAACGACAACCAATAACCGTCAATGGTTCATTTATAGATTCATATTGTTTGGGTTTCGGGTCTAAAAATGAAAACGTTCTAAAAATAAGGCCAATAGTTCTGATTGTACAGCTAGAGGCAGTGAAATTGCAGCATGAATAATAATATCAAACAGTTTAGATTGTATGTGTTGATCAGCTGAAAAACAGCTGAAGCAAATCCATGCTGAAATTTCGCTGACTCTGACTGTATAAAAACGTCAACCTTAGATTTTTAGATGCAAAAAAAAATTAGAGCATCAGCCCGCCAAGCTATGAAGGTTGTGAGGTCGTTTTTTACCCGTGTACGTGTACATACCAAAACATTTATTTCAAATCCAATTCTATTCTAGTGTACTTCGTTGTACGGAAAACTGAATTGAAAGCTCTCGATAATCTCTTGAAACTTGATACATCAAAAGAAGTAATAGATCGAATAGATCCGATGACAGAGTAGAAAGAAAATCAATTAATAATTTTCATTAAAGAATAGAATTTTTATTCGGTCTGAACTATTTAACTACAACGATATTCTGATTTTCAAAAGCTCAACTCTCTTCAGCGCTGAAGAATTTAGCAGCAGTCTCAGCACAGCATGAACATCGAAAATGTCTGAAAGCTGCCGAAATCGCAGTAGGAACTTCCTTTCTTTTGTACAGCTAGATGACTTGTTTTCGTTGTGTGAGTTAAAACATACAATACAAAAAATCCTAAGCTGTAGCTGTTATCGCACTAAGCCTCCAAATTTGACACTTGTCAATTCAGTGTTCATGCTAGAAGCAGTGCTGTGCTATTATAAATTTTAATATCAGAAATTGAGCTAATTAAATGTTGAATTGTTAAGCTATAGTTGTCGAAGCTCTCAATCGAACGATCATGTCAACTCGACTTGTGTTACGGTGATTACAAAACTGCCTTCGACAAAGTGATAATACGTTTGTTAATTGTGAAATTTGCGAGATTTGGTATTGGGAAGAAAACAGCAAGGTGGATGTGTCAATATCTGGTTGGGAGGACCAATTACGTTCAAATCAGCATTTTTAAGTCAAGATTGTACGAATCTACATCTGGAGTACCGGCCGGAAGTTCTCTTGGCCCACAAATGTTCACAGTGTTTATCGATGATGTAGTCGACGTTCTTGAATTTGTGTGCCCTCTACTATTTGCGGATGACATCAAGTTGGCGTCCATTATCTTCGATCACAGCGATATACATCGAATGCAGCGAGATATCGATAACGTTAATAGATGGAACACAGAGAATCGTCTTCAATTCAACAAGGACAAATGTTACATATTCAGCATTTACCGAAGTGAATCATCGTTCATCAAAGCCGATTACACAATGGGTGATCACGTCATAGAGAGAGTCGAAGAAATGAACGATTTGGGATTTTTGGTCAACAGGTGGTTTCACCCGGGCAGTCACATTGAGCATATGGGAATGAAGTGTCGCCAGATGATTGGATGCATTAAACATTTTTCCAACGGCAATTTTACCAAAGAGACACAACGTATACTCTATTTGGCTTATGTACGTCCAAGGCTGGAATTTGCATCAACAATTTGGAATCCTGCGGCGCAAATCTACAAAGACGATATTGAATCTATACAGAAACAGTTCGTTATCTATTTGCTAGAAAGCCGTAGTAACGCAACGACATACAGGTTGGCTCCTTACGAGGATCAATGCAAGCAACTGAAGTTACAAAGTTTGGATACTCGTCGAACAACAGCTGATGCAATGCTTGCTTTTGATTTGTATAAAGGAAACGTGACTGATGATATTATCTCGCCTAGATTTGTTCGAAGTGAAGGTGTTTACGGTTTTCGAGAGACTACTATGAAATTGCTGGTTGAGCCGCGGTTTTCGAATGTGTATTTATCAGAACAACCGATCGTTCGGCTGATTAGACTTATTAATAAGCATAAAGCGGTTGTGACTAGGTGTGAGAATAGAACGACGTTTAAAAGTTTAATTTTAGAGGAGCTTGGTTTTTAGTGTTTGACGGAAGTAGTCTTAAGTATTTATGTTATCTACGTTTGTATATTTTGTATATTTTGTACATTTTTATATTCAGCCAGTTTTTTGGCGGTGTCAATAAATTCAAAAAAATTCAGAAATTGAGCTAATTAAATGTTGAATTGTTAAGCTATAGTTGTCGAAGCTCTCAATTAAACACATTGTCCCATTCAGCCACCTTCTACTGACATTTTTTTTAGTGACATTTACTATCTTTACGATCGATGATTGAGCTTTAATTAACATATTTGAGATAACCATAATTTGAGGGTGTTCAATCGAGCTACAGTTAGAAAATTAATTTAAACGCTTAATCCATTAGTTCGAATTTTTTGACGATAACTAATATAACTACGAAGCTACTTAAAAACCTAACCATGATGTAAAAGAGCCAGTTACCTTTAGGATTTTGTGAAGCAACAATGGCTTGAACCCATGTTTAGTGATTTATTTACTGTTTGACAAGTGATTCGCCACTGACGACGGGAGTAGGAGAGACCTTTACATATGTAAAGAGAGTGAAAATTTTCGTTTCAGTAATAAAATGTGCGGTCACCTACACATATCAGAAATACTTAGCGAACTCGCCGCATCCACTTATTTTGAAGGTACTAGTAGAACACTAAATATAAAATCGTTTTCTGCTACCATTGATATGATTACTCTTGACGACGAGAACGGATTTTAAAATTTAATTTTTATAACATTTATTTAGTTGACTCATTTTGACTAATTTATAATTCCTGCAGAACAATTCGCACCAATTAGCGAGCAAATTACAGAGAGCTTGAAATTAACGCAATTAATTTTTTCGTTTTATTTTTCGAAATTATATCCTTTCCGTTTATTTCAGTTCTTCATACAAAATGATAGCAAATTTAACCCATTTTATATTCATTTTGTGAAAAAAAAAACAAAAAAAAATAATTTAATTATAAAATTTGCTTATTTTGTTAACATTGTTTACAAATTCATTTAATTCAAATAAAGCCCTGTGTCTGCCAAACGGACCATACCGAACTGTAATTGCGACTACAAATTACAAATTGGATTTTATTTTCCAATTCAAATTGTCAACTATATTATTCTGATGTATCAACCTAAATATTGCTTTTCATGTCTGAATATATTCGGTGTGTGTGTGTGTACAGATGGTGGGGTGTATTGTTTTACGAGTCAAAAAAAATTGCCAAAAATTGAATATATTTTTTCATAAAAAAACGGGTAAATATGTCATGCAGAAGAAATAGAATGATTGTGAAAAGCCGTGAAAAACTAACTCAATTTCATGTGTTTACAATTCTTTATACTTTTGGTTTTGTTTATTTGCTGATAACAAGGGAATATTGAATTTTAAAAATCCAAAGGGAATAATCGGAAACATTCAGCTTTTCTGTCTATCGAACGAACTCTTTCTACCGTAGCGTACGAACAATTTTCATATTTGTATAGGGTCTATTTATTGCTGCCTTTTCAGACTAACTTTCTTTAAATTATACAAACGAATATGGTAGCTATGTGTGGCTCGTATGTTATCGTACGATTTTTGTGAATCAAACGGGTCTAATCATACTACAATATTCCAAAGTGATTACGCCGGAGACATATTAGAGCTTCATTACTGTTTTGCACACGTAATAAATCCCACTATAGTATCTTAGCTGTTATTGTTGGTTTATCTAATTTCTCCCATTTGTCATTTAGTATAGCATACGATAGAGAAAAGGCAATAAATGTATGATGTATCTTCCTGTATGATTATTGCTAAATCTACTACTTCAGAGCTAATCACTAGTTATATCTGAATGCTTAACGACTATTCATTTATTATCGACCGCAACAAATAACAAAAATAAGCGATGAACTCGAGATAATGTTATGATGTGACTGTGACCTAACACTTGGCCTCGTTGTTGAATACTTGGAGATCCTGAGCCTGAGCTAAGAATAAAATTTCACTCGAAATTAACCCTTTCGAAAGACGACATGCATAAGATCCGGTCTATCATCGTCATTTATATCAAAACGTTTGCTTAAACTAATGAACTAAAAGATTTTGTATCAAACTCTTTTCGATACTTTCAACGAAAGATGTTATTGATATAAAGATTACCTATATAAAAGTTAGTAAAATCGAAATTATGGAAGTAGAAAAAACCTTTCGACCAAACGCAGCGAGTACATTGACTTCCATTCAATACATTTCCCCAAATACAATTGTGTTCAGTTGTCCCATCATAAACCTTATTTAATAATAGCGTCAGTATGTCCTTTCACTGCCCATGTCCATGTTCCATTATTTACACATTCTATGTGTGCACAAATAATACTGTTAGCACTTAATAAGTTGTCACTAAAGATAATTCATCAAGCCTTCCAAACAAATTAATCAATATATAATAAAGTGATGTGTTTTAGCGTTATGGTGAAGTCGGTTTGCATATACCTACATAACAACGCAAAATTAATTTATTTGAATTTTGCCATATGTTTATTAGATTCGTAGAAACACAATAATATTAATCCTTTCATCCATGTACGGTGTATTTAACTGTCTGTTATTACGGTATCCAACTTGGTATTTTAATTACTTTCCACTTATCTATCGTAATTTGGTTTATATGAAGTATCGATCCGGGCAATATTGATAAAATAATTAATAAATAATAATGCTTTTCGATACGCAATTAGTACTGAAATGTCAAGAGTTACAATTTTGATTTCAACAAGTACATTTGTACTTTAGGTAGTAGGGAATCAGTTTTCTGGTGACACATACATGTTGTCCAATGTAATTTATAGAATTAGCATGATATAAAACATCTAAACTAACGCAATGTTTTGATATTTCCTCCAGCCAAATTGCAGGAGTATTTAATTTTAAGATTCTATCTTGTTAGACTTTTAGGTTTGACTAAGAGTTTATAGTGAATGAATGACTTCAAAACGATTACTGTTAGTCCGAAATTTCGTCGGATTAATTTTCCGATGCCAAAAGCGCACATGCTATGTCATTATGCTATATTATTATGGATAAATACGATAAAGGAAGAGTACGTTGGTAGGAAGAGTCACGAGTTAACCTTTTGACTCAACTATAGTCTATATTCACTAATCGATTGACTCAACCGAGGCGGACGGGATGGCTTAGTTGTTACGTGCTATGCTTTTTACCAAAATGATCCGGGTTCGATTCTCTTGTCAAAAAAATCTACATAGAATTTTTCTAGCACTCAAATAACAATGGTAACGTCCTAAAGTTCACTCAAGCTTCATAATTTGGGTAGTTGCAGTGTGTCTCGCTGCTGTAACGATGTACACCCTGAATGACTCGTATGACGTAACACAAATACGTTGAATTTGTGTACATATGTCTAACCTACATTTAGGCGAGATATCAATTGAGCACCTAATCAGACTGCACTTGTTATCTAAAGTGGTTCTAATTAGCACTAAAAACACAAAATAATGGATCGAGAGCTCACAAGTTAAAACATGTACCAAATTGTTACACTACCACTTAGACTAAATAGATATAGACTGGCAATACGAAGATAGACTCGCAATGGGTAGACGTAAAACTGAAGCTAAAGTGTACAGATATTAGGTATACAGTAAATAGACTCATACGACGATGGAACGTCAAAACAAATATGAAAAATAATCCATACGAACCCACGTTGGCGCTAATTTTCGAGTACCGTAAATTTACTTACACTATTACTCATATCATATTTACTTTTATGCTTCAACGCTTGAACAAAATTTTTGTATGAAGGGCCAGTCTATTATTATTTGGTTTACCAAATACGGAGGCATTTTTGACTTCAATTTTTAAGCTCTAGAAGGGTTCCAACGAGTGTTGGGTTGGCCTTATGTACATCTCATCCAGCACCGCATCCGAATTGTAAGTAAAATGAATAAACATTTTGTCGATCAGATTGTCTTACTAGACAAGTGGAAACTTCGAAAATTAATTTTTCGGCAGGTGTGGTTATAGTAGTTGGCAGAAATACATATCACTAGTTGCACTCCCATAAACATCTGCTCTGAAAATCTCTCAGAACGTGTCAGGGCCTACTTTTTAGAAACTTTTAGAGAAAATCGAGAAAATCAAGAAACTTTGAGAAATTCAAGAAATTTCAAGAAACTAATTTCTCGAGTTTCTTGTAGTTTCTCGAATTTCTCGAATTCGAGAAATTTCGAGAAATTTAAGAAATTAGTTTCCAAAAAGTAGGACCTGGAACGTGTAATCTTTCACACTTATTAAGTGCTTGATTACGTAATGATGCGGGTAGTGGTAGTACAGATTTTTGTAAAGAGCCAAAAATGTTTAAATTTCTTCGACAACCCATTATTGTTGCGTAGCATTTAATTAGATTAGATCCTTGTTTTCTAAACAATTAAATATCAAATACGTAACAACTATGTCCTGCCAGAATTTCAGAATATAACTACCATCTTGACCACTAGCAAATTAAAACTACTGGAATCTAGTCCTTAATGCCTAATTTAATTTATCTATCGTCTATTAGATAAATTTATTTTACTCTCACATTCTAAATACGTTAAGCAAACAAACATTTTACAATATACATACCGTATATGAATAATATACCATCCATACCATTGGCTTCAACACGAGTATATAGAATGCACCAAACTTTAATGTTCTTTGTTCTTAGGTTTTTGGTTTTTGTCTATAGTCAAACAATAGCTGAACAAATACTTTTACAAATTGCTTCTATTACAAATTACTTTTGGTTGTAGGGAGGAATATATTTCGTCTAAAATGGATTGAGAGGGTAAATCGTAGATTTGTGTTTTTTTCTTGTTTTTTTGAATGTAATCTTGAAGGGATTTTACGAAAGATTGATTTTTTGAGTTAGACGCAGAATAATTTGTTCCATATCATGACGATAATTTGATTGATGCTGGATTTTATTGTTTTGATGATACAATTGTCGAAAGTCTGAAGAATGATTTTGATTAAATGTTTCAATTTCGAGATCTGTTGTCCTTCCATTTTGCTTGGCTACGTCCTAGTTCAATGATTAGGCTTTTGTACTCCGAGGAAAATACTTACGATAGAATAAGTGAAAAAAAACGTCATCCAAACCTCTCGATGAGATCGAATGTCTCAATTGTCACAATTCATGATGTAGAATTAATCTAATAACCGCTTGTTCGCTTGAGACATCCTCATGTCAACGTATATTTTACTTACGACATCATTGCATTTAAAATAGAGGTTTCTCTTTGCCTTATTTACAACATATATTGTACGACCTTTCCCTTCATAGCTGATGTACAGTATACACAACAAAACCGCTGGTTTCATTTTAAACTCGGATAAGTCAATTACATTTTTTTTGCCAAACATAAAATTACGCAACGAACTAGCATCTATTTACTCAGTTTCGTTCGGCAAAAAGCTTTATTGCTTTGAATTTGATTTATTGATACGTAATCCAACAAACCTAATCTCTTAGAAATATTTTAAAATGCAAACCATAGATCACATATCACATTCCATTTACAGGAAAACCATATACAAAGTGGTATACGCCCATCAATTTACAGAATGGGAAATCGCTTTTGCGCCCTTACTCTTGACTACATCGCTCTCTGTTAATATAGATTAGTTATGTGGTATAAATATTCCACCAAAACTATATGTAAGAGGGTAAGGGTGTGTGAAATCGAAGTACCATCATCGTAGAAATGGTTTTGTACACTATTGACTAGATTATACAGAAAGCGACTATAAATGGTGCTAATTGACTGAATTAGGGTTGCTTGTTTTTGTTGATTAAATTACAGTATGATGTGTATCATTAAAGGGATCCGATAGAAAATATGTTATGTATGTTGGGTGAAATGTACATTTTACCAGGGACTGAATTCGATATGATTTGTTTTTATTGTTGATATTGATTTCGTGACATGTGCGGCTCTGGTCCCAATTGTATTGATATTTTTTTTTGGGAAAGGAAGACTGTGCAGGATAGCAGGTAGAGACAGGTACTTATTATGAAATTATTCTCGTCATGGATGACGTGAAATGTTTTTTTTTGCTGAACTCAATAATGTGTAGGTATTGGAAAGAGTCAATTAACACTACTAGTGTGATAAAACATTCAGCAACGGATAGTCATCTGTTATCGACTATGACGACAAAAATAAGCGAAGAAATATGTTCTGGTGAGAGTAATCGATTTACCTTCACCACTAATGGTTGAGCGCCTTCATTTATATAACACTGAAGTAGATTTCGTCATTGTTTGGAACTTTTTATTTTACTAAGGGGGACGTTTGCAGCTCGAGCCGAAGACGAGGGCTGCCGAAATTTTCACAACAAACTTAGTGAAAATTTTAAAGAAAAGAATTCCTTAGTCAATGTTGAATTACTGACCAAGCAATTACGTAAGAAGTTTTACTCATTAAGTCCCCGGGAAATGAGTTTTACCGCTCATGTCAATACAGGAATGACTTATTGACAAAGGGGAAGTGAGTAAAATTTACATACCCAATGGTTATTAGTTTATAAAAGAAACAGTTCAAAGAAAAAGCACAGCATTGTGTAAGCGCATTGACTAAAAGTAAAACTTTCGTTAACATTTTTGATGAAAACGTTTATAATAGTAGGTTACATTAGATGCTGCGAAAGTAGTTCATTGCATGAGATAACAATGTTAAAATACCGATGCCGAAAGAAGTTGCTCGAGTCTACGAGTATCACAAAGTTGTTTCTGAAGTAATGAAGCAGCAGGAACCAATATATTCCATGCAAAAGTCGATTTCTTCATATTAAAATCAGAAAAATGAAACGAAAATGGTTCACATGTGATGGATCATCCAAGGGGGCAAATTGTTGTGTAATGGTCAACTTTCGCATGGGGCAGGTATTTCCCAACTCAGTGACGAAAATTATCATTTAATTATTCTTCGTTATTTGTTCTGAGGGTTTATGATAAATGCGATTCGTTATATCAAGCTATACCGCTACAAAGACTTGTTTCATACGAAACACTACGGCGCGCACAACAATTGGTTTTTTAACCGCGTAAAATGTATCCCCCAAAATAATGTTCCCAAGAAAATCCAAGAATTCCCTTTCAACTGAAAAAGTACATTCAATCAACAAAATCATCTCAGAATTGTATATTATTACAACGAAATGAAATTATAAATCAATGTTGTATATAGACTCCGGATTAGATACACCGTATTGTTTCAGTGCCAATTTCTGATTTGATTTAAAAGGCTAACATTGCCGCATCCATTCAGTCAGGCATCATTCTATTTATCTCGGAAAATCATCGATATTTTGTATGTATATTAACCAACGCTAAATTCTACAACCAGCGTAGCTTTTCTGCTGTGTAATCATTTCACTGTGCAAATTTGATTTGTACAAATGAATATTTGAATATTTATAAATGTAATATTATATGTGTGCCAGTGTTGATTCAAATTTGAATAAATAATCGGAAAATGAAATTTATATTATTGATGTTCAATAACTAGAAAATTTGTCACCAAATCTCATTATTTGATGAATGAGCGTGATATTGGCACCGTGTACAGATATATAGCGATATATGCCTACAAATAGTATAACATATACTCGATGAATGGGCCACTTATTTAGAAATTCTGACAATGTGGTATCACTTTCATTGCTAAACATATGTGCAATGAATCGGGAAATTAATTAGGGATTTATGTATCAATTAGCATAATTATCAAACCGGACATTTTAACATGTAACACGTTCAATGTTGCAATTGATTGTAATTTAATAGTAATGGCATCGAATTATTGCATTCGGAAGGACTTTATGGAAATATTTAATTGTGTGACCTGTTTTGTTTTATCATTTTACCATATTTAGTCAGCGACTTTTTTTTGGACTAACGATCTACAACCTGCAATCGCCAAAATTAAAATAAGTTCTAAGCTTGTCATCTGCTATGGGGCCGTTCATAAATTACGTAACGCAAATCCCCGGGGGGGGGGGGGTGTTGACCTGGCGTTACGGTCCATACATTTTTTTTAAAGTTCCATACATGTTAGCGTTACAGACCCGGGGGGGGGTCTGAAGATTATCAATTTTTGCGTTACGTAATTTATGAACGGCCCCTATCGGTAATGACGACAAAAGTAAATATTGAGCTCAGTTTGATGATCTCTTGTATGAGAAAACAAACGGTTATGAACTAATGAAGTACACTTAACAAAATTAAGGAATTATCACATTTTCGTTTTCAACAGATTCTACATAATTTCTAGATCCACAAATTTGACAGTCTTGATATTGAATGGTTTTTTGGTTCTTATCCTAGTAAACTGGTCGTTATACATGTGCGACAAAAATTTCGACTGGGAAAAAATTCCAAAATTGCATTCAATATAACAGCTGTCAGAATCGGTGGGACTGGTAATATCAGATCCCACATAAAACAAAAATGAAATAATTCGTAATTTTTCACAATTGTAAAAGATTTTGTATGAAAATCAGGCGACAACGAAGACAATAGAAGTAGTTTATCTTTCGATAAAGTCGCTTCGAAAGTATTTAATAAAAAAGGGACCACAGCAGGTGTACAGTCAGGCTAATGAAATAAAGTGTTAATAAACACTAGATTAGGCGTTAGTTATGTTCAATAATATAATCAACTTATCGATTTGATCATAATAGGAAAATGGTTTTTAACTGAAATAATTTGGTGCCTGTAAAGAGGTCTTTTATAGCAAAAAGCATGTTCAAAACAAAAGAAGTAAAAGATTTCTGAAATCAATCTATGAAAATCTTCTATCAAATGAAGGAATAGATGAGATAGTAAAACTGTTAATATTCTTGCCGTCTGTGACAGGTTAATGGCGTGTTGTCTTATGTAGCAAAACTAATGAAGTAATAGATTTATTAAAATACGTGAATCAAACAGATATGCTTGCCGTTCTTAGGAATGTAAGAAGAATTTTCTAAACGAAATTGGTTTAATTTTTCAAATTGATTGTGTTGAAGCCATTACACAGAAATGACTATAGGGAAATGATACGCACATTGTTTGACCATCAAATTTTAGATGATTTCGTTTTATCACTTCGCTGTTTTTTTTGTATTTATTTATTCCAGTATTTACATTCGAAACACTGCGCGTTAATTCATGAATTAATATTTATATAATTTATTAAATATCATTCATATAATACACCTTGGTCCCCATAGAATAATAAATATTAAAACCCTAATAAAGCTTATAGCTGATCCCTGCTATATTCTGTGTGTATATGCCGTATATAACTATACGTATAAAATATAGGCACACAAAGGCAGAGGAATATTTAAAACCTGCTAAATTCAGATCAAATATAACAATGGCAAAAGGGATCATTTAGGGGCCTAATGAATAAATTGATTGTAATTTGTTATCTAAATAACTTTTGTACAAGTGTTATATCTTTTGTGTTTATATTCGCCTCATTTTAGATATAATAATTTTTATTTATTTAAAACACGCGCTGGTACTTTAACGAGCTTGGTAATTTCAATCTATTATTAATGTCTAACGGAGACTGAGGGGTGAGCTAAATGGAACATTTTAATCTAAATGTTTTCATAATAATTTCTTGATGTTTATTGTATAAACGATGCAATGCAATAAAATGTATAGCAAGACAAACTATGTTCGGGGAATAATATGGCAATGCGTAGTTACGTTTGAATCAAATTTGTTGGCTTAATTGCAACATTACGTCTTCAATGGTAAAAAAAGGAACGATAATCAAAGGGAAAATCACCACATCAGGTATAACTCGATACATTTTTGACTTTAAACATCTCAATATCCTATGAAGAATCGCACTTAAGTCAATTACTTCTTTTGACTAGACTACTAAGTACAAGACTTGTGAGGTAACGCATAAATCACAAAGTTATAGAAACTCGACCTCGTTAGTCTGTTCTCCGCCGACGGAATGCATTCGGATGATTTTGTAATGGTTAATTGATTTACAAAGAACTGTCGAATCTTTCGAAAGAACCTAAAGAGGATGAAAAATATTTCTTAAAAGACTCGAAACAGATGAAATTCCGGTCAGGCAAAATTAACTCAATCGCATTTCAGAGACACAGACAACAGAGCACTAACCGTTACAAAAAGACATTTCCTAAATAAAACATTTTCGGTTCATGTATATCTCTCCTCATATAGAGGTTCGAATGATATGAACTGTAATCTAACTATCTGATGAAGATATCAGAGATGCGAATGAGTTAATTTTGCATGACCTGAATTTAACCTGTTCTCGACCCCGAATAATTTTACTTAGTTTTGTAACTGTAAACTGTAAGCCAACATACAGTCGCCTCTGACTTGAGTGAATCCTTTCTTACACTTGCGGGTCCTTTAAACACCAACAAATAAAGGCTAATATATTGTGTGTGGTAATGTCGAACGATGAAGACCCCCAAACATAAAATGCCCAGCTTCGTACGCGTCCATTACAAATAATACTCATATTAGTTTTAATTATTTGTAAATACAAAAAATGAGGCAGAGGAAACCTATAAATAATATCAAAGAAAAACACTTGTGTACGGTTCTTGGCACAAATGAAGCAGAAGATTTAACTGGGATGCAAGAATAACACACTTGGTCACGTACGTTAGACCGAGACACTTCTCTACCGTTGTTTGATAAATATATTTTGATAAAATAAATATAATGGAATCTAATACCAGTTGTGTTGTTGGATTCGTGGCAATAGAATTGTGTGATACATTTGAGTTCGCCATGCACAACATTAATCCATAATGTGAAAATGAAGTTAGTTAGTAGAGAATGTAAGAAAGTTTCTTTCAGTAATTTTATCGGACAATAAAATGAAGCCAGTAAATTGCCACAGTACTATGAAGAACTTCTTCGAAATTCTTCCTAAAAAAATTGGAGTTAAAGTTTAAAATATATATGTACTTACTCTAGATACCAATTAGGTTGTTGTTTTTCTCACTTTTCGTTTTATTTAAAACTTTGAGATTTACGTAGTCAGTAATCACTTATTGCTCTTCTCGACACCAACTTCCTTTTTTTCCCAAAATCCGACTCGTTATCTACACTATATTCTTAGGAACATTCTTCGTATTTCGGTTCCTCCCAGTCAATGACCTCACAACAAAATGGAAAGCAAAATGGAAACAATATGATCTATGCAGGGACCGGCAATATTCAGCAGCTTCGCGATACGACCGCAGAAGTATGATCCGAGATGTTACACAGTGTTATACACAATAACAGATTTATTTTGCCAGCATGTAATGTAATTATCAATTTAAACTTCACATACAACGAATTTTTCATTTAACGAAAATTAGAAAACTACTTTTGTTGAAATACAATATTTTTCAATTCAATTGCTGTTATTCTCTCCACATGCATGGATAATATCCTGTGCCTAACGTAACTCCAAACCGAAATTGTTCGGAATCTATTAGACTTTTGTTGTAGCATCTCGTGATGATCCAAAGTCGAGTCTTTTACTTCATTAGTTTTGACATGCTATAATATATAAGACTACTTCAGCTAGAGATCATTATTTATTTTTGGAGTCGTTGTCCAAATAAAGCACAAATATAGGTATTATTTTGCTTTTTTTAATGATTTATATAACTCTGTTTACAAATCGCAATTAAACAAACCCTCCCCACCGTTTTCTGAAGTCATACTCAAAATTTCGTCGCAGATGAACTTACCTCACTTGGGCACTCAATAGAACGGCACTGTTGACCAGAGATTCAGCAAAAGGGGTGTTATTAGAAAGCTGAGACTAGCAGCAAAACAAAATTAAGCAGTTTGGTTGCGAAAAATTATCATGAGTGTGAGTTAGGTGTCGCTGAGTTTCACAAATATGGCCAAATAACAGAGATAAATTTTGGGCCCCTGGAAAGTTGCTACGTAGACAATTTAAAAAAGTGATTTTTTGGATATTGGTAGAGGTAATGTCCCTCTACTAGTACAAGTAATTACCAGGTCTGTGGCTCAAGTATCCCCGCCTGTAGAACCTTTCAAAAATCGTCATTTTTCTACTTCAATGAGTCGCTACTAGCCTATCTGGAACCCACGAGACCAATTTTTAATGCTATTACTATTAGAATTCCATACCCTTTTGATTGCGACCCAAATCAGTTCTATCGCACCTACAGAGCACTAGGGAGCCTTGGTCCGGGTGCTCCGAACTGCACGGATGAAAATCAAAAATTTTTGTGGAATGTGGTTCAGGGTCGCAAAGTGACTAGGAATATCCAAAAATATCAAATTTGCGACGGTATGTTTAATTAAAATCCATTCAACCACACCGTGTCATGTATTGGAAAAACAGCTTAAAAAATATTGACTAATAAAATGTTGCATAACGCTGTTAAAAAAAACGAAGTAAAAGATTTGAAATCAATCTTTTGAAAATACTTTGATCAAATGAAGGAATAGATCCGATTTAATTATTGTCTATTAATATCGACGGTGAAGAACAAATAAAAAAAAATTCTTCGCGATTTTTCGAACTGGAATTGTGAGTGTGTCTCAAGATTAAATGACATTTCGTGCTTTTAAAACGATGTTAGGCAGAGATTCATCCCTTAACGTTGACTCCGATATATATATAAAAAAAAGTTCTTCTTTACGCAGGACCTATTTTCCCCATTATTGTATCCAATAAATGCGAGAGAGTGAAGACCGAGACCGAACAAATGTTTTTATTTTGATTCTACTGAATCATTAACATAAATTTTATGTATACGAGTACGCATACGAAACCATTTCGCTAATTTCCCGCTAAATGTTTCCCATTTCAATTTCATTATTTATTACCACTTTCATTTATGCACGATTTAACCACATGTTTGATATTTGCCCTGGTCCTTACGTAATTAGCTAAAATTGCAAAGCATCACTTTATAAGATTAAACGACAGTAAAATTGGGACAGATGTTGATGTTTATTACACATTTGTATTTATTTTTATAACCGATTGGGTTGATTCCGTATTATGTGGGGTTGATTTGGGTTCACGTTAAATTACATTATACAACAACAAGGAGGCATATAGCAGAAAATTTTCGTTCAACTATTCCTTTCGGTTCGTATATACTTGTTATTAATGGTGTGTTTTTGTGACTCACCAGACATCTTTGGGAACTATTTTTTTCTTCACGTAAATGCGATATAAGATACGTCTGAGAATAAAATTGATTTCCCATCTTTTTGTACATGTATATAAGCTATAAGCACTGGCCACGCATTCAGCTTTATCGATCGATTTTCGATTGCTTCTAACCTGTTTTATTGTCAACCGCAATGTTATCTCCGAGGAGAGTCCTTTTTTATTTTATTTTTATTTTAGTCGTACGGATTATTGTCACCCTCCCTTTCCATCACATTATATTCAATAAATATGTTGAAATTATAAACAAAATTAGGGGTTGCGTCGGCTATATATTTATATAAATGGATGTGTTACCAGCTAAATGTTCAGTCAGATTTTCTTTTCGATCTTTTTTTTTTGTTTGGTGAATAATTGCGTGTTGACACATATGGTGTTAATTTGGCCCTCTTTCAGATTATTTAATGGCATAATTGTTAATCACATGTTAGGTGCATAAACGTTAATAAATTGGTGCAATATCAATTCGATTTAATCTCAATCGATTTTCTATTAACATTTTGACGAAAAAGCCTTTTGCCCATTTGCTTATTTCATATAATCTGTTACAGTTATTGTTGATTTTATGTTGTAAAGCGTCCATCATGATTTGTTTGAATACCGAAAATCTGTTCACATATTATTCAATGAAATGATGATTGTTACTTTTGGATTGCTTTTAGGTATGCAACATATGCAACACGCAATGCTGGGCAAAACTAGACGACCGCGAACTGCATTTACATCGCAACAACTTTTAGAATTAGAAAAGCAATTTAAACAGAGCAAATACTTGTCACGACCGAAACGATTTGAAGTCGCAAGTTGTCTACATCTATCCGAAACACAGGCAAGTGAAATATTTCCGACAGAAGTTTTAAGCTTTTTTTAGTTTCGAAACAGAGGTGTAACAGTTTTACTTACCAATCAGGTTAAAATTTGGTTCCAAAATCGTCGCATGAAGTGGAAACGATCAAAGAAAGCTCAACAAGAGGCCAAAGAAAAGAAATCGTCGACATCATCGTCATCGTCGTCGTCTGCATCAATAACAGCTTCAGTTATAGCACCGTCCGTTCCGGTTGATGTTTCCCTGCATAAAGGCGATCCCACCCATCACATAGAAAGCGGTGCCAATTGTAACGGTTTACCGAAAAACCTGACCAATCTTGACCAACATCGACATAATGTGAATTTAATGCCAAATATGAATGATTACAGTAATTTGGACGAGAATGTTAACAATAATGGCATCATGAGACGACCATTATTCATTCCGGATGGCGGACAGAATGGCGATATGTTTAGACCGTATGTAGTTTAGAAGATCTGGGATGTTTGTGTTGGGAAGGAAAAAGCAAAAAAAACGAAATTTTATTCCGGAGAAAGTCTTTAAAATGATCTTGACAATGATAAAGATGCAGAAAAAAAACGTTTTGCGGGCGGTTAATGACACAGTATGTTAAAACTAATGAAGTAAAAGATTTTGATTTCTGATGACGACCACAAGAAGTAACAGATTCTATGATTTTGGTGATATAAGCTTGCCGTCTGCGAAAGGTTGAATATTTTAACACAATGAAATATTGGCACATCTAGTCTTTAGAATTTATTAGAATGGTAAGTATCTAATTCAAGCGAAGAGTAAACATACATAACACACATATAAAATTTATGTAAATAACAAATATATTTTAAATTGTAAATATGTTTTGATTATGTTCTACTGGGCGGCGTGTAACCATTTTGTTTTAAAAGTTTTAATTTTAAACATGGAATTAAGATCATTCAGTGAATATATTTGTAAGCTCCCTCATTTTGCCAGTAACTAATTTTCGGAACTTAAAGCACAAAGATGAAGAAAAAAAAATTAATTAAAATTCGACAAGTGGTATACTATAAATTTAGCTTTTAATTTAACCGAGAATCGGTTCAGACACTTTTCTTTTTGGATAATGTTCCTAACAAAATGTAAAATTTTTATTCAACAGTGTTAGGATGTAAGAGTGGCAAGAAATAGTAAAAACCAAAATTAACATGTCAATAAAATGTTATGTTCACATTTCTCTGGATTCGCTCATTCATTCCTATAATAGTGAAAATTTCAGAGAAATCATGGATCAGGGCATCAGAAATGATTCGATTTTGGTAGCAATGAACCGGATACTGAAGGCACTATTATCGACACTTATGACAAAGACATTGGATTCATAAAGTATTTGCCGTCGGTAATTGTGTAACCTTCTCGATCAATCTAATTACACCGTTCATTACACTCTCAGATTTATGGTAAGTTTTGTGATCCAGCTTCGACATTAGAATAAAACCAGTGTAGCGATTTGATGAAGTGCCGAAATTTTCGAACATACATGAAACGCATAATTATACAGGGAGATGCGTTTTGTTACTAATAGATAGTATTTCGTTGCAATTAATTACGAGAGTAGTTAACTACACAAACGGGATGACTGCTTCACAAGCACTCTCTCTCTCTCTCTCACTTTTAAGAAAATATTGCGAAATTCCTACCCTGTGCAGCACAACATTGTCCTTGACATAAGGATGCTATATATACTGAGGGATACTGATATTTCCCGGCTTTGCTCGGGATTATTTTAATAACAAAACGTTTAAATATTTTTTGCGCGTCAAAAAAAATTCTTCCCAAAATTTTGTTTCATGCGGCAAAAACTCAATAGTCGGTATCGGTGTACCAAGTCTTAAGTCTCTAGAACTTTCCGTCTGAGTTCCCATTGAATTTTGAAATAGGGGACATTTTGACACTAAAAATAGGACAAAAAAGGAATAAAAGTGGATTTCCAGGAATTACAACTTTTCATGCACTTTGGTGTAAGTCAGGAATTCGGATATCTTTGTACAATGAACACAGTCTTAGTGATATCATCCACCGAATATTGTGCGAATAACGACTACTTTCTGCTCTATTAAATTTGCGATAATCTGGGTGTCTTTCAAAACGTCACATGGGGCAAATGATGGAAATGGACCATTTCAAATGGTACTTCTTGTGTGAAATTTGCCGATCGACGCGTAGCCAAGTAAGGTATTTTCTTCAAAAACTTTGTCAACTCCCAGTGAGCCTCGTCAAATATAATTAAAAAGAAGCTTGTTTCGAAAAGAGAGGACCGATATTTTTCTTAGAATTTTTGCAAAGGCGAAAAAAGAGAACATGTCCTCTTAAAAGAAAACGAATGAGAACCCCGATAGAGAAAAAAATTATTCTAAGATATGCATCGAAAATTTACCGTTTTTTTATAGGCATTTGAAGGAATTGCTGCAGGCATTTCCCTTTTTGTCAGATATAAAAAACAGTTATCGTTTTCAGCAATGTCGTAGAACAATTTTTCCTCAGATTCAGATTTTATCTATCGGTGAAAAATAGAAAATGTTGAAAATTCGAAGATTTTTGTTTTGAAGTACTAGACTTTCAGGGTCGATATAAAAAACGGTACTTTCGAGGCACACTGTAGAACAGAATGAAGAGTTACATCGATTAAAAATCTAAAAAAAAACTCAAAAGAAAGTTATAAGAAGGTACATTCTCCGTACGAAGAATAGGAGAGTTAACTTACAATTTTCAAGTTTTACGACACTACAAGTGAAAATCGCATTCTCACTACCAAGTGATATTCGGTGAAATTAAAATTCCAAAACTTACAACATACTCGACAGTCTAAACAATACTAATCAAATTTTAACCGCACGACATGCCTTCCAAAAACATTTCGCATAAATGACTCCATCAAAACGAAAACCTTTGCAAATAAATCCGATACCGCAAGAAGATCACTTTTCCGCAAATATGTACACATTCTACTACTATGCATATGAATATGAGCTGTGCCGACATGGTGTATTTACTCCTTTCCAATATTGATATTTCGTCAAAAAAAGAAAAAAAAAATGGAAAGACAGGGTATCAAAATTTATCGCCCTCCATAAAGATTTCAATAAAAGTAAACATTTCCCAATGTTTATAGAGCTGATTTTATATGTTATTCCAATTGAAAACACCGCAAAAATACGTGATGAATCTAAAACACGCTTAAGCTATTTTTCTGACATGTCAAAAAGCTTTTTATTATATCGTTTTATTATGGGTGTTGTTGCCGTTTTCGTTTATTTATTCATATATCAATGTGGGACCGAATCTTTGTTTGTGTGCACTGAAAACACAAGTTACGATTAATCGATTGTCGAAAATCCTTTCAAATATTTGGGGTATTTGAAAATTTATGTCGTAAGTTGAGGTCTTCAAGTGATTAAAAGAAAACAAATATGAAAATTGGATTGAAGCCAATTTTCATTAATAAGAATAGATTCTGGTGGCAATAATTTTTATTATAACTATTATTTATGTAACCTCTTAGAAATGACGTATCCAACGACGACTAAAATAAGTGGATTTATTTGTACCAAATATTAGGCGATATTTCCAACAAAAGAAGTAACAAACTTAATTATTCTATCGCCTTGTGTTTCCTGTTTATAGAGAATAAACAATTCTGACCTTACAATGCACAAAAAATTGTGCGAAAGAGATGTGAGAGAATGTCATATGTCTACTCTATCAAAAAATTGCTTCTCTTTTGCAATAAATTTTGTATTATGCGTTGTAGGTAAGGCAGAATTAGTGTCACGAATGTTACGCTTCCAAGTAAAATAAGTGACCATTCATAAAGAACGTCCACATGAAGCTGCCTAACCAAATGCGATACACCATGATATAGTCAAGAAGTGCTGACATGAAGTATGTTTTATTTACATCGGATCTATTACTTCATTTTAATCTAAGCATTTTCAAGAGAATGATCTTTTCACCTTTTCAACATGTATTTTGCTATATAAAACCCCATTAGATGAACCCTGCCGATAACGTTGATAAAAGACGTCTGATTCTCAGGGAGAGGGGTCGAACGCGGTTATGGCATATATGAAGGATTTGACAAAGTTGAATATTCGTGTGACAAAATAACCTGTGTTGGTAACACTGATTTTGTTCTAGTTGCAATGTTGCATGTCACTATTGTCTCACACGCTGTAGCAGCTACATCGTCTCATATAATTTTGACATACAACTAGCTCAAACACAGGCTCTTTTGGCCCAAGGTTCTGAAAGAACAAGTTAAACCACTTTCAAGCTGATCACGAAGGCAGGCGGTGTTACAATTTTCCGATGTTTATAAATATTTCTTATTGGGAATTTTGAACTCATGCAATTTGCATGATGCAAATGATCAATTGACATCAGATACTTTTTTTCAGTCTGGATTATTATTGTAAGGGTCAAATACTACACTGAAAAAAAATTCGTTAACATACGTCCAGTATATATATGAAATGTCTGGCAGTCAGCTTCACTTCTAACTTACTTCGGATATGTATATTTCAACGTTTGGCATGTGTATCGTACATGTCTGACGTATAATCAGAGAATCGTGACTATTCGTGTCACTCGTATTTTATACAGTGAACGACATCTCAAATGTCTCACTGTCAAATTTTTCTGAGAATTTTATTGTGTCATTGCAAATTCACAATGACATTCTCTGAAAAAAATGACAGTGAGACATTTGAGATGTTTTTTTTTTGATGTTTTTTTTATTAGAATCAATTTTACAAGCAAATATCAATCACAGAAAAACATTACGGCTAGTATCACTATTATCACAGAATGTGTCTCGTACACTAATTGCATTACCTCTTTGAATTGCTATCGATATTCGCTGAAGTAAGAAATCACGCGATCTTGGCTCACCGGTCTGATCCTTCATATGTTTGCCCAACTTCTTGATAAAAAGTTCGGTCTCCGGACCAATCGCACCGATGTTGAGATGTCGTTCACTGTATGTCGAACATGTACGATATACATGTCAGACATTGTCTGCCAGCTATTTCATACATACTGGACGTTTGTTGATGAATATTTTTTATCAGTGTACATAACAACAGCGAAACGATTATTTCAAGTTTTCAGAATTTTTCGGCACAACGGATTTAAGAAGAAAAACCAGCAAACTTTTCATCGACTCGCATTCGGGTACTATTGAAGCAAAATGGGTATTACACATTGGGTAATCTACTTATATTCCATTGGAGGATTTAATACAATACTGATATATACAATAGACATTTCCGAAGTAACTTGTAATTCTCTACAAAATGTATTATCGTTGGTCAGATGGCAAGGATTCAGAAAAACCGGATGTCTTCCGGAAAGATGAGACTGTAATTTTCACATCTATTTTTGGACAATCCTAAAACTAGAAAAAATGATCCACAGAACATGAAAGTACAACATTTATTTCAAACAGCTAATCGTCTGTTATCGTCAGTCCCTACAAAATATACGAGACGACCTCTGCTTAACATGATGTTATATAGCAAAGAATATGTGTTTAAACAAAACAAGTAACAGATTTTTGAATACGAACTTGAAACGAAACATGAAATCTGATTCGGCCGATGAATATCGGAAAAAGAAGTAACAGATTATATTGCATTCTGCCGTTTTTAGTTGATTTGCCACTCAACTATTTCATCATGAAGTTATCAGAGTGATAGACGCAAGGAACTTTAATGGTCCCAATTTACTAAAGCTGATGAAGTAAATAAAACAGTGCTAGATTTGTAAAAACGTAAGCTTATGGTTGACGTTTAAAAATTGCATCATTTATTGAAAAAAAAAAAATTGTGGTCAAACCAACCATCAGTCCTTAATCGATAGTTAAGTTTGCATGCACTTTTGTGACTGGATAAAAAATATTTATTTCATTCTGTACTACAGAATCTGTAGTAAGTATGTACATAAATATACGATAATGTAGTAAACAATGGGAAGCCAATCACAAAGTTCAATAGGCTTTCCTAATTCATATTTTCGAGGCACTTCGAAGAAGACACTTGCGGTGATATGAAAAGTAAGGCTTAAGTCTAATAGTAGTCTTTTCGTTGTACAGTCATTATTTTAAGTACCGCTGATTGTGCCGTTAAAGTTCTGTTCGTCCAGCAATCGCTTACAATGTTCATTTTCTTCACATGCGCTACGAAGCTCAGCATCATCTGGTCTCTCCATAGTCATTTTAAAAATATATTTTTCGTAGGTGTCTAAGTAACTGAAATTGAACTCCGTTGGAGCATACAGACCCCATGCGGCCACGTTGATTATGATAATAATAACAGCAAGAGCTATGATGAGTCTCACACAGACCTTTTGCATTTTCTCTTCCCATGGATGTTTTTCGAAATTTTTTAGCACAAAAATTGACACCAAAAACCCCGTTATCGCACCACCCAAATGACCGGCATGGCTTGTCTGATCAGAAAAGAATAATATTTGATGATTAAAGATTCCACCGATAAAATTGAAGGACTTACATTCGAATCTCTATTGATGATCACGTCCACATACACACTATAGCCAATGTCATAGATTAGATAGGCCAAGAGCCAAAATACTCGACAGCACTTTCTGTCCATTTCGTTCCAATTTATTATTATGGTAGACAGATGTGAGAACAGCAGTCCATAAACACCAGCTGAAGCACCAACAGCATACGTTTGAGGATTCAGTACCGTAATAAACAACGATCCACCAAGTACGGATGCGATGTAGATTATACCGATACGTTTCCAACCATGCACAATTTCAAGAAGAACACCGAGAATCAATTGGAAAATCACATTGCCCCAGAGATGTGGCTGTCTAAAAGTTATACTTTCATGTTACATTATGCTGCTTAACATCAACTTTTGAACAATCACCCTGTGTGAGTCAACATAATCGTAAAGAATCGCCAAATTTCATGGCGACGATGTGGATCGAATCCGAATATCATAACCAAAAGATCGTTATCTACGTGATACATTAGCCATACCTAACAATCAATTGTGAAACGAAAACAATTACAAACTGAATGCTCCGATGGAACCCTTTAGTATTTACTTCAATGATAGAGATACCAATCATAAATATTGGAAAATATTTCTTTCGATTGATCGGTGCACTCTTTACGGTGAATGTAGGCAACACCGGACCCTCAGATTCAACATTTCGGATTGTTACATCGTCAAACGCGTCAGATCTTTGAACACTTCGTTTATTTATTGGCAATACCGCAGCTTCAGCGAATGTCCCAATCTTCTCAGAATTCTGTCTGATAAGTGTTTGCTAAGGAAAATGATCATTGTTGAATTGGAGCTGATCAATTAGAAAATTCTATAAATTCTCGACTTTTCATACCCATCGCGGACGTGAGGACGACGACTCAGCTGTATTATTCTCCATTCTATTCTGCTTTTGTAATTGATTATTTTACCTAAACAACTTTGCGGTGTCTTATGAAACTAGTTAATATGTCTTCAATAAAAGGCACAACATTAAAATCACTTATTGATTTGTTGCAGGTACTATGCTCTTCGTTTCAAGCTAAAACTCTAATCTATAAATAAATCCCACCGAAATTCACTGGATTATTAACATAAAATTTATATAATTAGACCACTTCATTGATAAACATAGTTGACAGATAAGAGGCGTCCAATGAATGACCTCATCAAGTAAAAACCAAACTAAAGCAAGATGATTCAAGGCCGTCAACAATGACATGTTGCGCATGTACATGTGCAACTTGTTGCACGTTAGATTGTATCACTCCCATCACTCGTATTCGTGAGCATATAATAGTTTCCGGCAGCTCACATTTGTTCGTTTTGAAAATTGTGCAACATTTTGTGCTACTTTTTCATTTTGAGATGCATCATTTCTATGGGGTTGAGAATGCATTTGGAGTTAGAATACACTATTCCATTCCATTTCCATTTCACACTATTGTGAAAAGTTAGAAAGAAGAGAATCTTAGTCATTACCACCGATCATTTAAAAGAGAATTTCTCTCGATTAACAAGAATTGTCTCATCGTTTTCTCGCTGTAGTCGTATGATGAAGTTTTCCCAATTCATCGACGAATTTTACAGCATCCTCCGACCAACTTCTTGCAAGCGAAACGCAGAAAAATTTAATTATTCGCCATTACGTTCTTAAAATCGTTTGAATTTAGTAGACGCTCCATGTCTTGCGACATTGCCTGTTCTTAATGATGTTCTCATGAAGAAGCAAGGGAAGCAAGGGTTTGCCTTATTTTTGCCTTATTTTTACGATCATTTTCGAATTGCTCAATGTAATTAATGAAAATCACTGATTTTAAATCAGTCTGTACGTTTTGCATACCTTCTCTAAAAACTATCGTAATTTGCATGATGACTCAGTGAAACATTTAAACAAAAGAAATCTTTTGCAAACTATACATCAGAAAAGTTATACTTCGAATTTCGATGCGATGATAGCTGGCCGCATTACACTGCAGTTTCACTATTGTATCTATTACTTCAATTGATATAAAAATTTTCAATTGATTGATTCCAAATCTTTTACTTCATTTTTTGGAACATTCGCTACTTGCTATACGAAATCGCGTTAGTCAGAGCTTGTTATTTCTTCCTGGTGTCGGTTTCGATAACACATCATAGCCGTTAGCCGAACAGTAACGGGCTTGCTCTGTGTAAGTCACATTACAACGTTTATGTATATTGCACATTAAATGTTCTATGAAAATTCAAAAGATTTCAACAGATAATAATGTAAAAAGCGTTTCTGTCGCATTAGTGACTGAAATCTAACATTTAAAAACTTTGTCGTGAAATTGACATTCACTAATAATATTCACTGGTCAACATGACTTTTTTATATGTGCCTAGAAAGGCATTCGACCCAAGAAGCCAAAACCACTTTCAAAAAAAGTGAAAAGTAAAAGGTGATAAAAAACCGAAAACTTGCATTTTCCTTACAAAAATTTCTCCATTTACACGAGCCGTAGAGGGTCGTGTGGGGTGTCATTAGAATTAGAAAGGTACTATTGAGCCGAACAGTACTCTATTTGGCAACTGTCACTTTTGCTTGAAGTGCGTTGATTACACTTATTTATGTGTGACTTTTTAAATTGAGTAGAGATATGCATGACCCGAATTTTTTTTGGAAATGGTTTTTTGTGACGGTTAGTGCATATCTCTCCTTAATTGTGGATGCATTTTTTTTGAATATTTTTCATTCATTTGTACCGCCGTAGCGAGGGGCAAACTTCATCGAAGAACAATGTATCATAACTTTGACTTTCCGATAGTTTCCTTGTCTTTCTTGTCTTTTTCTTATCTTTGGTATGTTTCGCAATGGTTACATTATGTCAATGATATATTTTGACCATTTTTTTCAGATGAATACACTTGTGGTGGTATGAAAAGTAACACTTGAGTCTAATAGTCATCAAAGTTTCAGTCAATTTCTTTATACAGTCTCCGTTTTAAGTACCACTGATTGTGCCATTATAGTTTAGTTGGTCCAGTAGTTGCTTACAATGTTCATTCTCTTCACATATGGTACGAAGCTTAGAATCTTGTGGTCTTTCCACAGTCTTTTTAAAAAGATATCTTTCGTAGGAGTCCATGTAATTGAAATTGAACTCCGTTGGAGCATACAACCCCCATGCGGTCACATTGATAACGATTATAATAACAGCAAGAGCCACAACGACTCTCACACAGACTTTTTGCATTTTCTCTTCCCATGGATGTTTTTCGAAATTTTTCAGTACAAAAATTGACACCAAAAACCCCGTTATCGCACCACCAAAATGACCGGCATGGCTTATCTGAGCAGAAAATTTTTAATTTGAGTATTCTACCGATGGATGGTTAATAAATTGATGGACTTACATTCGTCTGTGTATTGAGGATCACGTTCACGTATACACTACGGCCGATGCCATAAAATACGTAGGCTAAGAGCCAAAATACTCGACAGCACTTTCTGTCCATTTCGTTCCAATTTATTATTATGGTAGACAGATGCGAAAACAGCAGCCCATAAACACCAGCTGAAGCACCAACAACATATGACTGAGGACTTAATACCGTAATAAACAACGATCCACCAAGTACGGATGAGACGTAGATTATACCGATACGTTTCCAACCATGCACAATTTCAAGAAGAACACCGACAATCAATTGGAAAATCACATTACACAGTAGATGCAGTTGTCTAAAAGTTACTTTCGTTATGCCTTATACGCTCCTTATCATCAATATACTTTTTACACTTACCCATTGTGAGCAAGCATAGGTGTAATGAATCGCCAAACTTCATGGCGACGATGTGGATCATATCCGAAAATCAGTGTTAGACGAACGTTATCCACAATTGACAGTAGCAGGACCTAAAAACATTGATGCGAAGAAAACAATTACAAAAAGATCGTTTCGATGGAACCCATAGGTATTTACTTCGATCAGAGAGATGCTTATCATAAATATTGGAAAATATTTTTTCTGAATGAGTTTGGGGTTACAATTACCCCGAGATTCAGTGTCTTGTTCTGCTTCGTCAAAAGCATAAGTCTTTTGAAAATTTCGCTTATTTATCGGTAGTATCGCAGCCTCAGCGAATGTTCCAATTTTCTCCGAGTTCTGTCTGATAAGTTTTTGCTAAGAGAAATGATCATCACTGCTATTATTTTATAATTTCTCGATTTTTCATACCCATGTTGGACGTGATGATGACTCTGCTATCGTCCTGTCCATTATATTCTAGTTTTGTAAAATTAATATTCTAGCTAGAGCTCGTTGTGTTTTTCTCGCGAAATAAAATGTTGTGTCGATCACTTGTTGATATGTTCAAACAATCTTTCCGATTAAACGTTTTTTTGTAAGACTAAATTTCATATTAATCGTTTCAAATTTCACTGGTTCATTAACAGAGAACTTCTATATTGCTGCTTCATTGATAAAAATAACTGACAGTCCAGTCAATCGAATGGTTTCATAAAGAAACATCCAATCTAAAGAACGATGGATTCATGACCGTCGTTCATGCAGTGCATATATTAACAAGTTCAATGTAAGATTGCACCTCTTTTATCAGTAGTCTCTGGCGGCTCCCATTGGTTTATTTTGAAAAATGAATGAAAAGGCGATGTTTGAGTGTATTGTGAAACATTTAACAAAAGAGTCGTTGTCCGTGATCAATGATAAAAGAAAATTTCTTTCTACAGTTAACGCCAACCAAATTTGTGATACAATTTGATTCCGCTGTTTTAATCAAATAAACTCACGGTCTTATACATGTTTAAATACATGTTTATTACTACTAAGCGTAAGTATGACTATTAAACTCGTAAAACCATTTCAAAAGTGTAACATGGGTAACTGTGGATTCAGTCAAGGTTGTATGTGTGAATCAATTGAAAAAAAGCTGAAAAAAATCGCGTCGCTGGTTTGGATTAACTGTATTATAATGTTCTTTGTATTTTTTTCAACCGTTTGAGTTAATTCAAAATATTTTCGTAGTGGTATTTAAACTGATTGCAGAAAAAGAACTGATCGCAAGAGAAACAGGAATTGATCGAAATGAAAAGAGAACTTGATCGTAGTAAAAGGAGAATCTTTCTTTATTAACAATTTTGTAAAAGAAAAATACTTCTCAGGAACTGATGGTCAAATTAACAATTTTAACAATTCTGTACAAGTACCTTTAAAGGTACTCTGCGATTGAATTTGTTTTAACCTGTGTTCCTCTTCTTCTGCGATCCATTGCTCTTTTTAGAATCATCATTTTAAATACTTCTCTTTTTGAATTATTATACTTACATTTTACGTCAAGATCGGGATGTTAGTATTGATATAGTTCTACAATCATGAATTTATTAAAAAAGTGGTTTAATATTTCAGGAAGGTATTAGTTTACTATACCGCAAACCAGAGGTCTGCAAGGTTAACTGTTTCACTGCTTTTTTCAGTTTTGAAAATGGTTTTAAATTGTACTGCATGGATGCATACAGTGAACGACATCTCAAATGTCTCACTGTCAAATTTTTCTGAGAATTTTATTGTGTCATTGCAAATTCACAATGACATTCTCTGAAAAAAATGACAGTGAGACATTTGAGATGTCGTTCACTGTAGTTCAATATATTACCAAATTTTGAAAATTAAAATTTAGTGATTGACATAACTAAAAATATTTTGCTTTAAGAAAGTACTAACTACATTTTTAGTGTAATCGTCAACCACATTTTTATGGTAACCTTTGATACTACATCTTTTGTCGTGAAAGTTAAAACCAAAAAAAAGATTGGTTTTATTCTTAACCAAATTTCATTCAATTTGACTCAAATTTTCAAAAAAACAACGAAAAATTCCAGATTTTTCATTAAATTCATTATTATCAACATAAAAAATAGTTAAATTGTAGACCATTAAAAAATGGTAATAAGGAGAACCACGCTATTTACAGTTATTTTAAATACCAAAAAAAACTTAGTTTTATTTATGACTACAAAAATATGGTATTAAAATTCACCAAAAAATATGCTAGTTTTCGTAAAAACTAATAATCTATGGTTCTGAGTTAAGTCAAATTAATATGGTTTTAGAGAAAACTACGAAAAATGCAGTGAAACAGTTAACCTTGCAGACCTCTGCCGCAAACTAATACCTTCCTGAAAACGAAGTTGTAATCGCCTTCCACATACTGTTGTTCTCAATGATCGGTCAGCGACTCTAATACCACTTTCATCGAAAGCTTTCGGCTGATTTAATTACAATAATGGAATAGTCACTTATAGGTCGTCGTAAAGCTTATGATTTATACTTATCGACTTACCATATATTTTGAGTGGAAAAGTTACTGATAACTCACTAGCACAACAAGCCCTTCGGCGGCCTAGCTTAGGCTCTGGATCCTCTAGTTCCACCCACTTAATCGAATTTACTTATGACTTTTAAGTTTTACCTTAACTTTACGTGAAAATAGCCATTTTAATGTCCTCAGTTCTTTCATTCACACTATGATTGACCTTGAGGGTGACGCAAGCCCTTGAACACACGATTTTTTTAGCCCCGTACGAAGTACGAAGGGGCTTATAGGATTACGATGCCGTGTGTAATTGATGGAATTCGAAGCAGACGGTAAGGGCAAAGTGTTTGCCTATGTTCATAGATGACGAATCCGCAATAAAAATTTGGGCCGTCTGTCCGTCTGTCCGTCACGTCGATATCTTGAGTAAATCAAATCCGATTTCAAATTTTTTTTTTCCCTGAAAGATAGTCAAAATAGTGAGGCTAAGTTCGAAGATGGGCATATTCGGGTCGGCCCTTCGTGAGTTAGGGCCACCTAAGTGATTTAAGGTCTTTTGGTGATATTTATGGCAAAATAAACGATGGAAATGTAAATGACACGGCAAATGATAGGTATTGTTAATACCAATCCAGGAAAAAAAAGTTTTTTAAAATCGGGTGAGTGGACCGTGAGTTAGGGCCTTAGAAGTGAAAAGCTGCTAGGGCCCTATGTGTATTTTACATATAACTCGAGCAAATTTCATCCGTTTTTCGTAATTTTTGTTTCATTTGGAAGGTAATCAAAGGCCGAATAGAATGTTGTTGAAAAAAAATTAAATTTGGGTCCTCGGACTAAGGCCGCTACTAGGGCCCTATGTGTATTTTACATATAACTCGAGCAAATTTCATCCGTTTTTCGTAATTTTTGTTTCATTTGGAAGGTAATCAAAGGCCGAATAGAATGTAGTTGAAAAATAAATTAAATTTGGGTCCTTGGACTAAGGCCGCTACTAGGGCCCTATGTGTATTTTACATATAACTCGAGCAAATTTCATCCGTTTTTCGTAATTTTTGTTTCATTTGGAAGGTAATCAAAGGCCGAATAGAATGTTGTTGAAAAAAAAAATGGGTCCTCGGACTAAGGCCGCTACTAGGGCCCTATGTGTATTTTACATATAACTCGAGCAAATTTCATCCGTTTTTCGTAATTTTTGTTTCATTTGGAAGGTAATGAAAGGCCGAATAGAATGTAGTTGAAAAATAAATTAAATTTGGATCCTCGGACTGAGGCCGATACTAGGCCCTATGTGTATTTATACTCAATAAATTAAAATTTTAGGGCTATTTGAAATTTTGGTTTTATTTGAAAGGAACGTCGTACGGGGCTTCGTAATTGCGCTATGTGCAATTTCTAAGATGTACACATTACATAATAATTTTACTTTAACTACTTTAACCGGCGCATAGGCTTACGGTCAAAGTAGGGTGACAGACGCACTAGGGTCACGTACGCAATAGATATACGGGTTTGTACGGGGCTCAGTCGCAGCAAACGCTCCGACTGTTCTGATGGCTCGTTTTTGAGTAAAATTGGCTTTGTCAACTACTTCGGGTGTAAACACAACACACAAGAACTTGCGTCACATATAACCTTAAGGGTTTTTCTTGACTGATATCAGTTCGTTTAGAAGTATGTAATTCTTAACTTTTACGTTTGGGAATTAACTCAGGTACAGCAAAAAAAAAATTTGACGTGTGGCAACTCGTTGAACTTGTACGGATGCCCAGATTACAAATAACCTAGTTTGGGGTCATTGGGCTAACAGGTGGAAGTTAAAACGTTGTTGTAAATATGCTCCTTAGTCTGTGAAAAGTTGGTTGACATTTTTTGTATATGAATCAGATCAAAAAATCAATTTCAAATAAAAACGGTAGCAAAACGGTAGAATACGCATGATAATCGCTTGATGTCACCGTTTTTATTACACTTGTAAATCATATTGTATTCGAATGATGTTTGGTTTTATACATTGAGGAGTTTCAGCTTATTTAGCTATCGTGAGGAGGACTTTATCTTGGTTTCATAAATCTGGAGAGTTATTCACCAGAGTCAACTGTACTTGCTACGTGGCTTTATGTATCTCATATGGTTAGATCGATAAATTCTCCGAGACTGAATCGAAAGTTTGAAACAACACAAATCGTTTATGGAGAGGAGAAGTACTGTTGATTATTATCATTGTGGATCAGATGTCTGATAAATTATCCTTTCGGTTTACTTTAATTAGTGTAAACAACTTCACTTTCAAGACTTAGCTTATGGAACCCAATTATATGCCCAGTGGTTGAGACAACCGTTTTTCGGAAATAAAACATTCACGCTATGTAGAAAGATGTATTGTAAGTATTTACATTAAAATTCAAATAAAATACTTATTGAAACGGGAAATAAATGTAAAAATCGCACACCAAGTCACATTTCATTTTCATTCGTTCGATGCCATATGAGCTGCTAAATTTCCGGTGAATTTTTCGATCTTCTTCAAATCGGGCATAATCTCCGTTTTGTACTGGATGCACTATGGAATGGTCACAATCAAATTGAAATCTTCTTTTCAGTCATTAATTGTGAGAAAACCACATCAAACGACGTGTAGTTACCTTGACATTGTCAGTCAGTTTTAGTAATAATTGTCCTTTGGAATGGATATATTTCATTGAATATCTACAATTCGATGAGTTTTTCAAGTACATATTCTCTGCGGCAATTTCAAAATCTTCCCAATCCTTTAGAAACACCATTTTCTTATCGAAATTATTTTAATAATTTATGCTATGCAACGATGGTAATAATTTACGAATGAAGGAATGGTACAACAATGCACATGTCAAATATGTCAAATCATATGGTTTGTTTCATGGTGGAGTCACAGATGGTTGAGTACTTTCACCCATTGATTTTTTTTTGGATTTTGAGTGGGTGACTTCTTATTTAAAAAGTGAATGAGTGGTTGTCGGAGTTTTTTTTCTCAGACTCAGCTCATTTATTCAGTACTTTGATTAACGAATACCTTTTATGAGATATTTAGATTCATCAAGGGAATGGGTTCAAGATAAAGAATTTTATATTTTCTCAGAAAATGAGATGTGCTTCTATGTGGCGTTTACTAAAAGTCCTAAATTTTGCTGAAGAAGACACATAATCAAACTACTTCCACTGCCTTTTAGTTCTCAAGGTCTCTGAGCTCATCTAATTAAACGGCGATTGAAGTTACACCCGAAACAGTATACTGGCTTGTCATTTAAATGTTTACAAAATTTGCCTCTTTTAGTGTGAGTTGCACTCATAGGATACATTACAGTTATTTGAGTTATGCTTGATTTCCTCTTTTTTATTGTGTAAAGAGTAAACTGAGTGCAAACGGAGCGTAAACGGCGTAAGAGGAAATCAAACATTAAACTCGAGACATGACAAGTTGGGATGTTATGTTGGCGCTGTCATTTTTAAACATGTCATGTATATACTTTCGTGTAATTTGTGGGTGATACGTCCGTGGTCCCAAATTTTTTTTTTGAAGAGGGGCTACGTTTTGCCCCGACCCGAAGGCGAGGAACGCGTTCCCACTCGTCAAAATAAAAATATGGAAATCTAATTTTTCGAAAGATTACTTGCATTTAATCTTTCGAAAATAATCTGTCGATGGATTAGATCGAAATCTTCCAAGAGATTACAATTTTTTTTTTATTTTGAAATTAAAAATTTGTTTTCAACATTTATTTGAATATTGAGTCAGATTTAATCTTTTATTTATTCTGAAAAAAGGAATTTTATTTGTTTAGTTGAAATTAAATGTTTTTTTTTTACTTACTTTGATCAGGATTTGAACTCTTTCACTTCGGTACCTCCGTATCTCCAGTCCTGTACTTTACCACTGAGCTATTGGGTTCTTAATCTTAGCAAGATTAATTTCGAACCGTTGGTACGGAGATTTTAGTCTTTCAAAGATTAAAAAATAATCTTCTGAACGAAACCTTCATACCGACTGAGGTAACCATCATAGTAAACGAGTTCAAATCCTAATCGAAGGCAACATTTTTTTTCTTCATTTTTTTTCTTCATTTTTTTAATTATTCAATAAATGATTATTATATTTCATAAATCTGGATAAGCAACGATAAGGAAGTTGAGCCTGGCAAAAGTATTGAAAAGTAGGAAAATATTATAAAAAACCGAAATTTTGCGCTCCATATTTAATTGTACAATTGATTAAGAAGTATAACAGACCAATTTGCATGGAAGAATTTATTTAATTATTCAACGATTTTCAACTCAAAAATCAATGTTCCCAAAGAAAAGCAAAAAAAAAGTCTCAAACATTTCTGTGCTGTGGTTTTTATTTTTACTTTGAATCGCTAACGTATGACAAAAAATTACACATCTACCATCTACTAGCTTCTAATCATAAACTCTAGATACCATAACAACGAACTTTGAAAAAAAAAAAAAAATCGTTGCAAAATGTTCTATATTTAACTTCACTTCTCATTGCTACAATCAATTTTAGCCATTTTAATCCGAAACGCAATCTATCGAAAGATTTAATTTTTGTAATCTTTGAAAAAAGATTGAAACGAAAACTTTAGAAAATTTTAAAATGTTCGTAATCTTTTCGTAGATTAACCATTTAATCCGACTTTTTTCTCTGTGGCAGCACGTAAAAATGTAAAACAGATTTGAAACTGAGAAAACTTCAAAGGTCAAAAGGTAGTTATAAAAATTAGATCATAATAATTTTGCAGGTGAGCACTATACAGCGTGGGCATAATACAATATATAGAGTGAACTGAAATTGTAATAAAATTTTGAATAAAATCTTCATCATAGTTGAGTGGATTTTTTTCGACAACGGCCACAGTGATCTGCGTAATCTCTAACCTAGAATGACTAACTAACATTGATAGACAATAATTTCATTTTAAAAATCGATAACGAAAGCACCGTCAAAAGTATGCTGCCAGCATAGCCCACCCAATTGAATCCACAAAATCCACATTTTTCTGTGGGTTGATTTATTCAATCACATAAAATGTGAAACGTCAAATATTTTCTAATGAAAGTAGAAAATATTTTTTTTTTGTTTTTCTATCGAATTTGACTAAATAAATGGTGCAAAAAGTAGATAAAAAGTAGAAATTACTGTTCCTGACGAGTCAGGCTTCAGAAGAAATGTGGGTTTCCTAGTAAATCAGTTAGATACGTACGCGAAATTGCGCAACTTAAATCCTCAAGAAGATTATAAAAGAAAATCAAACAATGGAAAATAATGAGTCTGGTCGGGCTGGTTCCAACAACGAAACCTTCTACGGTACACATGAATCGGAAAACAATATGGTCATGTCAGAGAAGGTAATTAATTTTCGTAAATAATCGTCGATCGCGAAATGTTCCCGCAATATGGTTCAATATAAACATTGTCCTGTATCGTCATTACTCCCACTAATGCTTTGTCGATATTCTGCTTGACCAGGTTCAGTCGCTGGCTGGAAGTATTTATCAGGAATTTGAGCGAATGATCCAACGGTATGATGAAGATGTCGTAAAAACGCTCATGCCTTTGTTGGTAAATGTGTTGGAATGCCTAGACTCAGCCTATCAGTCTAATCAAGAGCAAGAAGTTGAGGTTGAACTACTTCGTGAAGACAACGAACAACTAGTCACACAATATGAACGTGAGAAAAGTGCACGAAAACAAGCTGAACAGAAGGTATGTAACGACAGGTATATTTCAAGAGGAGCGGATTTTCATGAATTGAATTATGCTTTAGCTTCTGGATACCGAGGACTTGGCCGAAGCTGAAAACAAAGACCTTGCTGGTAGATTAGAGTCTTTGGAGAGCATTACTCGCATGCTTGAGTTGAAACACAAAAACAGCCTGGAACATGCTAGTCGACTCGAAGAACGGGAGGCTGATCTGAAAAAGGTAATTCTGTCGATGAATATTGAATCAAGTCCAGTCATACAAAGTGTCTTTCTCGTCGACCAGGAATACTCCAAGCTGCATGATCGATACACAGAACTTTTCAAAACCCATGTAGACTACATGGAACGGACAAAAATCCTGATGAGTTCAACGCACTCGCAAATCAGTTCGACATCCGAACGATTAGAGAATCGTTCCCGTTTACATCCAATGTATCGGTAAATAAAACATTTGACTCTCGACCTCTCACGAGAATCCGCATTCACGCACATTTCGATCGGCATTTAGGTCGTCTGGCCCGATTTCGTATGGTTTCGCGTCGCTTGAAACGTCACAGATGCTAGATACGGAAACTGTGTGCAGTGTGGGAAACAGTTCGGATTCCGGTTCGGGGCCACCGTCGTTACAGCATGAATTTGATAACATTCAAACCGTGGAACGATCGGCGGAGACAGACTCGTTGCAGCACATGAATCAGGCTACATCGCCACAAAGTGATATTAGTCCAGTTATTCCGAGTAATCAAGCAGGTGAGAATTCGAAGGTTTTTCGATTGAAAAAAGTGACAAAATTGAGGCTGCCCGTAGTGATGACCACCTGAGCGAAATAAGTTTTCTTAAAAATAATTTTTTCGTCAGGTCGTACGACAACCAAAAATGAGAAACGCTCAGCGAACACCTTATACCAGGAGCTCTCGTTCCAAGACAACGAAGAGAGTGAAGAGAACGAAGTTACCGGTAACTTACTTGATCTGTGATTCACTTCGCGAAACAATTTTCTTACGACTTCTTTTGCACTTTGTTTACTTACAGGGAGCTGGGTACATCCGGGCGAATATGCTTCCTCAGGTATTTTGGATTGAAGTTTATTTTGGGATGCGAATAACAAAGATCAGTTGCTATGAAAGACTTGGCCTACCTTTTATAAACGGCAAGCGTATCGCGATTTAATATTTAAATCTGCTGCTCGTTAAATAAGTTGCTGTCGATAGTAAATGATATGCCGTTTCTAAAGGGTAGGCAAGAATTGGAATAATCTATTGAGCATGATCGGGACACATTAACAACATAATACGATAAGCGCTTGATCTGACTTAGTCGATCGTTTTATTTCATTGCATAAGTCGTTTACATGATATCACTACAGAGCAATCAGAATTATCGGCGGATGTGACGCATCTACTCTGTTTCTTTCAATATTCTTATGTGTGAACAGTTTGAACGTTACGACACATTGTCCAATTAGTGTTGTCCTTTGGGCGTTTATTCGAATCATGTCGTGGAAACGTATGTTCTCGATTTCACGTATCATCTCGTCAAATTGCTTCTTCGCGGTTAAGTTCCAAGTTCGCTCGCAGGGCAGTGAAAAAGGCCGGGCTAATATTCAATTACATTTTTCGTTGTTTCGATCAGATTGTGAATCCATTTTACTCGGAGAGCCACTTGGAAGTTAGAAGAGATGTTTAAGGCTTTTGCACGTATGCTTACCGTAAACAAGTTCTCATCCAACCGAATTTTCAATGAATGCGATTGCATTTTCGCTCTTTATGAGAAGATGATTAGCTCGAGACAAATAAATCTCATCACGTCAATCTGTGCGTGACTCACAAAGAATTCTCTTCGAACTATCTCAACTGGATTCACGTAGTTTGTTCACCGGAGAATGTACAGCTCAAAAAGCTGAAATCTCACACTCTTGTCACATTTGATCGATAAACTATTTATGACAGAAAATTTAGTGGTAGCATTGTGTTGTGCGTCCATCGTTGTCGCTACACTATCGGCCAGTCTTATTGATGTATCAATGAACTTGAAAGACACCCTTAAAACCTTAAGCTTGAAACCTTTTTCTTTGCATGTCCGAATGAACAGTTTTAACCATTAAAGACATCCCATCAGCTTTAATCTAATTTTAACATTATTAATCAAATTGATTTCTTTGCATTACACCTTCCTTAACGGCACACAGTCAATGACAATTTCTTTGGTAAGCACGTGAACAAAAAACGTACCGACACAGTCCTTTATTGACTCATTGTTTTGATAAAATTCTAGGAATGGGCAAAGAGGTGGAAAATCTTATAATGGAAAATACAGAGCTGCTGGCAACCAAGTAAGTCAGAAGTGAAACTATAATTGGCAGTTAGGAGCGTTCACAAATGGTGTAAGATATAGGAATGAGGAACCTTAACGTTATTAGAATTTATCGACGCACTTCAAGCATGAGTAGTACTTAAAGTAGTGTACTGAAACTTGACAGTGTGACATTTAACTGTAACTATCCTGTATTTGGCAGCTGTCGCCTATGATCACTTTTGCTTGAAGTGCGTTGATTTTATGGGTGCAGAGGCTGCGCTAAACAGTGTGGAAAATTGTGCTTGATCATTTGTGAACGGCTCTTTAGCAATTATGCTTCCGTAGCGATACTAAATTTCAATCAAAATGTCATCTAGGAACGCTCTCAATATTGTCAAGGACGATTTGATCGTAAAAGTGGACGAACTCAGTGGCGAAGTTGAAATTTTGAGCGAGCAATTGAACAGTGCCACTCAGTCGAAGAATAAATTGATGCAAAAAATTGCCGATTTGGAAGAGGAGTTGAAGAAAACCAAAGATCTTGTCAAACAACAAAGTAAATTTGAAACAAAAAAATATTCAGAATTTGAGCTGCAGCTAAATTGTTCTGTTCTTCTTCCAATCCGATTATGTGCAGATACTTCAGATCATGAGGATGAAGGTGATGTTCCAATGGCTCAAAGGAAAAAATTCACTCGCGTCGAAATGGCTCGTGTTCTCATGGAACGAAATCAAGTAAGGACTACAGGCGGTATGCTCGTACACATCATAACTAATCGACGTTCTCTTCCCATTATAGTACAAAGAACGGTTCATGGAATTGCAGGAAGCTGTTCGTTGGACGGAGATGATCCGAGCTTCTCGTACCGGAGATATTAAAAAGACCGGAGAGGGTTTTTGGCGAAAGTTTTTTAGTAAACTCACAATGTAATCAACAGAATCGAAGCGTACTTCTAACAAGGCCTTGACACATTTGTCTTTTCTAATTGTTTATAGATCATCTGGCAGCCCACAAAGGGAGCCCCCGGGGCCATTACTTCAATACAACGCATCCAGTCATCACATAACACCTGGGTCATCCGAGGGGCGATTGGCAATTACGAGTGGGAACTATAATGCTGGAGGCTCATCGAATGCTTTAGCATTCACCAAAGATTATTCGGAAGAAACGGTATCTGACCGAGCCAATCAACGACGACAGGAACAATATCGTCAAGTGCGAGCTCACGTACAGAAAGAAGATGGACGTCTCCATGCGTATGGGTGGAGTTTACCGGGATCGAAAACCAATCCACAGGGAACACCGAAAAACGATCGGAAAATGTTGAAGGTGCCGGCACCTGTTTACTGCAGTCCATTAGCAGAAGCTAATCCGCACATGAAAGTATTTTGTGCCGCTGGAGTAAACTTAAATGGTGGCTATACGAAGGATGGAGGTTGTATTATCGGTGCTAGTGTGTTCTATTCCAATGAAGAAGCCAAAATTACTGAAATCACATCTCCCACTGAAGGCGAACCTACAGAGCTAGATTCGTTAGATAAACAGATTACCATGGCAATGGAAAGTGCTGAACCAGATTCGCAGTTGAGTTCGTACGTTTGGATATGTACGAGTACTCATGCTGCCAGTACGGTTACCGTTATCGACGCAAAGAATCCGTCAGAAGTTTTAGATTCATTTCCGGTGTGTCAGACACATTTGTTGTGCATTTGTTCAGTACAGGGTGCTTTAGAAAAAGACTACGCTTTGTTGGAGAACAGTGAGGTGATTAAATCGGGCGAAACCTTAGAAAAACCGGGCGATGGTGACGACGAAATCGGTCGCGTTGAATTTGTTCGGGTAGAGAAAAATTCGACCACCGAAAAGAAAGAGGGCTCGCCGGCGACCGCAAAAAGCGATCCGAATGAAAATATTTCTTCGAATAATGAGACTGACGACGTAGCTATTGATAATAAGGCGTTGAATGCCGTTGTTGAAGATATAAACGTTCCGCCGCATTCTCCGATTCATTTGAACCATCACAACAACAATTCGAACAACAATCCGAACACTTACTCGTTGGCATTTCCGAAGCCAGTCAATCCGATTCTGGGCTCACCGAATCCATTATGCGAACCGGCAATGTCTTCAGTGGGACCAACGATGTGGCTGGGAGCGCAAAGTGGAATGCTTTACGTACACAGTTCGGTTGCTCGATGGCGAGACTGCTTGCATCAGGTGAGACTAGTAAACATTCATTCATACACATGTTGTTCAAGGAGCGGGAGTTCATTTTTTTCGTTATTAAAGGTTTGCCTTCCTGACGCTGTGTTGTCGATTGTTCATGTCGAATCTCATGTGGTTGCTGCACTTGCCAACGGTAAATTAGCAGTATTTAGAAGACAGACTGATGGTCAATGGGACCTGAATAGCTATCACTTGGTTACTTTGGGCCAGCCGAAGCAATCGGTGCGTTGTCTGTGCGTCGTAGCAGATAAAATATGGGCTGCTCATCGAAACAAAATCTATATTGTTGATCCGATAACACTGAACAGTGAGTATTCTGGGTGACGAGGCAATTTTAGAAAACTTCCTTTGGAGTTTCTTCTCTCAAGAATCCAAGTGTTTATCGAGGTGTTTACATCAGCCGTTTCTATTTTATTTCAGTCGTTCATACGTTAGAAGCCCATCCGAGGAAAGAGAGTCAGATTAGGCAAATGGCTGCAACGGGTATTGGAGTGTGGGTGTCAATCCGTCTGGATTCAACACTTCGATTGTACCATGCGCACACCTACGAACATTTGCAGGATGTTGATATTGAACCATATGTTTCAAAAATGGTAAGTCCAGCTCGACGAGCTGAGTATTTCACTGAGATTTTCAATATTTAAAAATCGGAAATTATTCAGCTGGGAACCGGAAAATTGGGATTTTCGTTTGCACGTATAACCGCGTTATTGGTTTCGTGCAATAGATTGTGGATAGGAACTGGCAATGGTGTTGTGATAAGTGGTAACTGATCGGGGGGGTAATATTTTTGTCGTTTATTAAATTTCCAAATCGATTTTAGTGCCATTAACCGAAGCAATCACAGCTAACTACAAAGGTAACACAAACAATTTCATTCCCACATGTTGTATGGCCAATGCACAACTTTCATTCCACGGACATCGAGGTATATTTACCAATCTATTGTCACATTAAAATTTGTTTCTATAATCAGTCTCATTCCCGAAGATTCGGTGAAATTTTTCGTGTCTGTACCGACGAAATCACCGACCGACAGTTACATACATCCCGGTCAGCGACCATTAATGTTAGTTATGTCCGGTGGCGAAGGTTACATCGATTTTCGGCATGGTATGTTGTTTCAGTTATTTGAAATTATTCCTTACAGTCCGGTCGATCATTCTAATTTTTTGTGTAACTTTATATTCGTTTTTAATCAGGATCCATTGCTTTTGTTTGTTTTTTTTAAATTATTTTTAATTTTAAATTTTCTGTTAAATGCAGAAGAACATGCTGATGATGCGTCCGATGTAGCAGCTCATTTGCTTGTTTGGGAAGTTTCACCATCATAATGTTCATCTAAACAATTCTTAATTTTATTTATGTGGCAAGGGTAATTTCAGATTTATTTTTTAATTTCTGTTTTTATTTTCGCACTAACACAATAGCTTTGCTTTAGCTCTGAGTCAGTGTGACTGTACAAAATCGGAGCTTATTTATGGAAATTTTGTATCTGAAAATTCATAAAAATTCCGAATAATTCTAAAGAAGTTCTATTCCGAAAAACTCCGACAACAAATATCAGAATCGTTTTGGAACTATTCGGAAATTTTTCGAATTTTCCGAATCAAAATTCCCAATAATAAGCCTGTACAAAAAAGGGCTTTTTACTGTAACTAACCATATTGGATTGATTATTATGAGTTTACAAACAATGAATTTACAAACCTTTCGACCATATATAATGCTGTTATATTTAAAGCTTTATACGTAAAACCATCACTTTGAAAAGCTTATTGCCTTGTCTTTTCGGCCTTACTTATCTTGAAAATAGAGCACTGTACCAGCAGGCCGATGCACAATAGGTCGGTGAAAGTGTCAATCGTCATCCACAGAATAACCAACACATCATCACTTTGAAGTTTTAATGAAAGAATTCGTTTAATTGCGTCTATGTTTGCTTCTGTGGATGACAGCCTATAAAATTCGATTTTACCGTAGAATGGATCAGTCCTATCAGTGTGAGTAATACCGTCACAGGTTTTGGACTACTGTAACTGTGACTTCGTCTACTGGTCTCAATTGAAATTCCTTTTCATTTAAAAAAAAGAAAAGAAAAAACGACAGAGTTCGGCTTAATATTAATCGTATGGTTTTTGTCTACATTTTTCTTTCACAATTCAGTTTTTCATTATAAAAATAATTTAGTTAAAAGTCAAGTTCAGGAAACTCATTTACTTCAAATTTCAATGTCCAAATTTTTTAAGCACTCGCATTCTGACGAGGCTTGATGCAATACCTCAAAACCATGTTAGAAACGGCGATTTGGGCAATAGTTGAGAATATGATTCATCGATTTATTCACGTCGTTATCGCAGTCACAAAGAGGCGATTCCACAAAATTCCACTGTTGCGTTACGCTGCAGTGGTCTACAAACATCTTCGATAGACGTCAAATGCCTTTCATAATTAATACCACAACAGAGCAGGGCCTAATTTTGGGAAATCGATTTTCCAGAATTTGCCAACATTTGCTAAGATTTTCCGAAATTTTCCGAAACTTGCCAAATTTGCTAATGGAAATTCTAGCAAATATTGGAAAATTTTGGCGAATTTCGGAAAATTGTAGCAAATTTAGGAAAAAAAATTACCAAAAATAGGCCCTGCAACCGAGTCTCCCGTTTGCTCGAAATTTACTTGAACGGTTTATTGCCGAAAGTAGTAGTGTCGAAGAAGTATAATTTTGAGTGGTGTGTGGGCTTGGCTAATAACGTGACACACGCCAGAGTCCTAGTTTCTAAATATATTTTATGGCTTCCCACTATATGTACATAAGAATAAACGTTGTTACGTTCCACGGTGGAAGTCAGTGGAATTTACTTCGGTTGTTTTTCAGCTGGTACACCCATACAAACAAAACTGCTTATTCTTGTTATACATATACGGAATATATGCCAGCACTTGCGTGGTAAAACCGTATAAAGAATCTATGAGTGAACCGTATGAAGCGAATTCCCACATAAATTTCACTGACGTCCACTGTAGAAAGAATTTAAAGTATCTAGAACAGTTTCGTTTCTCACGGAATAACAGTCTAGTCAATTTTCGCGAATATTGGAAAATTCCAGCCAATTTAGAAAATCCCAAACGAGTTCAGCAAAAAATTTCTCGTCAGTAAGCTTTCTAAAAATTTCCAGTTGCTTTGCTAATACGTTTTCTTCATAAGGTTTTACCACGCACGTGCAAGCTTAATGACAAGGAATTTTTCGCTAAACTACAACTAAAACATAAAATCATAGACTAGCCATAAAATAACATACATGACCGAACCTCTGACCTAACAATATCAATTCAATCGGCGTACTAAGTTGGAAGATCTTCTACTTCCTCATTACCACACGAAAGAGATTGTGTTGTGCTTTAAGTTATTTTTTTTAGATTTTTTTTTGTGTCTATTTATTCACAATCATAAAACCCGTCCATCATTATACCAACATCTAGAACAACCTTTGTAATTCTCGATTTTATCCTATAGGCGATGGTGACATGGAGAACAGCATTGTTCTGGAACCGAATCAAACAATCGAAAATCGTGGCGACAAGAGTTACCTAATTGTGTGGCAAGTTAGTCCCATTTAAATAATCAATTTATGCAATGACTTCACAATTTACGTACTCCATAAAATACCAAATAAAATTGAAGTCAACTCAATAATACCGCAAAGTAAAAAAGAAAATCGAGAAAAACAATTCAAAATTGTGAAATGTCGTCGTCAATAATTAATTTTTGTTCAAAATATTTTTACCGTCAAATTGCTGTATACCGACGAGATTAATAGCGGATTTTTTTTGTATCATTTAATGTTATACACAGCTCAGTCTCAGTTCCGAAACATAATTTTTGGTAGAATTATTTTTTATGTGATTTTTTTATATATACAAAAGTAAACACGAAAATCGTCTCATCTTACCAATATGTGCGATAATAGTGAATGAATCGTTTATGTCCGGTGCAGTTTTGTTTATCGAATTCGTTTTAATTTTAAAGGAACAATTATGTGCTTCAATCGAGTTTATTAAACGAAATATAACTGGCGCTGAAGTAAAAACTAAACAGTTAACCTGTCACATACGGCTATTCATCTGTTATCGATAACGACGACAAAAATAATGACAAGGGTAATATCGTCCTTTATGGTAGTAAAATGCATGCTAAAAAAATTGAAGTACAAGATTTGAAATCAACCGTTTAAAAATACTTTAATAGATGGAAGTAAACCCGGTTATAACACTGGTCATTTGCTTGGCTTCTGTGACAGGTTAATATTGTGAATTGTGACACAACAATTCTGTATTTCTGGCCACGGAAATGAAAGATTGTTTCCAATGGTAAGTTGCGTAAGTTATTCTTACGGCTTAGTTCTTCTCATAAAATCATACAATTTAGTTCATCTACCATTTACCCAGTTATTCGGTTAAAAAAATATTCTTTATAAGATGCTAGCGAGCAGCAATTTTTTCGATGACTACATAATGACTCACTGTCAAAAGTAGTATCGTCACAATTTCAATTGCGTATAAGAAGGGAAATAATTTATCTTAATTAAAATTTTATGTCCACTAACAGATCTAGAACCTGTTTGCATTACAGTCAATCATTATGTCACAGTTTGAGACCTTTGCCATATTACTGTACTACGCGATACGAAAAACATTTGGCCTATGATTTTTGTCTTTGTGCGTTGGGAGTGCTCTCGTGAGGGTAAATCTTTTGTATAATCTCATTATCTGAGCCATAAGACGTTGTTGACAGTTCATGGACATTGTTTCCTTATGAGGAATGTAATCTGGCCATATGTTTACTAACTGCACTCCCAGAAAATTAGTCATTAATTCATTGACATTAGTGTTAAAACCCATTTCCAGAGGTGGGTGAGTAAACTAACTTAGGTAGTTGCTTAGAACTTTGCAGCACTTTGTAAAATAAAAACTTCCAAGAGAACGACATAATGGGCAGCATTTGGGTGGAGAAAGGTGTCAAAGATTTCGTACGATCCTTACAAAATAACTTTTTTTGTGTGGACATTTACGTGATTTGTGTACATTCTTCATTCTCCTCCAATAAACCTTCAGGCATATCGTCATCAGAACCTTTATAGAGATGAAAAGTAAAAGTCGAAGAACAAATATGTTATACGTATCGAGTAATATTATAGATTTAACAGAGTTCCCAGTGAAGATCTCGAAACACAGATCTGTTGATCCTTTGTTTCCACTCCCGGTGATCACAGAAATCATGACAGCCTTCCTGTTGCTGCTAGGAATCTGTCTAGGGTATCAGATCCTATTGTGGCAATTTCCGAAGGAACCACCTCATAGTCTCCCAGCATCATACGTCTTATTTGGAGGAATTTCGTGCAATCGCATAGAGGTGCACCCGTTTCTTCTTCTACATCACAGGAACATCTCGGAGTGTCCGAAAGCCTTAACTTGTTCATGCCCTCAATGTCCCGTAATAGTGTAGCGCAGATTCCAAACCATAGTCTTATGACGGACTTATAATCATACCAGGTACTCGGTCTATACTAGTTGTTCATCAAGCCATTGAAAGCAATTTTTCACCAGAGAGCCATTCACTGCATACTATTTGAAAACACACAAAGAACCATTAACAGCACCATTATTTTCGTAAGGAAAATCTTTCTTAAGAACAGTGAAAAGTAGCAATTGAAGAACATAAAGCGTATAGCTATAGCAATTAGAGTTAATGTTTTTTATAAAAAAGGTAAAAAAAATATTTATAAAAGAAACACTAAACTAACAACCATTGTAAAACCAACAAAGACATTTATAAGTAAAACTAGTCCACTTGTTTTGTTGCGAAACAAACCTTTATGTTAAATAATGAATGATAGTAATTTAAAGTTTTGTTTGAAATCAGAAAAGAAAAATAAAATTATTCTTCAATTATGTATATGTAGCAAAAGTTGTATATTTAACCCAATAACTTATAACTAACTGTAATCGCTTAATTTAATCAATAAAACTTAATCCTCTTAAAGATTTTAATTGAATTCGCAGGTTGAATATAATATAAATTATTGCAGTTAATGTCAACCAGATTTGTACTGAAATTTGCTTCAAACATCACCTGGTCCACTCATACCAAGAGCGTACATCTGTACGTATAAGAAGTGGACCAGCTGACAAGATAGCTGAAGAAAAGTTCGGTATGAGTTTTCTTAACTTGAGCCGTATGTTAAACACAACGAATCAAATGAATTTTTTTGTTCTACTTAAGTTTTATTTTGTAGGTGACAAAGTAAATTTATTTCAAATTTGTTATTAGTTCTGTAACTTTTTCGTTTTTTTTTTGTTTCAAATTTTATTCATTTTCATTAATATAATTTCGATTTGTTCAATTTAATTGGTTTTTGCTTTTATTTTTTCTGCTGCAAAGATACATGATTTCTGAAGAAGGTAAGTAAATTTACCCTAAATGTAGTTTGATAATGAAAGCTGCTGACCACTGACCACATAAGTCAGAGCTAGAAGTGTCAATATCGTGACGTGACTTATGGTCTACAGATAGAGCCAAAATCTAGATACTAGAGAGATTTAAAGAGGCTTGGAAGCATCTACGATGAACTGTAAGAATTTTAAGTGTTCATATTTCATCGTATATGCTTCCAAGCCTCCATATGTCTGTATTTGCCCTGAGAGTACGTTACCTTTTCAACGACACCCCACACGACCTTGTACGTTTCGTGTAACTAGAGAAATTTCAGTCCGAAAAAGGAGCCACAGAAGTGTTTAAGAATTTTTTTGAAAGTTTTGGGGATGTGCGGGCTCAGACCGAAATGAAATCAAAATGTTCATGTTTCGAATGATCAACAATCAAACAAAATCCTTTTAGAAATTGTCGAAGCAACATCGAAATGCTTGGCTGACGGCTATAGGAAAAACTACATCTGATCCGAAATCATGGGAAAAGTTACAAGTTTGCGATAACCATTTCATCAGTGGTAATACGTGCAAAGGTAGACGCTAAGTTTTTCGTTTGAGTTTAGAAAATAATTTCCAGGAAAAATGGTCGCATTGCCAAAATGGCCGTTACATACACAATATGGACTGGGTGCCCATAATGAATTTACGCTATCCAAGAGACAGGTTTGTAGCTATACCGGGATCGTTTCTCTTTGTGCGATTTGAAAATTAAAACAAAGAAATTGCTTTTCTAGTAAGCCGAAAATTCTGAGATGCTCAGTAGCAGATTGTGTGGTGTCTAATCAAGGCGGTCAATGCAGTTTCTATCGTATTTCAAAGGATATGACCAACGGAAAACGGAATCAAATTTCAGAATTGAAACTATCTGCTTGGATAACAGCCTTAGGACTACGCGACGTGGTTCCAGCCACATCAAAAAATATTTACGTCTGTCACGCTCATTACATGATTGGTATTTCAGTCATTTTTTACTTGAAGCGAGCCCTTGATTTCGTTTAAGCTTTCAATATAGATATGAGAACAAAACAAAGAAAAACTTTGATAGAGGAAGCGACTAATCTGGACACTGGTGGATCCGTGCATTCTTATGAAACTTTCGTTTGCGATACTAAACCCGCCGATAATGTAATGACTTCAGCAGCAATTTCAAGAACCCACAACCGAATGAGCAAATTTCATCTGATGTCACCGAACCAGGTATGAATTAACTTGCTTTAAGTGTTCGTCACAAGGACTCACAAGTACGTTTATCCAATCCATTTCAATCAATTTCAGTCCGTGTCGATATCAACGAAAGACAAAATGTCCTTCTCTAAGTCAGGAAACATCCTTCGAAATGAAAATGGACGATTTTCCTTCTCATGTTGTTACTGCAACGCAGTCAACGACGATTGTCATGCCATGATGAACCATATCAATACTCACTTCGACAAAACTTTACGGCCGAAAAAATCTGTTTCGCCGGAGTGCTTACCATCACCCGAATTCGTCAGTTGCACGATAACTGACAACGATACAGAGGAGTCTGAATTTAGCGAAACATTCCGGGAACTAACTAAGACAATGACCGAACCGAAACCACCGCACAAAGATACAACATTTACAATAAGTGCAGTCAAGACCGAATTAGTTCCATCACTGAAAAGACCTTTATCACCGACAATTAACATCAAAGATCTCCTCATGTCTCGGCCTTGCAATATCAAAATAGGAAAAACGATGGATGTAGTAGATGCAACACCAACAACCAAATTGCCCACTAAATTTAAACCGATTCAAATACCTCCACTGCCTGCCGAATTCGCTGAAAAATTGAAGCTGTCAAACAATTCACGCAGAAGCGGAGTAATATCCAAAAGCTCGAATGCGACCATCTACTATGCACTCCAGAGGTGACATGCGATCAATCTAGACTTGATCCAGTCGTCAGCGAATCGGATCCGACACAGCACATCAGGTGTCAAGAATGTGAAGAATGGTTTTCGGACCACATTATGTATCGGACTCATTTCTTGGATAGACACCAGTATCAAATTCTCCTAAACTATCAATGTGAAATGGAACCGTCGGTAAGCAACGAATCGGATCCAAGACGGCACAGATGTGCCATGTGCAAAGAATGGTTTCTTTAGTTTCTGGTTGATATCCATATTTGAAAGAACTCAAATTTTGTTATCGACTTCAGGAATCCCAAAAATCCAACGGAAATTCCGATAACAAATACGAAGCTTAAGTAAAACAGGGCACTGTCTCTGCCTAAAAAATAACAATTCACGAGAAAAACGGAAATCGGTAGGGTTGAGATGGAAACAACAAAAATCAAATTAAAAAATGCGTCGATACCGATTGTCACTTGTAATCAGCAATTACTTGAGTACCTCGAGAAATAAATATCTGTTACATACTACATGCGTGGAAAGTCATACTTTTCATGTTTCAAGCACTACTTTCGTCACCCTTATCATGTAAAATCCGCATTACATAGCTCGGGATAAAAAGATGAAAAGTCTCGTTTCCGTGTGTTTATTATCCTCTACTTCGCCTCGGATCAACAAAGTACACACGAAAGCTTTACTTTTCAGCTTTTTATCCCTAATCATTTCAAATACTATTTGTGCCACCGAGAATTGAAATACGACGGATTTCAATATCGATAACTAGATTGAAATGTCCAAAATTACAACACCCGTTTTCATGGCTTATTACAACACTCAAACCAGTGTTGAAATGAAATTCGTATGAGTTATTACAGCATTCGTTTAAAAAAAATGCAAAGCAACGTGATCGATCAAATTCGAAGAGTGATTGTTTACAATGAAAATTCTGAATTTTTGTGCGTTTGTCTATTTCAATTCTCGGTTGGCACAAAGCATGATGTGTTACACGTATTGTAATGAGATTTTTTCAGCACACGACCCAATTTTCCTTACTCGCTCCGCTCGTAAGGAAAACTTGGGTCTAGTGCTGAAAAAATCAACATTACAATACTTGTAACACAACATACTATTTTCTAATTACACTTGACACTGACCTGAACCGAGGTCGAAATTTCGATTTTTATTTATTTTCCGACGGACTCTGATTGAAAAACGAAACGGAAATAAATTTTTTATTTCAACGTTCATATTAATTCATAGACAAAATACCGAATACCGGTATTGAAAGAAACGGTCCGGTACTGCATTCCCTAGTCCGGCATCGAATCACAACTTATCGACGAAGTTGAATTTTCAAATAAATTAGCCTGTTTTAGTTAGAGGAGTTACGTTGAAAATTTGCTTGATCTCCATCCAATCGCAACTTAACGTCGATGAAACATTTTCAAATAAATTAGCATGTTTAGTTACAGGAGAGATAATTATTTTACTTTACTAGTGAGGTAATGTGGCCATTCCCTCACTAGTGAAGACGCTTTCCCTCGCTCGTAAAGTAAAACGCCATACTTTACACGTGAAATAATTTGATATCTCGTATCCAGATGAGTAAAAGTATCCACAAGTTCTTCCATAAAAGTTAGGCAATTACCTTTCTAAGTAATCCGAACAAAGTCACTTCTATCTCGAGTTGTAGCGATTCTTAGTTTTGCACTAAAACGGTAACTTTACCGGTAGTGACTGTTCGTCGACCTCAAGAAAAAATTAAATTCCACAACTTTTAATACTCTATCGGAAGTCATTCACAAAAAAATCTTAAAACATGGAATCCCACAGAGCAACTTTTCGTGACACAAGGGTCTTGACTCAAATGTTTCTGTTACGGCTGTTATGCGATAAGATTATGTTTGTAACATGGAACATGACATTTTTTCTCTAAATTGCTTCAAGAGGCAAGTCAAAAGATCACCATAACTATGGGTTTTTTTTTTTTTTAAATAAATCACTTTATTATCATTTCTGATACTCGTGTGGAAAACAAATATTGTTTAAGCTTTAAAATCATAAAGCATTTTTTGTCACTATCTTTCATTCAGACCAGTGTGTCGCACAACTTTTCGGATTTTCGGTGGATTGAATCAAGAATTGCCAATAAGTCAGAGAAACTACACCTTAATGACTAATCACCGCCAGCAAGGTTTCACTGCTGCTAATATCTGCAATTTTCCCTAAACGTATGGTTCCAGGTTTGGTATTGACGACAATAATTCAAATTTTCTTTCCAGGGCTGTAGCCAGACTTCAAAATCTGAGTGCGCTAGGCGGGCGCAAGGTCCAAAAAAATTATTTTATATGGGAAAAATTAAAAAAAATTGAAAAAATGACTTCGCTAGGAGGGGCGCCGCCCCCCCTGCGCCCCATCTAGATACGGCCCTGTTTCTTTCCAATTTTGAACTATCTGTAATGTGACTCACCGTAAAACCATAGAGAATTCCAGCACCAAAAAACTTGAGTTTTCAACAAATTGTTCGCCGAGAAGCAATAGTTATCTCCGTACCTGTTTTGGACGATTGAACGAAGTGAGGACTACAAGCGAAAGTGCCTCAGATCAATCGTCCCAAACGAGTAAGTTTTCATGCAAAGGGCCAAAAATTCGATAAAAACGTTAAAAATGCCCTCGTTTTCGGCCCGTCGCACAAAAATGAATATTTGGATTTACCGACCAGAAGCACGTAAAATATAGTAGGAAACTGCTTCCAAATTGCTCTTTTGAAGAGTGGGAATACAGCCTCCCCCTTCGGGTCGGGCCATAACTCTTCAACTCGGCAAAACAAAAATTTGTAAGTAGTGACGTAGTATTACCAATAATAACACATAAGATAGTTGAAAGTGTGTGAAGACGAAACTAAAAATAGTTATTTTCCTAGCGCATGCGAATGAGAGATTTCCAGCTCGAGCCGGAGGCGAGGTTTTAGGAACAACGTTTTTCCTGAACGACGTGGGAAATAGGCGACGAAGTCGCGATATTTCAATACTAGTTAGGAAAAATGCTTTTATAGCGAATGATAGTTTCCTGAACGACGTCGGAAATAAGCGATGAAGTCGCGATATTTCAACACTAGTTAGGCGCTCGCTCAAGGTAAGAAACAATTTCTTTATTTCACTAACTGAAATAAACTAATTGCATTTGGTTTAGTAGAGTTTTGTAGGTTCGTGAAGTGACTTTCGGCAGAGTATATATTTGAGTGGCTGTGAAGTTTACTCTCTTACAAACCAATCGTGAATGCTGTTGCTTAAATTTAACATTTTTTATGGGGCACAAACAACCAGGTCCAGAGATAAGCATATAATTTATTATATATAAACAAGAACATCGTTTACATTATTCATTCAGTAAGTGACCTGCTGTTGTGTTTCAAGATTTCCAGTTCTATTTTCATCAAATTAATACAAGTGAAAAGTTCCCAAAGGTTCATCATTAAAATGACCGAACAAGACATTAGTATTGTGATTGAAGAACGTCACATCTTAACCAAGTACGATTTCACCAAGAAGCTGGAAGAATTCAGAAAATTTTTGATCGAAAAAGAGTACATTATAATCGACGCCGATGACGAGGACACTTGGCGTTTCGCAATAGTAGAAAATGGCAAAGTAACTAGAACCGCTGACCTACACGAGGAACAATACATTCCAGTCAGCGCATATATCTACGGCACTAACAAGATACTCGTGGGCAATCTCAAGAAAAATCTTGATGTGTTCGCGGACACAATTCGTCAATCCTTCAGGTTCGATGTTAGTCATAATCTTGCTGACTTACGTAATCTTTTAATCGAAAAGAAATTCATCCACGCTGATACGGGGACAAGTTCTTGGCGATTTGTGTCTCCAAGTGCAAAAGATTTAAAAGATATAACTGAGGCAATAATTGGACTACAAGCTGAAGATCAGATGGTGGTCGATAAATTTCTCTACGGCAGTAGTAAAGTGCGTATGGCAGACATTCAACGCAAGAAGAATCCCGACCTAATTGGTGTTGGTACCGATTCTTTTGAAAATGGAGATATTACAGTTACAATCATACGGAATAATGGTCTTTCGTCGGATAAAATTGTGCCAATATTGATGAAGAATGTAAGACCGGCCAACAGACTTGGTGTAGCGGCGGACTTTGAAAATGTCGTTCTGTGTGAAAAGGAAACCGCAATAGGTATGTTCGCACTACCATTGTTTGAAAACACACATTATCGTTATACACTGAACAATTCATTTAAATTCAAATTCGCACGACTCCACATCTTACGATTAAATTAGATTAATTTTTGGCATATAGCAAGCATTGGAATTTTGAACTATTTCTTCAATATGCCTGTTGTACACGCTAACTTTGAGCATATTCACGATATTCACAGAAAAATTAACATACTCGATCACTTAATTTGGTTTACTAGAGGTTTCACTTCCTAATTTATTACTTTTTCAAAAAGCACTGAGCTTTTTTTTATAACCGAATCGTTTCACTCTCTTATCTAGAGAGTTTATATATATTACACCAAAGCACCAAAGCAGGGTAATAGAAAAAAATACAGTAGTACTTTAATCGAAGTATGCGAATATTTCCATACCTTTTTTTCATAATGTCATTGCAAAAACCTCTATTACCCTGCTAGGTGCTTTGATTACACACTTGTCACGAAGAAGTCGAGGCTTGCCGAGGCTGATAGTGACAAGTGTGTACTCTATCACATAAGCGAAAACGAGACAACAACATAGACCTGAAGTGTAATTTTTGAATTAAACTTCTAGTTAAGTAATTTTGACATCCGAACACCGCGTGTATGTGATAAATTCATTTACTGTAAAATTCTCACACTTTGACTTGCTGACAATCCTCCATTAAATCAGTAAATTTTCTATTCAATAGGTATCCGCATTTCCACTAAAACCCATGGAGGGTTTGGCTACAGTATAAAATTGGAAAAAGGAAAAGACATTGTAACTCGGAAGCTCATGCCACATACAGGATGGACGACACAGACGTATGGTTATTCGAGACATGCCATTGTAGTTACGTCGGCTGAAAAGTTGGGCATTCCAACCCAAGAAGCTGTGGGATATCGTCGTGTATATGTTAAAGTTTGGCGATACATTTCATATAGAAATGCAAGTGGTGTACACCAAGTCGACGATAACGCGCCGAAACCGAAGCCGATGTCGAGTCTAAGAGGTGGCATTGATGTTATTGGTGGCGATGATATAGAGAGTGGTGGATTTAAAGAAGGTGACGATACAGACAATCACATGGGTAGTAATTGGGTATCTGATCAAGTAGATGATGAAAATGAAGTGTTAGGTGTATTTAACATTGACTTCTTTGTATTTAAAACGGCGCAAGATGCACAGAATATGGTTGAATCGAGAATTAATCCAGAGTACGACTAAGGCATAGACTTATCTTGAAATATCGACAAATAAATGTGACGCATTGAGAAATAAACACAAAATCACCTGGTATTCCCCATTATTTCATTTATGTTATACACATATACGAGCGAGGATGAACAACATTTGAGATCTGTTGAAACAACGTTGAAAAACACACAAATATACTGGCACAAATTACACAGAGCAAAAAAACCTTCATATGTAACATTACGTCGAACATTACCAAAGCTTTGACATTACACAAATCAAATCGAAATATTTCATCAAATATAAAATGGCGGCTACAACAAAATTTTCTAAAATTTGTGAATATGAACTAACATGGCTCAAGATATTTGAGATTTTCCAAATGATTATGAGACTTTAGTATAAATCCGTGATCTCTTAAAGCTCTGGAGGCATTAGGGGTCTTTCTTTTTCGTTTGTTCAAGAACCTCTCCTCACGGGCAAAATTTCCGTTTTTAAGGACGGCTGTGTTATGGACAACAGAAGTAAGTTCTGAGTTCTAGAGGCTCTCAGTCTTTTTTATGTAAAATAAAATGTTTTCTAGATTTCTTAAAGAAAGTAATTGATGTTATATCCATTGAGTGACATGTTATCAAACCTCAACTTGTTCATGCCCTCAATGACCCGTAATAGTGTAGCGCAGATTCCAAACCATAGTTTTATGACGAACTGATAATCATACCAGGTACTCGGTCTATACTAGTTGTTCATCAGTCCATTGAAAGCAATTTTTCACCAGAGAGCCATTCACTGCATACTATTTGAAAACACACAAAGAACCATTTACAGCACCATTATTTTCGTAAGGAAAATCTTTCTTAAGAACAATGAAAAGTAGCAATTGAAGAACATAATGCGTATAGCTGTAGCAATTAGAGTTAATGTTTTTTATAAAAAAGGTAAAAAAAATATTTATAAAAGAAACACTAAACTAACAACCATTGTAAAACCAACAAAGACATTTATAAGTAAAACTAGTCCACTTGTTTTGTTGTTAAATAATGAATGATAGTAATTTAAAGTTTTGTTTGAAATCAGAAAAGAAAAATAAAATTATTCTTCAATGGGACATTGAACTTTTGACATTTTTTGTATTTTAATTAAGAATGTTATTGTAAACAAAAAATTGTTCTACACTATTACAGAATTTTCAAGTTTTGTACTTTTAATTCATATTTGAATTACGGCTACGACCCAAATTCAAACTAAAAGCAAACCTTTTTCGTGAGAGAATTAAGAAAAAATGACATGAGAAGAAAAGAGAGGCATATAGAGACGTATAGTCTTTTTTATGTTTGACTGATCCTTGAAAATCAGAAAACAATTAATTAAAAATATAAATGTTTATAATTTTGCGATAGTTTTGAATAATTTGTTGCTTAGAATAATGTTGTCTATCGAAATTATTGAAACTTCAGTCCCCCATTATGTATATGTAGCAAAAGTTGTATATTTAACCCAATAACTTATAACTAACTGTAATCACTTAATTTAATCAATAAAACTTAATCCTCTTAAAGATTTTAATTGAATTCGCAGGTTGAATATGATATAAGTTATTGCAGTTAATATCAACCAGTCTTGTACTGAAATTTGCTTCAAACATCAGCTGGTCCACTCATACCAAGAGCGTACATCTGTACGTATAAGAAGTGGACCACCTGACAAGATAGCTGAAGAAAAGTTCGGTATGAGTTTTGTTAACTTGAGCCGTATGTTAAACACAACGAATCAAATGAATTTTTTTGTTCTACTTAAGTTTTATTTTGTAGGTGACAAAGTAAATTTATTTCAAATTTGTTATTAGTTCTGTAACTTTTTCGTTTTTTTTTTGTTTCAAATTTTATTCATTTTCATTAATATAATTTCGATTTGTTTAATTTAATTGGTTTTTGCTTTTATTTTTTCTGCTGCAAAGATACATGATGTCTGAAGAAGGTAAGTAAACTTACCCTAAATGCAGTTATACATAGACAATGAAAGCTACTGACCACTGACCACATAAATCAGAGCAAAAAGAAATTTTGTCAATAGCGTGACGTAACTTATGGTCTACGGATAAAGCCAAAGTCGAGATACTCGATCGTACAGTGATATAAGTTGTGTTTTTGCGTCTGTCGGCAGTATGACCGGTCAACAGATTTTTATGATTTTTTTATTGGAAAGTAATGAAGACTGTCTAGGGAACTATTTTTAGTTGCCTACCTAAATGGTCGGCAGTCGCCATATAGATTTTCGTAAAAATATATTATCTCGATAAAAATGATTTTAGCGAGTTGCTGTCATTTGGGGAATCTTTCATGTACATTTATCCAGCTACATTGACCTATATTCAGTTATTATTCGGACGCGACGGGATTTTCAACATTTGCAATTTTTAATAGGACAATATATAAAGAGAGATATAGACATTTAAGGAGGCTTGGAAGCATCTACGATAAACTATAAGAATTTGAAGTGTAAAAGTGGTCATATTTCATCGTAGATGCTTCCAAGCCCCCATATGACTGTATTTGTTCTGAGAGTACGTTACCTTTTCAACGACACCCCACAAAACCTTGTACGTTTCGTGTAACTAGAGACATTTCAGTCCGAAAAGGCATGTTTTCGGTTTTGGTCACCTTTCATAGCCACAGAAGTGTTTAAGATTTTTTTTGAAAGTAGTTTTGGCTTCTAGGGTCGAATAACCTTCTAGGCACATTACATATAAAAAATTCCAATGGGAAAAGCTTCCGATTTCAGGTAGCCTTTTTTCAAAAGAATCCTTAAGAGGGCAGACTAGGTGTGAAGTAGGCTGTAATTGAAAAATTGGTTTTAAATTAAATCTGTTCCAGCAATTAGATGAGCAATATGTTTATCTATCTCTAAAAAACGAAAAACGATTTACAATAAGCAACAGTTGGAAGAAAACAAATTTCCAAAATATGAACGTCGCTTAAAGTTAGGCTATGCAATATTTTTTTGGAAATCGGTTTTCTTCCAACTGTTGCTTATTGTAAATCGTTTTTCATTTTTTAGAGATAGATAAACATATTGCTCATCTAATTGCTGGAACAGATTTTCATTAATTTACATTAATTTTAAAACCAATTTTTCAATATATAGCCTACTTCACACCTAGTCTGCCCTCTTAAACACTTATTCTGAACGGTTCTTCAGAATAATTTCAATTTTAACAGTTTGAAAACTCAAATATATTGTACATTACAAACTGGTCGTTGAGTCCATTCCATATGTTAACCTTTTATAAACGGCAAGCGTATTGTCTCGCAATAACATAAGCATTGAATCTGTTACTTTTTGTTTAAAGTGCAGTTTCATGTTAGATGCCTAGACACCAATCTTGGTACTTTTCACGACGTAAAACGACCATCGGCGGAATTTTTTGATAGGTAATCACTATGCGATACAAATTTAATGTTCTGTAACAGTAATTTATTGCCTTTAAGTTCCATAAAAATCCATTCAACGCCATTTTACAGATGGATTAATCTGTAAACAAAAGTTGATTTTAATGAACTGCAATTTTTCTCTACGAACATAATTCATTTTATCGCAAACGATTTCAGTATACAGCGACATTATGTCTGAGCAAGTAGAATTCTTACAAGAGCACCCATCACTTAACAATGAGTTTTTTGAAAATATTCTGAAAAGAAAGTTTGACACCGATGCCATCGTTCTTAAAGATTTTACGTTCGATGGAACGAAAGACGATTGCTATGGAATTCGTATGACTAGAGTGAAGTTGTACTATTCGTTTTGTGACAACGAGAACATGGACATCGTTTGCAGTACGTTTATGGTAAAGACTCGTGGGGTCGGCACAGATGCCGAGGAAGTGCCGGGAAAAAGGAATGTTTTTCTAAAAGAAGCTATTTTCCATGTGGATATTTTGCCGGAATTGTACAGGACTATGAACGAGAAAATTTCGGACACAGTTTTTGCGCCGAGGTAACACGAAATAATAGATTGTCAGTAAGTTATAGGGAAACTATCACTAAAGTCTTATGTTTTTAAACTTTGGAGCTATGGCAATTATATCAACGTAGATAATAGAACCTGTTATTCATTCCTTATTCAAAATATCGCATCTTTTACTTCATTATTTTTAACATGTTCTAAGAAAACACTAACCGTCACCTTTGTTGTAGATGAAGAGCAGTATGTCGGTGAATAGGGAGATTTCATTTAAAATTAAACTTTCCTATCAGAAAAGGTGTTGTGCGTGACTAAAAGGACTAAAAGTAACCAGTTTTAACATTCCGCAGATGCTACATAGCAGAAATTTCATCTTCTTTGATTGTTTTCGAAGATCTATGTAAGAAGAGTTATAAAAAAGTGGACAATTGTATGGGTCTTGATTACAATCACTTAAAGATATGCTTAGTGAAACTGGCTAAATTACATGCAGTCTCAGCCTGTTTCGGATTCAAAGTAAAATTGTTGCATCAAGTGTCCGAATGTTTTGAAATTATTTTTTTTTGGATTAAAGGATCCGCCTCTCCTTAATATATACAAACATCCATTATTAACTTCTGACACACCAGAATTCCTTCAGTTCTTCGAGAAGCCAATAAAAATTTGTGCTGTAGCGTCTGCTTCCTGGACAGGATTTGAGGAAATATCATCAAAGCTGGTTAATCTGGAGACGAAAATTGTTGGAAAAGCAGAAAATTTATTCAAGACATCTAAGTTTAATGTGATAGTACACGGAGACCTGTGGTCAAATAACTTAAGTAAATTTGATTTTTCAAAAACGACGATCCCATGTCTTAATTTATCAAAATTTTAGTGTACCTATATGATAAGGACGAGAAACCGATGGATGTAATTATGGTAAGAGTCTATTTTTCCCAAGAGAACCTAAATTTTATCACCGCCAGGTGTAAATGATTGGACAAGTCTCTGTACATTTCCATCTGATTTCAAGTTTCCTTCTTCCAGCTCGACTACTCTTCCGGATATTGGGCGTCACCCTCTATCGACCTTGCCTACTTACTCTATTCCTCTTCAAGCAGTGTTGTGGCTAGCGAGGAACTGTGTGAACTTCTTCATTGGTACCATCAGGAGTTAATAAGCAACTTATCAATTTTGAACTACCCCGGCTGCTTTCCGACATTGGATGACATTAACGAAGATATTAGTGCTAATGCGGTTCCAATAATTGCAATAACAACATTAGTGAATGGTTTCAGGCTTTCGGAAAAGGCTGAAAAAAAGAACATTTCGCCGATGGTTGAAGGCGTTGAACTCTCAGACTACATGCTCGATTTATTGTCTTCACGCAGTTTTACAAAGAGAATGGAATTTTTGTTTAATTATTATGACTCAATGGGTTTTTTGGATTAAAATTTTACAATTCTTTGACAAACCTAGTCCTTGCTTCTTGTTTCCCCTTTAACCACTTTCATGTTGCGGTGCTATTTTGAAATGTTGCCTCAAATTAGCGCTTTGAGCCGCCAACGATTTGGAAATAGCTGTCAAATTGTGTTTGACACACTTTCCCGGTTTTGTTTACAAGATTGTTTACGAGACTGTGTTCAAAGATTTATTCTCTAATAAAGTCAATTAAATTCACCGTGAAGTGAAACGAGTTTACAGAAAATCTTCCACAGTACGCATTTGAGACATCCGTTACATTTTTTACGTAAACCATTGTCAGAAAGACGTTTTTATACTAAGGGACACGTCGGGAAAATACTTGGAATACCGGAATTGATTCCCAAAATTTTTGTTGAGATGACTCCATCGCTACCCCTTGGTAATGTATTATTATGTCGATATTCGTCCTTCCTCTTTATTGACATGATCTTGGCTTAATTTCTTCAGGTGACGACTTTCGACCACACTAGAAAAGCTAGAAAATCTCGCTCATCTCTTCCGTAAAATAAATATTTTGATAATAAAGGTCGGTCCATTGAAGGCACTCTGTTTGACGTTCTATTAATTCCTCCTCGATTATAGATCATAGATCATGCAATCGTGCTCCGTTTGGGGATGTGCGGGCGCAGACCGAAATGAGATGAAAATGTTCATGGTTCCAATGATCAACAATCAAACAGAATCCTTTCAGAAGTTATCGAAGCAACGTCGAAATGCTTGGCTAACGGCTATAGGAAAAACTACGTCTGATCCGAAATCATGGGAGAAGTTACAAGTTTGTGATAACCATTTCATCAGTGGTAATACTGTAAAGGTAGACGCTGAGTTTTTCGTTTGAGTTTAGAAAATAATTTCCAGGAAAAATGGCCGCATTGCAAGACATACATAACATGGACTGGGTGCCTACAATGAATTTACGCTATCCAAGAGACAGGTTTGTAGCTATACCGTGATCGTTTTTCTTTGTGCGATTTGAAAATTAAAACAAAGAAATTGCTTTTCTAGTAAGTCGAAAATTCTGAGATGCTCAGTAGCAGATTGTGTGGTGTCTAATCAAGGCGGTCAATGCAGTTTCTATCGTATTTCAAAGGATATGACCAACGGAAAACTGAATCAAATTTCAGAATTGAAACTATCTGCCTGGATAACAGCCTTAGGACTACGCGACGTGGTTCCAGCCACATCAAAAAATATTTACGTCTGTCACGCTCATTACATGATTGGTATTTCAGTCATTTTTTACTTGAAGCGAACCCTTGATTTCATTTAAGCTTTCAATATAGATATGAGAACAAAACAAAGAAAAACTTTGATAGAGGAAGCGACTAATCTAGACACTGGTGGATCCGTGCATTCTTATGAAACTTTCGTTTGCGATACTAAACCCGCCGATAATGTAATGACTTCGGCAGCAATTTCAAGAACCCACAACCGAATGAGCAAATTTCATCTGATGTCACCGAACCGGGTATGAATTAACTTGTTAAGTGTTCGTCACAAGGACTCACAAGTACGTTTATCCAATCCATTTCAATCAATTTCAGATCGTGTCGATATCAACGAAAGACAAAATGTCCTTCTCTAAGTCAGGAAACATCCTTCGAAATGAAAATGGACGATTTTCCTTCTCATGTTGTTACTGCAACGCAGTCAACGACGATTGTCATGCCATGATGAACCATATCAATACTCACTTCGACAAAACTTTACAGACGAAAAAATCTGTTTCGCCGGAGTACTTACCATCACCCGAATTCGTCAGTTGCACGATAACTGACAACGATACAGAGGAGTCTGAATTTAGCGAAACATTCCAGGAACTAACTAACACAATAACCGAATCGAAACCACCGCACAAAGATACAACATTTACAATAAGTGCAGTCAAGACCGAATTAGTTCCATCACTGAAAAGACCTTTATCACCGACAATTAACATCAAAGATCTCCTCGTGTCTCGGCCTTGCAATATCAAAATAGTAAAAACGATGGATGTAGTAGATGCAACACCAACAACCAAATTGCCCACTAAATTTAAACCGATTCAAATACCTCCACTGCCTGCCGAATTCGCTGAAAAATTGAAGCTGTCAAACAATTCCCATTCACGCAGAAGCGGAGTAATATCCAAAGGCTCAAATGCGACCGGCAAAATTACAGATGAAACAGTTCATCTAATATGCACTCCAGAGGTGACATGCGATCAATCTAGACTTGAGCCAGCCGTCGGCGAATCGGATCCTAGACAGCACATGTGTCAAGAATGTGAAGAATGCTTTCCGGATCACATTACATATCGGACTCATTTCTTGGAAAGACACCAGTGTCAAATTCTCCGATGCTATCAATGTGAAATGGAACCGTCGATAAGCAACGAATCGGATCCAAGACGGCACAGATGTGCCATGTGCAAAGACTGGTTTCCGAATCACAACGAGTTTAGGACACACCTAAAGGATATCCACGACGAATATGTAACGGACAACGATTTCAATTGCTTCGCTAACGATTACAGGGAGTTCAACTGTTACATTTGTGAAAAAACACTCAAACAACGCGAGTATTTGGTTTGCCATGTTAAAGGTCATTTCGAGAAATATTTGGAGTATCAGTGCCATCTATGTGGCCTTAGAACAACCAAAGGTGCACTCAAGCAACACATGAAAAGACACGATATCACTCCCACTGAATGCGATCTGTGCAATAAAACATTTTCGAATAGTTTGAGAATGCGCAAGCATCGCTTGTGTCATACCCACGACCTTAAACACATATGTCCGCTATGTAAGAAAGGTTTCAAGCTTCGCAAATATTTGAGCAGACACATGGCCGTACACAAAGAAACGAAAATATCTTGTAGATACTGTGATGCGACTTTTACATTTTCGACGGGTCGCAGAGCTCATGAGAAAATTGTGCATAACGTTTTATGAGAACGCTGTGACTTTTAATAATCTGATGTGATCGTTAAAACAATCGCTCATTTTACCAGTTTGACGGTAGTGTTAGGAATGTTTAATAAAGTTGAAAAATATTTCAAAAATTCTTTCGTTTGATTTTTCGTTTTGACAGTGAGGCAGGAAAGCTAGTTTTAGGATCAACAATCGATATTGTTCTAATGGAACTATCGCAGGAATTATTATTGGGAATTTTTTAAGAATTTTAAAGAATTTTAGGAATTTTAAAGAATTTTTAGGAATTTTCAAGAATTTTCAAGAATTTTTAGGAATTTCTAAGAATTTTTTAAGAATTTTTTTGTTCTTGCTGTAAAAAGATAAATTCGTGCAATTCATTTGTCAGTTACGTTTATCAAATCGGACAATTCAAAATTCAATTTTATCAGATGAAGTTGTGTCTAAGACGATTTCGACTGATGAAGTCGCCCCTGACATAGTGCCGACCCATCTTAAACGAGCTGGACAAAACGTTTGAGTTTGAAACTAGGCCCCACCTCTTAGGTGGGTCGGGTCACTTGACTGACTAAGTTTTGCAATAATTGCAGTCCCAGTCTTCTCACCGTTTTTAAACAAGCTGGTATTTCTAAGAACATAAAATTATAGGCAGATGAAAAAGCGATACAAGAATGGTCTATTTGCTACATCATTAATTCTGAATCTCTTTTATTTTCACTGACCCTTTAGAAAACTCAAAATTTATTTAATTTTCTGAAGAAACAAAGAGAGCTGTGAGTTGAAGGTTGAGCGAGCGATGTTTTACCAATGAAAGTAGATAAGTAGGTATGGCCAGTCCATACAAGTCAGAGCACATACGGAGTTCGTTTGAGGCGGCGTCATGCAAATCCGTATGTGCTCCGGCTAGAACAAATTTGAACGTTTGGCCATACCTATCCATTTACTTTCATTGTGTTTTACATCCAATAAATATGAGTCTACTTTTTCTTGCCTACCTCTTGAATTAATTAAAGTCGTATGAATTACGGCCCTTGCTTTACTCTGGCCGCAATATTTACACTCGTTCAAATATTTCCTTTCATATGTCCTATAAGCATGAAAAATATTCTTTTAAGAATATAATTTCACGCAAAAATTAACTTCTTCGAACTTAGCCACCTACTGGTCGGAACCACCAGAAAACATTTAATGTCATGTAAATCCATGCTTAAACTTACTTTTAAAACTCACTTTACTGAACTAAGACCGAGTGAAGTTAGGTATCTTCTACAATATTTTTTTTGTTTTAACGAACATTGTCCTTATACAAACTCAATTTCTAGAACTTAATGACCACTCAACCAACCAACGAAAAAATGGCGTGGTAATAAAAAGAAAAGAAGTTGTGTAAAGAATTACTTCTATCTTACAACTTCAATATTGCCCATCTACGAATTTAACCTCATGATTTTCATTCTCCGTCGATTAAAACCAAAATTTTGAAAATCGGTAAAGAATTACTTGAGTTATCGCGGCAACAAGTGTACGGACGTTTTCCGTATTTAACGTTTTATGCCAATGTAGAACATTTTCAAAATATCATATTGTCGTTACGAACATTTAAGGTTATTTTCTGTCATAAAACCCTGACTTTCAGTCAAGGTAGTAGACTAAAAATTTAATCATATTAAATGCAAAATATTTTCGAAGAATTTTTTTGGATTTTTTTGGAGTTTTTTAAGAATTTTTAAGAGTTTTAGGAATTTTTTTAGAATTTTGACAAATTTTAGAATTTTTTAAAAATTTTTAGAATTTTGAGAACTGAAATTCCCAATAATAAGCCCTGACCTATCGTCATTTAAATTTGTGCAAGCTCACTTTTCGCTTTTCAGCTCACTATCCACTACCTTTTTCCCATTTGTTTGGTAGGGTAGTCTCGCACACCTCACCTCTAAGTGGTGAAATTCGGACAATCATGAATTTTCGTTACATTTCGTAAAAGGATTCGCGTGTGCGAGATTCCCGACACCATTTTTTTTCTCGTTTTCGCTTGTCTGACAACCAAAAAAGGAAGGGTCTAACTAGCGCACATCCTCTTACATCCACTCGTTTACTCGAGATCAAATTCCGCGGTCCACTTACGACATCAATACTGCATGGTGGAAGTTAAGAAATGCCCTAATCACAACCACCATTTGCGTAAGTTGCAATTGTCTAGAAAGACCCCAAATATGTGCATCAATCTGACGGAAATTGAGCTAGAGAAATGAATCAACATCCCAGATTATATTATAATACAGGCGCTATACAAACTAATGTTGGGACCACATTTCGTCGTACGAATTTCCTCTCTAGTTATAATTACTCTTAATCCGAGTTATTTTCCTTTTAAGAATTCTTTGAAAATTGAACTTTTTATCCCAATCATCAGAGTTATTTGGAGATTTTTTGAAAATGAGCTCCTAAATTAAGTAATATACTTCGTGGTTGAGTGTTAAACCTTTTTTTGATGAAATCCAAAATCTCTACGTAAACCACCTCAAACGTTTCTCTTCTGAAAATACTCTACGTAATTCCACGGCTGAGTAAATTAAACCAGGCAGGAGCGATTCATTTTCGAAACGTCAAATAAGGGACCTAATACACTGTATGAAAATCAACTTAAATGAACACTGACATAAGTTGAAAAATTTTATTCACAAAAAATATAGATACTAGATTATTCAGGTCCCTTGTCAAATCAGCGCTCCAGCCTGGTTAACTTTACTCTATCGTGGTAATACGTAATTGACAAGGGTGAAAGCGTCACTCCGTGCAATTCTTTTTAGCCGTTAGGATGTCTTCCAAAGCTAAATGGACACTTTATTTCAATTAATTGATTCAATTTAATTGATGAATTTCTCGTCTCAACCAAGACGTTTTGAGCGATAAAAAATCCGAAAATAACCCTAAACCTAATTTTTCTTTACCTGAATTTACTGGTCTCAAATGTTTCGGTTATGCGATAAGATTATGTTTGTGACATGGAACATAACATTTTTTTTCTCAAAATTGTTTCAAGAGGCAAGTCAAAAGATCACATCATCATAACTTTGTTTGTCACTATCTTTCATTCAGACCAGTGTGTCGCACAAAATTTCGGATTTTCGGTGGATCGAATCAAGACTTCCCGAAAAGTCAGAGAAACTACACCTTAATGACCAATCGCTAGCAAGGTTTCACTGCTGCTAATATCTGCAATTTTCGAAACGCTCCAAAAACGTTTGGTTCAAGGTTCTTTCTAATTTTGAACTGTCTGTAATGTGAACTGTCTTAAGACCATGGAGAATTCCAGCACCAAAAAAAAACTGTTTGTTTTGGACGATTGAACGAAGTGAGGACTACAAGCAAAAATGCTTCAGATCAATCGTCCCAAACAGGTAAGTTTTCATGATAAGGGCCGTAAATCCGATAAAAATGTTAGGAATGCCATCATTCCCCGTAACATGAAAATGACTATTTGCTGTTACCGACCAGAAGCACGTAAAATATAGTACGTAACTGCTTCCAAATTGTTCCTTTGACGAGTGGGAATACAGCTCTCCAGCTCTCCAACTTGTCAAAACAAAAAATTGAAAGCAGTAACGTAATATACCAACGCATTTCAAGAACTCTAAATATGGTACTGAAACTTGACAGTGTGTCATATAACTGTATAACACTGCATGAGTAGGTACTTATTTACTTAGGCGGGCACTACAACCTTTTCATTCACCTCCAGCGTATGGTCCGTTGGTCTGCCATCAGACAATGAAGTTGTCATGTACTTGGTTTTCCTCTCACTGACCTTTAGACCGAACTCAGCACCCTTCATTTTCGTAAAATTCTCTTTAACGATGTAAACGTTCCGTCCAATTAAGTCTAGGTCGTCAGCATATCCTAACAACTGACTCAGTTTTCTGAAGATTGTACCGCTGGTTTCCACATCGCTCTCTCTTATCACCTTCTCAAGAAAAATGTTGAAAAATAGAGCTGCCAGTCCATCGCCTTGTCACACTTCATGAGTGATACTCTAAATAGGGTGCTGAAACTTAACAGCGTGTCATATAACTGTAACACACTGTAAAAAACCATTTCATACAAATAATAGTACTCTCTTGGGCAGCTGTCGACTATGATCACTTTTGATTGAGTGCGTTGAATATACTAATAATAACACACAAGGTAGTTCAAACTGTGTGAAAACGAAAGTAAAAAACGCAATCACAGTCCGGGACGCTCGCTCCAAGGTTCGTTCAAGGTAAAAAACAATTTCTTTATTTCACTAAACTGAAATACAATCAGTGCATTTGCTTTAAAAGGGTTTTCTTGGTTCGTGAAGTGAAACTAACGACTTTCGGCAGAGTATATATTTGAGTGGCTGTAAAAGTTACTCAAAAAAAAAAATCAAAAGTTCGAAAAGTTAATTAAAAGTTGCAATCATGAATGCTGTTGCTTTAATTTTAACATTTTTTTATGAGGCATAAACAACATGGTCCGGAGATAAGCATAGAATATTATATAAGCAAGAACATCGATTATATTATTCATTCAGTAAGTGACCCGCTGTTGTGATTCAAGTAAAGATTTGTAATTCTATTTCCATCAAATTAATACAAGCGAAAATAGCGTGAAAAGTTCCATTTCATCATTAAAATGAGCGAACAAGACATTAGTATTGTGATTGAAGAACGCCAAATATTAACCAAGTACGATTTCACGAAGAAGCTGGAAGAATTCCGAAAATTTTTGATCGAAAAAAAGTACATTATAATCGATGCCGATGACGAGGACACTTGGCGTTTCGCAATAGTAGAAAATGGCAAAGTAACTAGAACCGCTGACCTACACGAGGAACAATATATTCCAGTCAGCGCATATATCTACGGCACTAACAAGATACTCGTGGGCAATCTCAAGAAAAATCTTGATGTGTTCGCGGACACAATTCGTCAATCCTTCAGGTTCGATGTTAGTCATAATCTTGCTGACTTACGTAATCTTTTGATCGAAAAGAAATTCATCCACGCTGATACGGAGACAAGTTCATGGCGATTCGTGTCTCCAAGTGCAAAAGACTTAAAAGATATAACTGAGGCAATAATTGGACTACAAGCTGAAGATCAGATGGTGGTCGATAAATTTCTTTACGGCAGTAGTAAAGTGCGTATGGCAGACATTATACGCAAGAAGCATCCCGACCTAATTGGTGTTGGTGCCGATTCTTTTGAAAATGGAGATATTATAGTTACAATCATACGGAATAATGGACTTTCGTCAGATAAAATTGTGCCAATATTGATGACAAATGTAAGACCGGCCAACAAACTTGGTGTAGCTACGGACTTTCAAAATGTTGTTCTGTGTGAAAAGGAAACCGCAATAGGTATGTTCGTACTACCGTTTTTTTGAAAACACACATTACGTCTCGTTGTACTCTCAACAACTAATTTAAATTCAAATTCGAACCCACCACACTACTCCACATCCACATCTTACGTTAAATTAGCTTCAAAGTGTTCGACCATCCATTTCGAAAAAACAGTGCAAGCATAGGAACTTTAAACTTTTTATTCAATCTGGTCTGGCTGTATATGTTGTACATGCTAACTTTGAGTATATTCGCAGGGGAATTTACATGCTCGATCACTTAATTTGGTTCACTAGAGCTTTCACTTCCTAATTTAGTACTTTTTCAAAAAGCACTAAGCTTTTTTTATGTTATACTCGAATCGTTTTACTCTCTTATCGAGAGATTTGATTCATTCTCTGTAAAATTCTCACACATTGACTTGATGGCAATAATCCATTAAATCACTAAATTTTCTATTAAATAGGTATCCGCATTTACACTAAAACCCATGGAGGGTTTGGCTACAGTATAAAATTGGAAAAAGGAGAGGACATTGTAACTAAGAGCCTCATGCCACATACAGGATGGACGACACAGACGTATGGTTATTCGAGACATGCCATTGTAGTTACGTCGGCTGAAGACTTGGGCATTCCAACCCAAGAAGCAATCGGATATCGTCGTGTATATGTCAAAGTTTGGAAATACATTTCATATAGAGATAAAAATGGTGTACACCAAGTCTCCGATAACGCGCCGAAACCAAAATCGATGTCGATTCTAAGTGGCGGCATTGATGTTGTTGGTGGCGATGATATACAGAGTGGTGGATTTAAAGAAGGTGACGATACAGACAATCACATGGGTAGTAATTGGGTATCTGATCAAGTGGATAATGAAAATGAAGTGTTAGGTGTATTTAACATTGACTTCTTTGTATTTAAAACGGCGCAAGCTGCACAGAATATGGTTGAATCGAGAATTAATCCAGAGTACGACTAAGGCAGAGTTCCCGAGCAAAAAAAATCGACGAAAAACTATATGAAAGTATATGACTATTTCCTTGTAAACTGTGAAGTATTTGGATACCCTTTTTTCGATTTTTTCCCATACAAAACCAGTATATGGAAGTATATGAAAATTCAGTGTACCGTCATGCACTTTCATATGCTTATTTAGCATATCACCCCGTATACTTTTATATACTCATGACGCTCTGGTGACATTTGTGAGAAAGTTGAAATTTTCCACAAAACTTGCTTCCAATGAACTATGACATTTTCAGTTTTGATTACCCATCTTCGGCTAGTCACAATCTTTGTTGACTTTAAAGAATGAGAAAATTAATGAAACCAAGTTTTTCTTATCAGTTTTTAACATTTTTCTGTTAATATCCGTTGTCGTCAGAGAATCCCTAATACCTAACGAGACAAAGCCCTATACATATTCCTAACAAGAGACCCTACAGATACGCCTAACAAGAAAAACGACAACGGAATTAACAGTATAATATGAACTGATATTTCATGAATTTTCTTATTTTTGAACGTTGGTTTTACATGTCACCTCACAAGGATGTTTCCCCGACGAGAATTCATGACAGACTGACTTTTAGTATGCAAGAGTATACATAAGGGTACGAGTAAATACTGTAAATACAGTATATGAACACTTACTTTTATGTACTTGGAAGGAACTAGGATATAGAAGTAACTGTTCAATACTGTAAGCAGTATTTAATTATACCCTTATATATAGCTGGACCGGAGAGTACATAAAAGTTTATGATCATATACTTAAAAACCAGTATATGCATATACTTTTTGGATCGTTTTTTTTGCTCGGGTTATCTTGAAATATCGACAAATAAATGTGACGCATTTAGAAATAAACACAAAATCACTTGGTATTACCTCATTATTTCATTTATGTTATACACATTTATATACGAGCGAGGATGAACATTACTGGTACGCCAGCACATGAGAGAAACCAGCACATGAAAAGTAAACGCATCCTAAGCTCTCTCTTGAGAGAGAGTTGAATTTCTGAAATAAAAAACCGCACATCTCTGGGATCGAACACGGGCCCTCTCACACATCAGCTCATGACAATTCATGTGAGCTAAATCGTTCTTACATGAAGTACGGTAATTGTCGAATAGTATTTATCTGGGCTCATTGATTGTACCAATTACTTTTATTGGTTTTGGATGAGAAGGAAGCCTCGGAGCGACGTCTTCTTATAATATTTTGAAAGCTTGTAAATTAAGACTTCAAAATCCAAAATACGTCATGGGTCCAAGACTCCTGGCCGATATAGCTTCTAGAATTTTTCATTCCATACAAAGGACTTTGTTCCAGAGCTACACAGACATTTGAGATGTCATTCACTGTATGAGTAGAAACACGAAAAATAAGAAACTGGTACATCGGGCATTCTCAAAATATTGTCTCATTTAAAAGATTTTACAAAAAGAAAATCGATGAAAATAGCACTTCCCACTCAATTTCACACCCAAATCACATCCACTCTGAACTTGGTCAAATATGGCTTAACGAAGAAAATCGTCGTCAAAGTCGTTAATCTTAATGAGTATTGTTTTTGAAACGTCAAATCACCAACACAAAAATGTAGTGTCGACCGTGAAAATTGTAATAATTTCTGTGATTTCGATGTGATTTAATTCAGATTTTGTGCGGAAATGAGCTTCTTGTGTTTTTTTAACAGTGCAATCAACGGTTGACTTAAAATATTCGTCAAAACCACCGAAATTACGAAAAATTTACATTGACCAATCATGTAAACAAACAACAATATTGTCGTTCGGAGTGATGTGAACTACCACACTTACCCAATCTAATTGTTGCTCTCATCTCCAAATTTCTAATGTCGAAAAACGTCAAAAGAGGATCAGTGTTTTGTTGTTTTTATCTTTTCTGTTGTTATTTTAGTTAACATTTTTTATAAGAACAAGGAAGTGGTAACTAAAGGTGCAAAAGAGCAGTGATCAGAAAAGGAGAGGTTAGTATACATGTTTGTTTGAACCCGGTTGTTTACTAAGGATGGTTGTGAGAGTGATTTATCTGACTGTATCTTTGTATTGAATCGCTTCACACTGTTAGGTAGCTCCAGTGCGATTTTTGTATTACATATACATTGATCTGTGATTTACAGGCAGCAACCTCCTGATGCAACTACGATATTCTTTGCGATACTGTTCTTTATGTTTTTTTTTGTAGATGGAACAAAAATGACTTCGTCTGCACCCTCTGCTGACCGAATAGCAACCGTATCACTTCATAAATTCAAAAGTCTTCCAAAGACCGGTAAACCATCGTGCAACGAATGGACAGTTCTTTCAAGCATTTTAAAATACAATCAGAATACCGATGTTCTTGAAGTGGTAGCGATTGGAACCGGAACCAAATGTCTCGGAAAGGATTACATTCTCTCGAGTTCTGGTGAAATTATCAACGATTCCCACGCCGAAGTTATGTCAAGACGCGGTTTTCTGCGATACATACTGGATAGCGTAAGACAGCGGAAACATTTTACCTTCGATGATGCAAACAAAAAATTTCGGCTGGACCCGACAATATCATTTCATTTCTTTACTACGCACCCACCATGCGGCGATGCTAGCATTTTTGATATTAAAGACGATGACGATGAACCGTACTGTAAGAAACCAAAACAGGATGCGAACAACGATGACAATGTTGGTGGTAGAATTCCGTCAACCCATGCCACGGGGGGAAAATTATTTGAAACGGATGTTATCGATTTAATGTCCCAAGACATCGGCGAAATCAGAACGAAGCCGGGAAAGGGAATACGCACACTGTCTGTTTCGTGTAGTGATAAATTGTCCCGCTGGAATATACTAGGAATACAGGGAGCTCTGCTCGATTCAATATTAGAGCGTCCAATTTATTTAAGTTCATTCACAATATGCGGTGTTGGTAATGTTGAATCGATTGAGAGAGCCATTTGGAAGCGTTGGCTAAACAAATATTCGATTACATTGCCGGAACGATATCGAATGCAAAATCCAACAGTCACAGTGGCAAACGGGAACATTGAATTTGAATTTTCGCATACGGATTCTCGTACGCCGTCTTCGAATAGCATTGTTTGGTGTGATGTCGAATATAGGAATCTTGAAATTGCCGTTGGAGGCAAGCGACAAGGAGTGACTAAAAAGAAACTCAACACATCAATGGGTCGTCTACTGATCAGTAAGATGGAAATATACAGACAATTTTTAGACGTGGTTTTGAGTGTGCATGACGGTAAGCAATCGACATTCCCGTTTAATAGATTAATGAGTTATTCAGATGCCAAAAATTCTGCCGAAGAATACAGATTGGCGTGGATTACTCTCAAAGAGGAAGTATTCAAGAAGTGGACAGTAAAAAAGAACATCAAATACGATTTTGTATTGAAAAGTGATTAAAAGTTACCTCGTAATAAAGTGTAAATAAGGAATCAGAGTCGCTGTTTTTCAGTTTTGAACTTAATTATCAATTTTATTACATCTTACAGCGTCATTGTTAGGGGTGAGCTGGTTTTAAGTTTTAGCTGAGCACGTTCAAACCGGACTCGACGCGAATTAATCTTTCCGAAATCCGAACCAAAAACTATGTTTAATCGATAATCAATTAGCAAAGATAAATTGTGAGACTCGTTTAGTTGATCTGCTAAAAGGTACCGTGGGTGGACTACTCGCTTACTCTTCGTCAAACAAATGACGAAACTCAACGCACTTCAGGTATGAGTGGTGCACTAAATAGGATACTGAAACTTGACAGTGTGTCACGTCACACAACTGTGAAACACTGTAAAAATATTTTCATGTAAAATAGAGGACTTTTTGCAACTGATCACTTTTGCTCCACTATGATCACTTGAAGTGCGTTGCGAGACTTTAAATTCGTCTGAACAGTCGATTTCATTTAAAATAGAGAAGGGTACATGTTTTTCCGATCGAAGTTTATTAAACCTGTAAACATGCAGGCTCGTGCTTGAGCAAGTATGTGACACTTCATCGAACTGTTAACTTCTGGAATGATTGGTTTTTTTACAAGTTTTTTTTTATCATTTAGTTTACCAATCGACGAAAACAGATTGTCCCAGAAGTTCACTTTCCGCAAAGTAATCTATGTGTAGATTGTCGAAAAGTTTGCTGAGAGAGGAAGTTTCACAAGTTTTACCATTTCCATATTATGCAGCAAAAATTCCAGATCGTGTTTACAGTGCAATTAAAGTTACAAGACAATACAATAGAACTTTATTTATCGAAAATCCATATACGAAATAAAAATTATGGAAGAGACAACAAAACAATACGAGAAAAAAAAATCAAATTCTAATTTAGATTCACTGATTCACACTGCTTTAGTCAATAACTAATGTAAAGTGTACAAGACTAGATACCTATGTATTGCTTAAAGGACAAATTTACATAAAATATTTTTTTTTTTCTTAAAAATGAAATTCAAATTCAACTTTCCTCAACCGTTCGGCCAATCAAATTTTCTATACTGAAACCTTTCGCATTACCGTACTTCCGTCGCTTCTGACTGAAATCATAGTCGAGTACCGTGGTCTCGAAGAACTTTTTGCTCTTTATCGAGGTACCTTGAAAGTCATGTTGCCACAATTGTTTCTCGTTATCCACATCCAAAAATTCGGCAGACGCATTCGACGAACGGCTCGAATATAGATTATGCTCCGGTGAGAAATCACTATAAACGCGAAATAGTTTTTCATCGTTTTCTTTTGCATTGTTTCCTTGCGCATCGAACGATTTATTTTCCTTTTCTGCAGAATGCGGAGTTTCGCTTTTACAGACATCCGGTGTCCTCATCGATTTCATTTCACTTTCATTTAAGCTATTTTCCTCTCCTGCATTCACAACATCAATTTTGTCGGTTGATAGGTCGTCGTTATCGTAACAAAAATAATTGATTGCGTTTCCATCACTTTGATCCGTTTCAATCGAACCTCCATGCAGATGATTTCTGCTATCATTGTTCCTACTTAAAAGATGAGAGTTTCTGCTTAGATTGTCTAGAAAGTCCGATTTTCCACTTACACCGTCTTGGTTCTGTGCAAATAAATCCATCGTCGCGTTGTTCTTTCGAAACGCATCCATGTTCCGTCTTAAGAACTCTAATTTGACACGGTTATCGTATATAACTTCTGGTTTGATAATATTGTCTCTATCTCTAAACGAATTTATCTTGTTAGTTAACGCACTGTTGGCCCGATTCTCGAAACACTCGTTGGCTGAATTGAAAACATCGAAATTGTCTTGAAAGCCGCTTGAAAATCCACTGGATCCGAATGGAATAGGAAATACAGGTACCGGTTTTCGCACCCAAAATGGTGAAAATGGACTAAACACAGCCGATGGAAATGGTACGCCATGCGTTAAGCTGGTTCGCTTGTAGCGCTTTCTTCGTCGTAGGAAACTTCCATTATCGAACATGTCTTCAGCTAACGGATCTAATGTCCAGAAATTTCCTTTCCCTGGATTACCTGGCTCTCTAGGAACTTTAATGAAACAGTCGTTCAGACTGAGATTGTGCCGTATTGAATTTTGCCAGGCGGGAAATTTGTCTTTGTAGTAAGGAAATCTGAAAATGTAAAAGTGATTGACTTGTAAGTATTGTTAAAATCCATTGCATTTGCATCGACTGATACAGTCGAGGAAATTTAGTTTTCGGGTTTTCCAAAGGTATTAATCTTATTTAACCCACACTTTATCCCACAACAATGGAATCCACAAATTTAAATTTAGTTAACTCAGCGGTCGCAATGACGGCGCTGCAGTCACGATTTCAAAATGTGATATAGGGTGGCTAATTAAATTTTGGTTTTAGCTACATTTTCTCTTGGTTTTTAATTATTACATCAGGCTTCTAAATTAAGAGTAAATTTATGTAATATAAACCGTTTGAGTTTGAAAAAAGATGTTTTGTATCAGTGAACGATATAGGAAAGCGTTCAGTACGTCTCAACATACAAAAGAACGTAAAATATAATTGTACATTTAGCCACCCTCCGTCCGTCATCGCTTCTATTGTCTTCAAAAACATATTGTGTGCTTGTCTATTTATGTGTCTCATCTAAAATGCTGGCCAGCAAAATTTTGATCATTAAATTCAACGGCCAAATTGATCTAAATGTTAAAATAATTGTGAATAATAGTGAAGTTAATGTGGTTTTGTTTTCTCTTCATAAAGGAATTTGCATCAGTTCGATGTAAAGTGCGGAGTACCATTAGAAAAAAAACTTGTCGCTGAAGAATGATCAAAAAGTTGCTGGACGCAATAGCTTCAACTAATGCTTTGCAGGATATAGAATCAAAATTAGAGAAACACCATTTGAAATCTTCGTCATCATCATTTCAACTAAAGGTTTTTTTTAACGAAACGGAAGTTCGCTCGCAGATTCGGATCGGAACATCTCATTCGTTTTCGCTAAAGCTCGTAGCCGTCATTAATCATGATTCCCATGAAGAATCGCCAAAAATAAAAAATTGGCAAGGGATGAAGAAACGCCGGCAAAAACAAAGAATGATAAATTTGTCTTTGTTGCGTTTCTTCACACTTTGGCGATTCTTCGTGGTGATTAAACAAATCCTTGGAAATTTATCCTTTTACGAAATTTATCTAAAAGGCGTTATTTGTTCGAAGCTAGTGAATCTATCCTTTTATAAAAGTTACGAAATGCTGCCTGGTTCGATCCTAAGGAAACTCTTATTTTACGTCAGGTAACGGCATCTTGTTCGATCCTAGGGAATTCATACTTTAACGAAAGATCCCGAGGACACTATCATTTTACGAAAGATAATGTAGAGACATTTCAAAAACGTATTTTTACACTTTGGCGTTTCCTCACACTCTGGCGATTTTTCTCTTCTTCTCTTCACACTCTATCGATTTTTCTTGGCAATTCATCATTATGGTTGATTTGTTAAATCAACAAGAAAAATCGCCATAATGTGAAGAACAATCAAGAAATATCGCCAAAGAGTAAAGAAACTCCAAGGATCATAGAGAATTGAAAATTTGTCTTTATGGCGTTTCTTCACACTTCTGAGACTTTTCTTGATGATTTAACAAATCAACTAAATATGATGAATTGTCAAGAAAAATCGCCAAAGTGTGAAGAAACTCTAAAATATGACAAATCGCCAAATAATACAATATTGTCGATTTGACTATAACTTTTATTTAGAAAAAGATTGTACGGGACAGTATGTACTGCATACCATATAATTCCTCTCTCTTGTGTTTATCTGTGTTCTACGAAGCCAAAATATAATTTCGGACTACAAGTAAACCAGTAGTTATTTTCCTAAGTTCCTAATGAGTGCAAAAAGGCTATTTCAACATTAGTTAGGAAAGCATAATTTTTATGTGAATGTTTCTGAGGTTTTCCATCTTAATATTTTCATGAAGTTACAAATAATCCACAGAAAATTTTATTACCCTAGAACGAGGTCGGAAATACATCAAATAAATCAAATAGAAAACAGACTTGGAAATTGTTATTTTGTCTAAAAGTTGATATTAAAATTCTTTGGAAATCGTAAATCGCATAATTGCATGAGCAGGCATCTCAGGATTATAAATCAGGAACTTTGAAGTTCGTCATATATTCATATACTTATCTTATTCCTGACCAGATTCTGTTTTCATGATTGAGCTCAATCATGAGCGTCACTTATACAAAGAGTTGAATTTATTTCCTATGCCAAATTGTAATTTGGCGAAAAAGAATGTTCCGAATCTGCGTTTCGTTTTAAAAAAAGCCTTTAGTTGAAATGATGATTGTGAAGATTTCAAATGGACGGCTCTTGGTGTTTCTATAATTTTTATTCTATATCCTGCAAAGCATTAATTGTAGCTACTGCGTCCAGCAACTTTTTGTACATTCTTCAGCGACAAGTTTTTTTTTCTAATGGTGCTCCGCACTTTACATCGAACTGATGCAAATTCCTTTATGAAGAGAAAACAAAACCACATTAACTTCACTATTATTCACAATTATTTTAACATTTAGATCAATTTGGCCGTTGAATTTAATGATCAAAATTTTGCTGGCCAGCATTTTAGATGAGACACATAAATAGACAAGCACACAATATGTTTTTGAAGACAATAGAAGCGATGACGGACGGAGGGTGGCTAAATGTACAATTATATTTTACGTTCTTTTGTATGTTGAGACGTACTGAACGCTTTCCTATATCGTTCACTGATACAAAACATCTTTTTTCAAACTCAAACGGTTTATATTGCATAAATTTACTCTTAATTTAGAAGCCTGATGTAATAATTAAAAACCAAGAGAAAATGTAGCTAAAACCAAAATTTAATTAGCCACCCTATATCACATTTTGAAATCGTGACTGCAGCGCCGTCATTGCGACCGCTGAGTTAACTAAATTTAAATTTGTGGATTCCATTGTTGTGGGATAAAGTGTGGGTTAAATAAGATTAATACCTTTGGAAAACCCGAAAACTAAATTTCTTCGACTGTAATCTTTCCAAAATATTGATTAGGAAAAATATTTTAAATTTGTACAGATGTGCCGTCGGAAAACTTTATAGGATTATTCGGCTTCGTTACAAGTACTTTGGTAAGATTTTCTTCTAACAGCGATTTATGAGCAAGAGTTTAGAGCGTGTAACATTCGTATGGCTGTATACACGACAGTGTAAAGTTAACCAGGCAGGAGCGCTGATTTGACTAGGGACCTGAATAATCTAGTAGCCCTATATTTTTTGCGAACAAAATTTTTCAATTTATGTCAGTGTTCATTTGAGTTCATTTTCATCCAGTGTATTAGGTCCCTAATTTGACGTTTCGAAAATGAACCGCTCCTGCCTGGTTTATTTTACTCTGCCGTGCTGTATAGGAGAAGGTTGTAAAAATCTAAAAAAACATGGAGTTTGAACTAAATCCTTACGATTTACTGAGAAAGACAGAATGGATTTCCAAACAATAGAAATGTATGAATTTCCCGTCGCTCCGACGAAATAAAATAGAAATACGGTGGATAGTATATAGGTTGCCGTCAGTTCCAGAAAAGTTAAATTAATAAGAGCCGTTAAACTTTGAAGGGAGTTTGAACGTAGTATTTTGATTAATTTTAAATGTACAGTGAACGACATCTCAAATGTCTCACTGTCATTTTTTTCAAAGAATGTCATTGTGAATTTGCAATGACACAATAAAATTCTCAGAAAAATTTGACAGTGAGACATTTGAGATGTCGTTCACTGTAGTTTAAGTTTTTATTTCACCCTTTGGAGAAATCAAAGTAAAGAAATAGTTATTTGCATGCTTGCGTTACGAAAATCCTTATTTTAGCCACTATGGAGCTTTGTAAAAATGACGTTTTGTTTTAGGTGAGAAAATAATCATTTTCTCCCCCAAAATGGAAGGTTAGCTAAATTATCATTTTCTCACCTAAAATGGCTGAATACCAAAACACGCTATTTATTTCATTTTCATCAAAGTGGACCAAAATGCGGATTTTCGCAAAACGCAAGCATGAAATAGTTATTTGTGTACATGTTTTGGACTATTGATCAATCAAAAGGTTAAGTTAAAATTGGCGGATGAGGATTCAGACGCAAAATTGAGGTTGTTCGTGAGTTAGCGTATAAGTCAACTTGAAGATTATATTTCCCTCGATGTGTTGATTAATGTTGCAATTTAGTTTATACTAACCTTGTCATAATAAATTCGCAAATTCCACTCAATGTAAGTTTTTTGTGCGGTGACTGTAGTATGGCCATTGTGATTAGAGCTAATTGGATGGAAATGTTTTCTTTAGAAATTATTTCTAACTTGTTGACACGACTTTTTCCAAGAGACAGTTTCTAACAATTCCTCGATATGTTTGTGTTGAATGTTGAATTTTACAATTTTTTATTATACCCAATGAATTCGAACGTATATATCAAAATTTACCCAAATCTTTGAAACGTTGAACGTTGAAACCTTTCACAGATAGAAAACAGAACATAAGTAGTTGTCGAATCTGTCACTTGACTTGATAGGCGGATTTTTTTTTACAAAAATCTATCGTTTCATTTGTGGTTGCATACATTTTGCTATATAAGACGACGTCAGCTTTCGGTCATGATCTGTCATTTTCGATAACAGATGATATATTAGCTTTATGTGACGCTTCGGTATCACATAATACCCTACACTTTACTTTAAACACGGCAGAGTAAAATAAACCAGACAGGAGCGGTTCATTTTTGTAACGTCAAAAAGGGAACCTAATAAACCGTATGAAAATGAACTCAAATGAATTCTGACATACATTGAATTAATTTCGCTCGCAAAATATAAGGCCGCTAGATAATTCAGATCCCTATTCAAATCAAGCGCTCCTGCCTGGTTTATTTTACTCTGCCGTGCTTCAGACAAATATTTTGTTGATCTAAATATTGTGAATGTACTTAGATTGACTTAAATTGCTGTAATATTTCATTAAAATGCTTCATCTCTTTGCATTTTATTGCAGCCCGATCTTTTGAAAATACAAAATAGTTGCATAGAATCAAACTATATTTGAATAGATGGGACCGCCGACGGATAATTTTGCAATCGGCTTTCTGAATGACAGTGACTGCAGACGTTGCGTTGGTTAATATGTTACTAGCAAAACATGTTAAAAACAAATGAAAGGAAGGTGTTTGTATCAATTATCACCTTGAATCTAAAAGAAGTACTAGATTCGATTATGAGTGCTCCATGTAATGTACAGGAATAATTCACAAAAATGAAAAAAAAATGACCTAGCGATAGAAAAACCTCATTTTATGTCGCAAAATGATGCAAAGTACTGAGACTTTTCTTACAAAAAGTGACACCAATAGATTATCAGCTTTGATGACTGCGTTCATAATTAGCAAATTGTATGTTAAAAGAAAATATGTTAAGGATTTTACATCAATATTTAACAAAAAGAGAAGGAAATCGATAATAATGCTACTCTATTATATCTATTACTTTTTGTCAGTGAAAAACTCAAAAAATAAACTTGCACTAAACACAAAATGAATTTGATAATTTTCCGTTCTATTAAATATTTATGCGCGAAGGTAAAGGTAATATGACGTTGCTTGAAATAAAAAAAAAACGGTCAATCACTGAGTCCTATCCAATTTTTTACTCTAGCAAATAAAAACTGATTTGAGGTTTCCTTCTCTCCTGAGCTATAAATTTTTATTAATAAATTGTGAAATTTTGACTATTTTTTATCAATTTCCTCAAACTAATAAACCTGTCACATACAGCTATTCATCTGTTATCGATAACGACGACGAAAGTAATGACCATCTCTGGGTAATACGGTCCTTTATATAGTAAAATTCATGTTAAAAAAATTGAAGTACAAGATTTGAAATCAACAGATTAAAAATGCTTTGATCGATGGCAGTAATAGATCCGATAATAATACTGGCCAAATGCTAGCAACTTAAACCTGCAGTTGACTGGAGTTTCGTGAAAAGTTTGATTGAAAATCACTTTCACTTTGGACCGTCTTTGGAAGTCTTTGGTATATTCTTCTTGTCGGTTGAAAAGTGTGTATCTGCTCAATTATTAATATTCTTGGAAAAAGTCGCTTTGTTTTCATTCAAAAAACTGATTTCATTAAACGAAATTTCGATGATTACCAATATACGAATAGGGTGGTTTCACCAATGATGGCCTAGATTTATCCTCTCCGGAATTTGCGTGCGGAGTCGGTGTATTAGATAGGGCGGGTCGTAAATCTAATGGTGACGGTGATGTTGACAGTGACGAATGCATAACTGATTGAATTTCCAAAAAATTTCACAAATATTTCCGTTCTTCGTTAATAGTGTTCCCGAGAAAATCGTCAACATAATTTATCAAACTAACTTCATTGGCTTTGACGAAAAGAAACCACAGAAAATCGCCGAAAATGTTTCATTAAAACTCAGATTTATTTTCATTTATCACCACTTATAGTCCGTCATATTATGCACAATGAATTTACCTTCCAATTTTTAATTATGCAACACAAATGTACGCAATTTTCATCTCAAAAAACCATTCTCCACTAAAATGGCATGAAAAATCTCATCAGCACTGTTACAATAGTTAACATAACACTGTAACCCAATTCGAATAATATTATTTTAGCAATCAAAATTTTCACGTCCGATTTCTGTGAAACCTTCGTACTCAATGTGGTATGCATAGAAAACGGAAAATTTCACCTTCAACAATTGTATTTCTAGTCAAATATAACATTTATTTATCAAAACCACGAAAGATGTGAAATAGAGTTTTCATTTTGGTTGAAGCGAGACGACCAGATGCAAGGTGGAAACAAGAGATAAATAAATAAAACACAATAATAAATAGAGGGGTTGTACATATCGAACCCTAGAAAATATATGTATGTACACCCATGTATGTGTAGGGTGTGTGTGTGTATAATAAATGTTTCAAGCACGTGTGGGTATATAGGAACGAAATTGTATAAAGGCAATTGTGAGGCGTTAAATTTTCGTTCACTCCTTACAAAATATATTTTAGGGAAAAAATGTAGTTGCATTCGTTGTGAGCATAGTTTTACTGTGAAAACTTTTTAACTTTTCAAGTTTTTTTATCATTTCAAGAAGGAATCAGCAATTTCATTGTACAAATTGCAAGGAGCGTTCAGAAACAAGAGAGATTTCAATTACCTCATATTGGCAGATTAATTAATTAGTAGCTGTGATAGATTTATGGATCGGTTAACATTACACCTCTTTCCAATAGTTCCAAACTGTCAAGATGGAAATTGGAAATAGAGTTAGACATGAATCTTTGATAAAATTTGGTTAGCGAAAACAGAGATGAGTCTCAGGACCAGTTGTCTTTTCCTGCCTTTAAGTTGTAGCCAATAAAGTTAAGTTTCTACAGGCCCGGAATTGCCTTTAAAAAATCAGAAGTGTGCCTTTAGTCATTTTATTAAATTCGCTATATTTTCGCCTTTGAATAGAGCGTTTTGGCACCTTTTTAAGTTTAAGCGCATTTTCTTACATTTCACAGTGGCGCTGACGTGCACTGTCAGTAGGGAAAATTTAATTTTATATTCAATCTATTACTTCGTTTGATCCAACAGGTTTCTTTGTTTCACCTGTCTTATCATGCAATTGCGGTTGCTCTATCAGCGACAACGACGACAAAACGACAAAACCAATGAAGTAAAAGATTATGCTTAGACCCGTTAATAACTTGGACAAATCATTTCAGATTTCTCTAAGATTAACAATTACTAAATAAAAAGTAGTAGTGGACTTGTGTAATTATAAATACGGACTCAAACAAAACAACTTACGAACTTGATATGTATCAGCGAAATGGTTTCTGCCACTGTTTCGATCTGAGAACAGAACAATGGAATATCAAACCTCAAGGATATAGAGAATGATTTTTTTTGCCAACATCTCATCAGGCCGTGGCGACATTAGCAAGGAAACAACTAATCAAAAGTGACTAAACATACCCTGTTTCATGTATAAGTCTAGCGAATCATAAGCGAAACGATTTAAAAGGTCTCTCCTGTTTAATCCCATACTAAATTTCAATTCTTCAATCATGTAGGGTCGCTAATATCCAACAGAAATAATTAAACCACCAAAAATCCAACGCAATTATGTAGTCTTTTGATTTACCATTTTATTGATTTGATATGAAAACTACCGCAACGTTGTGTAAAATAATTAGAGATGAAATTAAGTAAATTGTATACACAAAATGTGTTAACAAATTCTGATAAAATTTATGTGCTGTTGTTGATACAACCAACTTGGATGAGATAAATAATGTGATACAATTATTTTCCGTTATTTTTCTCCGAGCAAAAGTGCAAGCAATTGTGTGTCGTAAATAAAAAATGTCTTTCAATTATAACCTCGAAAAATAATATTTTCCTTGAGAATTTACAATTTGATTTCAAATTGTGGGATGGCAAGAAACGTAAACATGGAGGAACGTAAAAAAAATCACAGTTCAAATATTGTAAAGTGTGATAAGGAATTGCGCTTATCAAGTGTGCTAATCACAAAAATAACATCAGAAGGTATTATGACAACTACTAAATTATATGCTTTAGAATTTTGGAAAAACTCATCTTAAGGTGTTATCTTTCAGTTGGTATTTTGTAATACATCAAAACGTTTGAGAGATTTGTTTTGTTTTATTGTAAAAACAATGAAAACTTACGGACGGTGACGGTTATTCGTATTCGTATCTGTTATTGATAACGACGACAACAATAACTACTCTTACTAGTATGAGATTATAAAAAATGAAGTAAAAGATTGTAGAACAACATGTAGAATAATCTACGTAACTCGGAAGAACAATGAAAAGTCACGTTTTCGTGTAACTATTGGAGTCGGCTTCGTCTCGCGAAAAATCGACGTTTCAACTTTTGCGTCCTTGTGACGTAAATATCTAGTGTATAAAACACTATGTTGAACAATATAAGTAATAGGCCTGACAATAGCACTAATAATATAAATTACTTGCTGTCTATGGAACGTTTTAAAAGTTACTAATTTGTTCGAAAAATGCCTTCTTAATGTGAGTGAAACCACAACCTCCACAACTTTCAAAATCAATGAATAGAATATTTTTTGGTGAATATAGGATTTTTCCGTGGTGAGTAGGGTATACATATACACAGAGTTATACGAAATAAATCCAGAAAATCTTTTACTTGCCAGTAGATACAATGCTTTATTCCACAAAATGTTTCGACATGGGTGTAGGTGTCGAATAATCTGAAAACTCTCCATCTTTTACTTGCTGTGGTGATGTTTTCTAAGGGAAAGAGTGATGATTCCACGTATTTTGGTATTTTGTATGATAAAATTTCCAGTGGTCGGAAATAATATGATAAAAATTCTGGTGTATTTTGGTGGCCAGTAATTATGAGAATGGATGGAACCACAGGCAAATTCTATATTCACTACTTTTGAATTTTCTTACCGCTTTTCTTGGGGGCAAACAACGCGCTACGAGTAAAAGTTCCTCGAGTGACATCTGCCAATTAGAGTACTTTTTTGTATGGAATATTATTACAAGTTTTTTACAGTATTAAAATTTGTACAACACTCTGTCTATTTAGCGTACCACTCATGCTTGAAATGCTCTGGGATAAAACAACTTAACATTGTGTCACAACAACATAAACTGGGTCCCACCTTTTAGGTGGGTCATAGAGACATTGAAAAAATGGTCAAATTCTTTTATTTAATCAAAAGTACATTCTCTAAATTATAAAAATCCAAAAAGTTCATAAGCCTAAACGTGCTGTTAAAACCAACTGCAAAAGAAAACAACAAAATCGCGAAGGCCTAGGCTAGGAGATAATACGACAGGAAGTGTGCAAACATCCAAAAATACTCGGCATTTCAAAACCAAACGAGCTACAATAGTATTTTTCGTTACGAGTGATGAAAAGTTGAAGCTTTCATCACGAGTTACCAACTACGTTTTTTGTGGCTTAGTAATCATAATGTCACGAAACTACACCAACATAAGCAAAGATCACTCTACAAACTCTCCAACAATTTCATCAATTATCATGCACACAAAAGTTACTTTTACGGCAGCAAAAACGTCTCTAAGAGAAGTACTGAAAAAGTGAATTTTTCGATCGTAGGTGCAGTGACGAAAAACGTCGAATTATGATCGTAAGGCACAAAATAGTATATTTCGTACCTAGAACTAGAAGGCTTTTTTAGCGTGTGAGAGGAATCGAATACGCTAAAAAAGACTTTTAGTCCGTGGTACGAATAATATTTTTCATATCCGACAGAAAAAAGGTCTGACGAAGTCGCACTTTTCGGGTCCTGGGTATGAAATAGTTATTTATCTACCAAGGTAGGTATGAAGGTATTTTTTCGCACTAGATGTCGATTGTCGACCCGAGGCGAAGCGGAGGTCGACAAGACGTCGTGTGCGAAAAAATACCGGCATACCTACCGTGGTAGATACAACGTTTTTCGCAATTTCGGGCCATAATCACCTTTCCAATGCAAAATTCCAAAATTCTTGTGTATACATTGTAAACGACTGCGAAAATAAACAACAGAATTAAAGGCCTAGGTATGGAGAAAACACTACAGGAAGTGGAAAATTATCCATGACATTTTTACTCTCAGAATATCGATGTTGTACATCTAAGAATTTTATTTCTCGTCGATAGAAATCAAATTTTTGAAAATCAGTTCAGATTTAGTCATTTTATCTTGCTATCAAGCAGTAATATCCGTTTAACATTTCAAATAAAACCGATCCTTGTGAACTTTAAGGCGTACCTTTTAACGTAAGACCCTTGACTCAACAGTCAAGGGAGAAATGTCATCACAAATTACAACGCTTTTTGTGCCAGCACAACATATTAACTTGTTGGGCTGTCGGTTGTGCCAACTTACTTTACCCATATGCTTCTTCATTCCATTGCTTGTAACCATTACTTTATTGGTTTTAGCATATATTTTGTTATTGCTATTGATAACAGATGCAAAGATGTCTCTAAAAGTTTACCATTATAATACTATGTTCCTTTACATCGTAACGTCCATACTTTAATTTTACGTCTTACTTACCACCATACATCCGAAGATTTTCCATTTGTTTTTATTGCGCAAGCTTAACACATTATTATTCATGCCATAAACGCTTGCGATAGATTTTATTATATACATCACATTATATAACAAAGCTTTGGTTTTGCATTTCGACGTAGAAAAATACCGAAAGAAAATCGATGATGACAGAGCGTATACTATCTTAACTTGTAATAACATTTGCATAAGCAAAAATGAAGGAAATTCTTTAATTTTTCCGATTTAATTTTTGCTCCTCGGTAAAGTAAGTGAAACTAAATCGAAAAATGAAATATGGTAATTAACGACCAATTATTTTGTCGGAGCACCTCTTTGTTTTTATTTCATTCTGCCAATATTTTCATCAAATTGATACCAATTTCGACTTTATAATGACATAAAATATTGGTAAATGATAAATTTTATGGGTAAACCGGGAAGGAATAATCCTTGGAGTACAATTTCCTATCGTTCAACTGCTTTACGTCTCATTCTAGAAAATTGATAATTGAAATGATTCATATTTTTGAAGAAGGAATTACTATGTGACAAAATTACTCGCCGGTAATTCCATTTTTAAATTTTTTGTGTTACTTGCAAAACTTTTGATGATTTCAAGAAAAAAATGATGAGGAGAACTCCCGTCTGGACGCGACTTGTCATCTGTTATCAACGGCAGTGACAAAAGTTAAGCGACTGTGTAACCAATAAAAGTAATAGAGTTTAATGAGTTTATTCAATTGTGGAAAAAATAGTTCCTGTTCTTGTCCTTCCAGTAACGACGAATAATTCCTTCCTGTATTCTAAAGTGTGTATGTTTGCTAAAGAGGGTATTGGATTTTGTCATTGCTGCCGGTAACAGATGATTAGCCATTTTTCAAAGCTTAAATCTGCTCTCAATCGCTTCAAAATGTTATTCAAAGAAAAATAATTCTAATATTACCACAAATCAACATGAATTGAAAACCATACTAAAAATTGGAAGTAGCACATTTTTTATGAAATAGTTATATACATAACAAGGGTAAAATGTTCAAAGTAGAGTTTTCCTTTGAATTTTACTGATCAGAGGCGAAGCCGAGGTCAATAATCACACGAAACAACACTTTT